>NC_136263.1:192001245-192571245 GCF_964187855.1 Myxine glutinosa | reverse complement strand
CCACGAACAAGGGGTTGGACTTGGAGAGAAAGATCAAGGAGGTTCGCGAAGGTTGAGGGCGGGGCCTATATAACCCGCTGCCAGACGTTCCCCAACAGATCGCAGATGAGCTGAGAAAGGAGAGGAGCTTTTACACGAGAGTCGCAAAAAGGTCCAAGGCAGATGAGACAAGGAGATGGCAGATGAGCTATGAGAAGAGCTGAGTTGTGAGGTCCAAAGGCTGAGCTGAGTTGCGAGATGAGAGATGAGCTATGACAAGAGCTGAGTTGTGAGGTCCAAAAAGCAGAGATCATCCAGGGAAGCGCAAAAGCCTGCTATTCGTCACCTTGCTCGCCAGCGGCAGCGTCCCCAGCAGCAACGCTCGCCAGCCATTTGGGGCCTGGACGGCGGTTTGGAGCAGGGCCGCGGAGGAACGGCGGCCGCCCAACGCGCCGATTCGTGCTGCCGAACCAATTGGACTTTCCTCTCCTTCCGGCCAATTCCTATCATCATTCCCCGTGTGAGTCGTCTTTGTTTGTTCTGTCCTGGGTAGGTAATTAAGTCTGTATAAGCTCGTAATTTGCACTGTGTTACCTGTTTTTTTCATGTCCGCTGTAAATACCCGTGACTGCTCTTTTTGCTTATGTGTGTGTAAATAATAATAAACCCGTTACTCTTCTGTACGTCTTCTTCTTCTTCCTCTTTGCATTCGTCGTCTTAGTCTTTTCCATATTGAGTAGCTGTGGCGCGATACGGCCAACGTCTGGGTGAATCGGGTTTAGTCGGGGAAAAACTGTTCGGCCACGGCGCCTCCGCTCGGCAAACAACATCCTTAACCGCGGACCGTAACAATTGGTGTCATAAGTGTCGGATTCGGACCTGAAGCGTTTAACGCGCTCAAAATTACAAAGTACCGAAATTTGGTTTTGTTTTACAAAACCCGAATTTTGAAATCGCGCCATGGCTGGTCAAGGCGACGGGATGCCGGTGGGAGAGATAGATGGGGTAGAATCGACCCAGGACCTCAGGGAAATGTATATGGAGGATGTGGTTGAGGGGGTATCAGGCGCACAAAATGGCGTCCTCGCGCACGTGGGTGTAGCGGCACCAAATTTACCGTAGCAGCGCCGCTGGTGGATTTGAACCTTTTTATGATACAAATGAATGCCCTTATGGACAAGAATAGTGAAAAAATGGAAAACAGAATGATGGGGGCCCTTATGGAACAAATGGGGAACCGGATGGATGCTCAGGGTGAGCAATTGGGGGTAATGAGGGACGAAGCGAGGGCTGATAGTGAGCGAATGAGGGACAAAGCGAGGATTGATAGTGAGCGAATGGGGGGCAAAATGGGAGAAATGGGGTGCAAAATGGGAGAAATGGGGGGCAAAATGGGAGAAATGGGGGAACGGCTAGAAGCTAAATTTGAGGGTTTAGACAAGAAATTTGAGGGATTAGACAATGGGATAGAGGGGGTGAAACATGGGTTAACGGGGGTGGAAAATAGAATGGCTGCCCAGGAGAATCAGATAGAGGGGGTGAAAAATGGGTTAGAGGGGCTAGAAAATAGGATGGAAGACAAATTGCGGGCAATAGGGGAGCAAGCCGCACGAGAAATTAAACAAATGGGAGAGCAGATAGAGGAGGTGAAAATCGGGGTAGAAACCAAATTGGATGCTCAGAGGGATGAATTGGGACAGATGAGGGTGGCATCTACAAAAGAGAAGGAGGAGATACGACGAGGTGTAAGTGAGGAGGTCTCGGGGGTACGCGAGGAGGTAAAGCGAGGTGAAAAGCGTATGGAGAAAGAAGTGAGGAATAATACGGCGAGGTTACAAGGGGGAATAGAGGGTCTGACGAGGGGAGTAGAACAGCTGACAGTGGGACAAAAGGAACTAGTGGACCAAGTGGAAAAGAACACTGCAATAATCGGGGGATTAAAAGCGACACAAAAAGACATTAAAAATGAATTAATAGCGACACAGAAGGAATGTCAGATGGTACATGAGGGGTTGACGAAGAAGTTGGAAGAGGTGACAGAAGTAATGGAGACGAAGGACCGAGAGGTGAGGACGCACATAGAAACGGTTAAAGTGGCGTTAGAGGAAGAGACGTTAGAGGAAGGGGGTGCACCGGGAGATGAAGGAGGTAAAGGAAAAATTAGAGGAGGTGGAAGAAGGGGTGAGTGAAATTAAGAAGAGACGAAGGGAAACTAAAAAGGAAATAAAGGAGGAGGTAATGGAATTGGTACAAGGTCGGTGCTCGAATCGTGATGATGTGCTCACTAACCAAATAAAGAGTTTGCAGGTGGCGAAGGAGGTGCAGGGACGAGGTGCCAAGGTGAGTGGCGATATACGTGGAAATGTACATGATGTGAGGAGAGCTTCAGTCGGCTTGGGGGTTGGTGAAGACCCGGGTGTTCGTGAGGGACCAATGGTGAGGTGTATGACTGGTCCGGAGTGTGTGGAAAGAGGAGGTGTACAAGGAGGTCTGGCTATGGGGAGTGAGGGGGGTGCTGGTGAGCAAGAATGTGCGGGTATGGAGTGGGTTGCGGAAGGGCGACCCAGGCATCGACACCAAGAGGGGTGGTGTTTGGAGGGACGGGGGACGCGCGGGAGCCCCCCGGGAATAGCGTACTGTGGGAGCCCGAACGGTTTGGTCCCGCGTTGATCCCGCAAGGAGTGACGCGCGGGGTCCGACCTTCGGGCGCCCACAAAGTCCCACTCGCGCCGTATGACGGCAAGAGTGATTTGAGGGCGTACCTGGCACAGTTTGAGTACGTGTGTAAAGGCAACGGTTGGAATCCGGACGAAGGTGGAGTACACCTGGTAGGGGCACTGCGCGGTGCGGCGGCGGAGGTGCTGACAGCTTTACCACCGGGTGCTCTCACCCTGCCAGCTCTCCGTGCGGCTTTAATTAACCGTTTCGGTATTGAGCAGCAAAGTGAGCTTGTTAAAGCTCAACTTGCGCAGCGTAAACGCAAGCCCCAGGAGACCATCGGGGAACTTGCTCACGATATTCGCCGCGCAGTAGGGATTGCACACGCGGACATGGCAGCGAGTTCCCAGGAAAGCCTGGCGCTGGATCACTTTATTCAGGCCCTTCCGGATCTGGAGCTCCGACAACAGCTCGCCATGTGACGCCCGCAGACCATGAGTAAGGCGGCCGACGCTGCAGCCCGTTGGGAAGCAGCGAGGCCCCTGGCCCGGGGAGGCGAGCGCCACGCAGTGGCGGTGCGTCAGGTAGGGCCCGTGATGGTGGTCGCCCCCCCCCCGGGGGGCCGGCCCCCGACGGGGGCCCTGACCTGGAGAGCATGGTTCGGAGGCTGGTGGATCGGCGTCTAGCGGGACCTGGACCATGGCAGGCGGCTCCAGTGATGGCACCCGGTAGTCCCCGACAGAGTACCCCAATTCGGACATACAGAGGGGGAAATTTGGAATACCGGAGGCAAGCACCTTACCAGGTGAGGTGCTATAATTGTGCTCGGATGGGTCACCGTGCGTGGGAGTGTCGAGCTCCGCGCCGGGACGTTCCCCGTCAGCCGATGCCCTCAACTCCGCCCAGTATCGATCGGCCTAGCCGACCACAGACACCCCCCCGCCAGGGCCAGGGAAACTAGAACGTGCCGGGCATGCAGGGCGGTGTTCGGCAGTAGGGGATGGAGAGAAGCCCTCGTTGACGTGACAGGGCATTCATTGTGGCCAAATTGGAACAGGTAGTTTGACAATTCGGTGCAAA
Source organism: Myxine glutinosa (assembly GCF_964187855.1). Taxonomy (NCBI): domain Eukaryota; kingdom Metazoa; phylum Chordata; class Myxini; order Myxiniformes; family Myxinidae; genus Myxine; species Myxine glutinosa. The sequence goes on along the minus strand of NC_136263.1, from coordinate 192,567,528 downwards.
ATTGCCGGCGTGGGGGTAGACGCCGTGGTGGACACGGGAGCCAGCGCCACGATCATCAGCCCCGTGGTCCTTAATTCGAGTGCAGACGGCTGGGGTAAAATCCAGCGTCTGGAAAATCATAGCTTGCAGTTGCCTACCGGGGCAACGGCTCCGATCATAGGGCGTGGTTTTGTGACCCTCAAGTTGGGATCGGTAAAGCAAGAGATAGAGGTTTGGGTGGCGGAGGTGTGCGACCCATGCTTAATAGGGTTGGATTTGTTGACTGCCGGCGGTTGTAAAATCGACTTGGGCCGGGGGATGCTGCAATGGGGGGTGGAAGAGCTACCGTTGGAGGGGGTGAGCACGACCGAGAGGGTGGAGCTGGAGGCTCCTGAAGCCGTGACCATCCCTCCGGGGGCCGAGGCCATAGTGCCGGCCCGATGGTCAGCCCGCCCGACATGGCAGGAATCCTGCGGCCTGGTCGAACCGGTGGCAGCGCGATCCATACCTGGTTTAATCGTGGGCCGCACCCTTGTAAAAACGGACGGGCCGGTGGTGGCCGTCCGAGTAATTAATATTCGCACAGAACCACGCACTATAGTGAGGGGCACGAAGGTAGCTGGCTGCACCCCAGTTAGAGAAGTCGCGTCAGTGAGGGGCGAGAACGTCCAGCCGAGCCGGCCCCAGGGGGAGCCTTCAATAAGTAATAGGAATTGGCCCAATCCCATTTGCGAGATGGTAAATCGTAGTAGTGTAGAGTTGGGAGGTACCCAGAGGGAGGCCTTACACAAACTGGTTGGGTCCCATTTGGACCTCTTCTCCTTGTCCACTGAGGATATTGGACGTACGGGCCTGGTGAAACATCAGATCCACACCGGTGAGGCCCGGCCTATTCGTCAGGCCGCCCGACGGCTCCCTTGGAGCAAGAGGGCGGAAGCTGACGAGCAGGTTGAAAAGATGCTCGACGCAGGCGTGATCGAGCCCTCGGGAAGTCCTTGGATGTCACCTGTTTTGCTGGTCAAAAAGAAGGATGGGACCACGCGGTTCTGCGTGGACTATCGCCAGCTAAACAACGTGACACTCAAGGACTCATATCCCCTGCCAAGGATTGATGACACCCTCGATGCCGTTGCGGGCTCAAATTGGTTTTCAACTTTAGACCTCAAGAGTGGGTATTGGCAGGTGGAGATGGATCGGGCAGGGAAGGAGAAAACGGCATTTTCCACAGGTAAGGGGCTGTATCAGTTTACTGTGATGCCGTTTGGTTTGTGTAACGCCCCCGCTACCTTTGAAAGATTGATGGAACATGTACTAGGTGGCATGCCATGGCAATCATGCCTGGTATACCTGGATGACGTCTTAGTACATGCCAAGACCTTCCCCCAGGCGTTAGCTAATTTGGACCAGGTGTTCGGGTGCCTCAGGCAGGCAGGGTTAAAGCTTAACCCGAGTAAGTGCACTTTGTTTGCAAGAGAGGTGGCCTATCTAGGTCACGTGATCGGCCGCGAGGGGGTAAAAACGGACCCAGACAAAATTAAAGCGGTAGAGGAGTGGCCCGGCCCGCACCACGTACCATCAAGGAGGTGCGGGGATTTTTGGGACTCTGCTCCTACTACCGGCGCTTTGTGGCGAAATTTGCGGAGTTGGCCCGTCCCCTCCACCGGCTTACGGAGAAGGGGACGCAATTTAATTGGACACGGGAGTGCCACGAGGCCTTCCAAAAATTGAAGGGGTGTCTAACATCCACACCCCTTCTAGCTTACCCCACTAGTAACGGGACATTTACCCTGGACACGGATGCGAGCCAGGAAGGATTGGGCGCAGTTTTGTCTCAGACACAGGAGGGCGTGGAGAGAGTGATTGGTTATTATAGTCGGGCCTTAAGTAGGCCCGAGCGAAATTATTGTGTCACTCGCAAAGAGTTATTGGCTATGCTGGCTGCCATGAACCATTTCCACCCGTACCTGTACGGGCGGAAATTTTCGGTTCGAACTGACCATTCCTCCTTGCAATGGCTCCTTCGGTTCAAGGAACCGGAGGGCCAAATTGCAAGGTGGTTGGAAAAGTTGCAGCAGTACGATTTTAATGTGACCCATAGGGCCGGGAAGGCCCATGGTAATGCGGACGCACTCTCTCGGCGTCCTTGTCTGGGGGAAAACTGCAAATTTTGTGCGAGACACGAGGAAAGGGAGCAATTGGGCGATTCTGCCCCGATTCTCGTCGTCCGGGCAACCCGGGTGAGAGGGCCAATTTTGCCACTAACCGCGGACGAGGAATTTGGAGAGTTGGCTTGGAGCACGGCCCAGCAGGAGGATCCCGTTCTGGGGCCGGTGTTCCAATGGGTCAAATTGGGGCAAAGACCAAAGGGGGAAGAGGTCACCCCCCTCGGGGCGCAAACAAAGGCATATTGGGCTCGGTGGCAGACCCTGGAGTTGAAAGGCAACATCTTATATCGCAAGTGGGTGGAGGTTCCCTCTGATAGAACTTCCTGGCTGGTGATAGTCCCTGACAAATTCAAGAACGTCATATTACAACAGGTGCATGGTACCCGCTCCGGCGGCCATTTGGGCAGGACAAAGACAATATCTCGGGTCCGCCGGAGGTTCTATTGGGTGAATATGGGGCGCAACATGCAGGACTGGTGTCGGAGATGCGACGCCTGTTCTGCCAAAAAGGGACCAGCACGGATGATGAGGGCCCCCCTTCAATTACATCAGGTGGGGGCCCCCTTGAGCAGGTGGCTATGGATATTCTAGGACCGCTGCCCCGCACCCGCCAAGGTAATAAGTATATCCTCGTTGTGATGGATTATTTCACCAAGTGGCCGGAGGCCTACGCCCTCCCCAACCAAGAAGCCGGGGTTGTGGCGCAGGCCTTCGTAGAAGGATTTGTATGTCGGCACGGGATTCCACAGGAGCTGCACACCGATCAGGGTCGAAATTTTGAAAGTCAATTGCTAAAAGATGTGTGCAGATTCCTGTCAATTCGGAAAACCAGAACCACGCCCTTACGGCCACAATCTGACGGGATGGTGGAAAGATTCAATCGAACATTGATCCAACAACTAGCATTGTTCACCACCACCCGTCAGGATGACTGGGACGAACATCTCCCGTACCTGTTGATGGCCTACCGAACTAGCCAGCACGGGGCCACCGCATGCAGTCCAGCGTTGCTTATGTATGGGCGGGAGTTGCGGGCTCCCGCCGACTTGCTATGCGGTCCCGTGCCAGACACCACGGATACACCACCGAGGGAGGGTTACGCATGTCACCTGGAGGAAGGCATGGAGCGCGTCCATGCCTTCGCCCGCCGCCAGCTCCATCTGGCGGGGGCCAAGATGAAGCGCAGGTACGACGACCGGAGCCAGGGGAGTCAATACGCTCCGGGGATGAAGATTTGGTTCTTTAATCCCCGGAGACGGAAGGGCAGGTGCCCAAAACTCACCTCCCCCTGGCAAGGCCCGGGAGTCGTCCTGTCGCAAATCTGTGACGTGGTCATTAAGATCAAAATGGGGCCACGGGCCCCCCCTCGGATCGTACATGCCGACCGGATAAGACCTTATGCCGGCGAGCAGGCGCCCTCATGGATCGCCTCGGCTTTAGATGCCGAGGCAGGACCCAGTACCTCTTGCGACGGGGGCTCGTAGCATCAGAGGACTGGGGGGATGGTAGTGGAACGTCCCCGATGTGGTGGGATGGCAACTCTGTCATCCCTCACAACGGGGGCAAAGGAGCACTAGTTATGGGGTTTATGGCAGTGAAAACTAGCCCGGGTGGGTTAGGATATCGTGTGTAGGGATCTAGAAGAGATTGACATTAGGTAACGTTAAGATTAGTTAGTGACAATGACAACTGTAGTGGGGACGCAGGTAGATTAGTTTGGATGATAATGACGAGGGAGCGCAATAGTTTAAAGGGACGACTGGGAAGCGCGAGTTTCAGATGGGAGTAGGTAGATGAGATGATGCCGTGTGTATGGTTAAAAGGTGTGATTGCGCAGGTGTGCAACTGGACAGGTGTATGGAGCAGTGTATGAGGGAGTAGTGGTGATTGCGTGTTGTGCTGACCAAATGGTCCAGGAAGAGGAGGAGGGTGCAGGTGGCACCAGGTGAGATTGCACAGGTGTGCAACAACAGGTGAATTGAATAAATGGTCTGGAATATATGGAGTATTGGAATGGATGGTCGTGGAGTGAGTATGGTGGAAACTATGGAGTGGAGTGGATGGTGCGAAGGTGTGAATGGGGGAAGGATGGACCCCCATCACGAATACCCGGGGCGGTAGTGTAAGTGTTAGGTAGAGGGTATAGGTAAATTGTGGTTGGATATTGGCATCTGTGGTGCGGGTGACAGAATGGTATTGTGGATGGGTGCATTAGTGTTGTGGAAATGGCTGGGCTTGTAGCCTGTTAGTGTGTGTAGTTGGTTTGGGCACTCCACCACTGTGAGGATGTCGGCCAGGTGAGACCGCATTGGGCTCTGGGAGCCGGTAGTTGTGGATGGGGCCCGAGGATCCGGAGGACAGACCCGGGTAGCCCAGTGCCAGAGGGCACAGAGTGGGGTGACAGAGCCAGGAGGGGCCTTCCCCAGTTAGTTAGGTTAGGGTGAGGAGCTAGGTAAGCTCGGGTGGCAACTACAGTGGTGGAGGTGTGCAGGTGGGTAGAACTGCTGGGAGAGCTACACGTCTCAGCCCAGAAATTGTGCAAGGGCACCGGGAGATGAATCGGGGGAGTGAGACCCCAAATTGAGAAGCACCACAGTTTGGTCAATGGGAATTTGGTTTTTAAAACCACATAGAGTAAGATTGCCAATGGTTTGGCAGGGAAAGACCCCGGGTAGTGTAAAAGTGTGTTAAAGTCATTTAGAGGATAGCTAGGATTGAAGTCTCCTCGCACCATCTGCATCCACTCACCTGAGATGACGTACCTCCACACCATGCCAGGTTGTTTTATTATTTTTGATGCAAATGTTTGGAATGTGAGACGCATCATGACGTGGGTGTGACATTGTGCTTGATGTTCCATCTCTTCCTCCTTATGAGGATTGATGATGAATTGGTGATGGCAAATTTTGAATAGAGGGATTGTGGAGACGAATTTGGTATAAGGGAAATATGGGAAGACGTGACGATAGCGACGGATTGGTAAATGTGTAGATTTTTGTAAATATGGGGTAAGGGCAAGGGTAGTGTAGGTGACAGGGGGGGGTGACGTACGGTAGGGACGAGCTTTTCTCACTTCGCTCTCCGTACGCATTTCACCTTGCATTGCCTTATTGATGTGTACCCTTGTGACCCTACCCCTCGCTCATCTGTCTTCCCCCCTTTTGTCTCCCACATGACCTGAGCGCCACTGGGCGCCGAGGGGGCGTGCGTGAGTCGGCCATTGTGCGCCCGGAACTCCCAGAACCAGCTGTCTGCATCGATGCACCACATTATGGACCACATGTCTGTGGCCGAGCACCACTTATGGACCCCATGAGTTGGGGCATGGCCCCTCTGCTGGAACCGGCCATGAAGGCCCGAAATCTTGCTGGCGGACCTTGGCCACAGGGCACCGATGCCCCACAGGTGAACCACACTAGTCGGCCCTGTGGGCCATAAATAAAATAAATAAAAATGGACACGTTGGGTGCATTTCATTTTCAGTTCAAATAGGCCAGCAGAGGGAGTAAGAAAATAGTAAGAAAATAGTAAGTAAGTTCAAATAGTAAGAAAATGAAGGAAAAGACAACAACTGGAAGAAATAATAATAGCCAGCAGAGGGAGCCAAAGAGCAAGAGACCACCTGCAGGGTTAGGGGTTGTTTGGTTATTTTTATTATTGAACATTGATGAACTATGGTGACAGCACCGATTGGTGCTTGAGGGTGCTTTGGTGCGTTTTGGGTGCTTTCATGGTGCATTTTTATTTTTATTTTATTTTTTATTTTTTTGTATACAAGATCGAGGCTCGTGAAAGAGCGAACATTAATCACACAGAAAGACAAACCGACACATAAAACAAAAAGCATCGGGAGCGGTAGACAAGATGGGGAGAGAGGGGGAAGGACACAAACACAACATTTGAGAGCAGGAACCGAGAGACATGGAGACATCGAGAGATCTGTGGGAGGGAGAGGGCTTTGGGGGGGAGGCATGGGAAAGGGGGTGGGAGAGGCATAAAACATATGGACACTGCCAGGACGACCAGGAAAGAAGTTGGAATTACAAACAAGGTGGATCTGGGGTGAATTAGTGGGGGTAGAAAAGATTAAGGTTTTGGATGGGGGAGGATAAGAGATGGTGGTGAACAGCTGTTTTAAAGACCTGGAGGGTGGAGTGGGATTGAAGAGAGTGAGGGAGTTAGTTCCAGAGGTGGGAGAAAAGAGGAATGAAGGAGTGAAGGTGAGCAGAAAGTCTTGATTTTGGCAGTTTAACCATAAGAGGGTTGCAGGCAGATCTTGTGCGACCTGTAGGAATATTTGGGGGACAGAGCCCAGAGAGGGCTGGGGGGGCAAGGCCAGAGAGGAGATGGTAGAAGACGGAAAGACCACCAACCTGCCTGCGGTGAGTGAGTGAAAGGCCTTTGGAGTTAGCTTCATCGCGGTAGATTCCAATGATTCTGAACGCTTTGGTTTCAACAGCGTGAAGACGGGCTCGGTGTGAGGCAGGAGCACCAGACCAGAGGGGAGAGCAGTATTCCATAGAGCTGCGGATGAAAGCCTTGTATGTGGTGAGGAGCTCAGGTGTGCCAAGGAAGGACTTCGCAGGACGGAGGATGCCCAGTCGGCGACTGGCTTTGGAGGCCAGATTTGAAATGTGGTTTTCCCAGGAAAGATCATGGCAAATAGTGAGACCCAAAAGCTTGAGTGACAGAACTTCTTGGAGAGGATTATTCAGAAAGTGGATGGGAGGGTTTTCCAGTCGGTCTTTTCGGAGAGACATCGTAAGAGTGTGAGATTTATCAGGATTGAAAGACATGTTCCATTTGTTTGCCCAGTCTGTGATTTTGTCCAGGTCTGCAGAGAGTGAGGAGGCTGCAGACTGCCGATCTGAGGGATGAGGAATGGAGCGACAGAGAGTAGAGTCGTCAGCAAAGAGATAGAGAGGATTTTCAAGAGAGTCAGAGAGATCATTGATGAAGACCAGAAAAAGCACAGGGCCCAGAACACTACCTTGGGGAACTCCAGCCTGAACAGGAAGAGGAGATGAGAGAAACCCATTCAGGGCCACACGTTGACTACGACCAGAGAGGAAGTCCGCCAGCCATGCGTGGAGATTTCCATGGATACATATATATATATATATACATATATATATATATATATATATATATACATATATATATATATATATACATATATATATATATATATATACATATATATATATATATATACATATATATATATATATATACATATATATATATATATACATATACATATATATATATATATATATACATATATATATATATATACATATATATATATATATACATATATATATATATATATATATACATATATATATATATATATATACATACATATATATATATATATATATATATATATATATATATATATATATATATATATATATACATACATACATACATACATATATATATATATATATATATATATATATATATATATATATATATATATATATATATATATATATATATATATACATACATACATATATATATATATATATATATATATATATATATATATATATATATATATACATACATATATATATATATATATATATATATATATATATATATATATATATATATATATATATATATATATATATATATATGAAGAGTTCAGATGCAAAAACAGATATATCCATTTTTGCTGAAATGAGAAAATCAAGATTTTCTGCTGTGCATTCCAGGTGAAACCCATCAAAATGACATGGGCTGTATCTTAAAATACGTGGACGCGATCAGGTTTTGGGAGAAAATGATTTGCCTACTGAAACGGAGGTATTGAAACATATACTTCGGTAAACATAGTTCAGTTTCATCAAAAATGGCGTTTATCGGTTTTTGCGCCTGAACTCTTCATATATATATATACATACATACATATATATATATATATATATATATATATATATATATATATATATATATATATACATACATATATATATATATATATATATATATATATATATATATACATACATACATATATATATATATATATATATATATATATATATATATATATATATATATATATATATATATATATACAGTATACATATATATATTGTTACGGTCCGCGGTTAAGGATGTTGTTTGCCGAGCGGAGGCGCTGCGGCCGAACAGTTTTTCCCCGACTAAACCCGATTCACCCAGACGTTGGCCGTATCGCGACACAGCTACTCAATATGGAAAAGACTAAGACGACGAATGCAAAGAGGAAGAAGAAGAAGACGTACAGAAGAGTAACGGGGTTTATTATTATTTACACACACATAAGCAAAAAGAGCAGTCACGGGTATTTACAGTGGACATGAAAAAAACAGGTAACACAGTGCAAATTACTAGCTTATACAGACTTAATTACCTACCCAGGACAGAACAAACAAAGACGACTCACACGGGGAATGATGATAGGAATTGGCCGGAAGGAGAGGAAAGTCCAATTGGTTCGGCAGCACGAATCGGCATGTTGGGCGGCCGCCATTCCTCCGCGGCCCTGCTCCAAACCGCCGTCCAGGCCCCAAATGGCTGGCGAGCGTTGCTGCTGGGGACGCTGCCGCTGGCGAGCAAGGTGACGAATAGCAGGCTTTTGCGCTTCCCTGGATGATCTCTGCTTTTTGGACCTCACAACTCAGCTCTTGTCATAGCTCATCTGCCATCTCCTTGTCTCATCTGCCTTGGACCTTTTTGCGACTCTCGTGTAAAAGCTCCTCTCCTTTCTCAGCTCATCTGCGATCTGTTGGGGAACGTCCCGCAGCGGGTTATATAGGCCCCGCCCCTCAACCTTCGCGAACCTCCTTGATCTTTCTCTCCAAGTCCAACCCCTTGTTCGTGGTTGGTTGAGTGGGGCTGACTCACTCCTCCCCTCTCTGACGAGGTGGGGACCCGCCTTTCTTCCCAAACCCTGCCTCGTGGTCAATGGCGGCTTTGGAGGGGATGTAATTGGCAATCGAGGCTTGGCAATGACGAAAGGGGAAATGGAGGTTTTGGGAATGGGAATGAAGGGAATCTATCTCTTTTACTCGGTGCAATGGAGTGTCATTCTAATGGAAGACAAGGCCTTACTCTAAAACACATAATAAGATATAAGCTACTGAACAAGGGTTTTATCGTGTCCTTCAATGTGGTGTTTCATGGAATTAACTACCGGGACGCCCTTTTTACCTTTACACAACTCCGGAGGCAGGAGGGGCCATAATCAACAATGTTACACACCAATTTACCACAATACAATACACACAATCAAAAAAATGCAATCCTCATTTCCGCAACACTGCACCCTCCTCCTCTTGGGCACGTCCCGGGCCTATAACTTTAAGTTAGTGTGACACGTAGGTGTAGTTCCCTCTACTTTTAACCTGACTCTGAGTGCGACAGTTTTAAAACATAGATAAATGTGTCCCGCTGCTCCATTGCACCCTGCCTAACAGACTCACGCCCACAGTTAACTGAATTGCGGAATGGTCTTCAAACTATACACCGACGGTGGGGAGCATTATTTACAGTGACGCTACTTTAATTTACAAAACGCAACCCAGGACCTGTGATTGTTCTTTCTGGGGGAGGGGGGGCGGGGGGAGACAGTCTGCTCTGCATCAATGCATCAATCCGGGCATCCAAAGTGGTTATTTTTTCATTTGTGTGTTTGTCAAATTTCAACTCGTTACTTTATCGTCCATGCTTTATTGTTTGTTTATAGTTAGTTTTGGTTTGAATTTCCTGTAACTCGTAATTAATTAATCCTGTTCTGCGCCTCGTGTGCGGCCTTGTACCCCTGTCGGTGTTTGTTAACTTAAGTCCCCTACATCGTGTTTTGCTTGGCTCTCAGTTTTTCCCTTCTACACCGAACGTAATACTCTCTGTCTAACGTTTTAAATCCCCACCCCACCCCCCCCCACCCCAACCCCAACCCACCCCAACCCACCCCCCACCCACCCCACCCCCGCCAAAAAACAACAACAACAAAAAAAACATTTATTTTTCCTTTCTCCACGTGTGCCGTTGTCTCATCCTGTACTTTCTGTCCAGGTGTATCGCGGTGCTTTTCGCCCCGCCCCCATTATCTCCTTGCCATCCACCTTTTGCCCTGTTCACGTGACTCATGGTGGTCCCTCTCGGCCCTCCCCCCGTTGGTATTTTGTGCATATAAGATTGTTCACGGTTCTGTTTAAATATTATTTTAAATATGTTTAACCTTTCCCCTTCAGTGTTTTATTCAATGGTATATTACAACACGCTGTTTTTCTTCCTATTTAAAAGGCTTTTTTCAATTTCCTCTCCAACTCATTCCACGTCAAAAAAAAGAAATTCAATATCTTATACGTCTCCCTCACTACATGGTTTAAATTCACATTCATTCCACCCCTCCTCCATCGTTCTGAATCGGATTGCTAACTTGAAAATCACAACAAACCCAATTTGTTATCAATGTTCGTCTTTCATTAATCATCCACTTTCTAAACTCCCCTCTTGCCCCTCCCCTCCAAATCCCCCCCCCCTTGCCCCTCCACTCCTGAACTCCCCCCTTGCCCTTCCCCTCATAAACTCCTCCCTTGCCCCTCCCCTCCAAATCCCCCCCTTGCCCCTACACTCCTAAACTCCCCCCTTGCCCCTCCACTACTAGACTCCCCCCTTGCCCCTCCCCTCCTAAACTCCCCCCTTGCCCCTCCCCTCCTAAACTCCCGCCTCACTCCTCCCCTTCAAAACTCCCCCCCAACTCCTCCCATTCAAATCTCCCCCCATACCATTCCTCTCAAATTCTCCCTCCTCCCCCCTCCTCAAAGTTGCCTCCTCCCCACCTCGTCTCCCTTCTATCTCATGCCTCCACCCCCCCCCCCAACCTTCTACTGTCCCATGCCCCCCCTCAAACAACACCCTCACTCTGCCTCATCCCTTCACCACCAAACCTTTCATCCTCCTCATCCTTCCCTTTCTTGGAACTCTTCTGTAATCTCTGACACACTATCAACTGCTCTCCCTACCTCCCCCTCTCATCCTTCATCTTACCCTACTCCTCCCCTCCCCTGTCCTGTACCCGATGCTCCCCCTCTCTCTTCTTTAACGGTATGGACCTCAAACATCCGGGGCCTTCGCTCAAACCTGACTGATCTCTCCATACAGGTTGCTTCTGACAATCCAGACTTGATCTGCTAAACAGAGACTTTCCTCCTTCAAGATGTCTCTGATTCCTCAATATCTCTTCCTGGTTACTCCCTCTTCCGGTATGATAGACCTGAGCCTCGTCCTGGTGGTGGGGTGGCTATCTTTATCAAAAACTCTCTTCCTCATTCTCCTTGCACTGCCCTCTCTCCTCCTCACCCCCAGGAGTACCTCTGGCTACGCCTTCCTCTCCACTCCCACCTTTTGTTCATATGTGTTCTGTACCGTCCCCCAAACAGTGATGACTCAATTTACATTTCACTCTCTGACAACATGGACCAACTTCTATCCACTCATCCCAACTCTCTCTTCCTCATATGTGGTGACTTCAACTGTCATCATGCCACCTGGTTGGGTGTGGGTTCCTCTCTCACCAGTCATGGCACCTCAGCAAAGGACTTCTGTGACTCACTGGGATTGACACAATCTGTCAATTTCCCGACCCGGATCTCAGCCAATGGAGTTTCTTCTCTTCTAGACTTGGTTATGACAAACTTCCCTGCTAATGTCTGCTGCTCTTCTTCTGCTCCAATCGGTTCTTCTGATCATGTGCTTGTCAAAGTGGACATCTCTCTGGCCATTCTCAGAGAGCCTCCTCAGCGTCGAAGAGTCTGGCATTTCACTCAGGCCGACTGGGACGGGCTTCAAGCAGCCATCAATCGTCTGGATTGGTCTCCCATCTCCACTGCCTCTGACATCAATTCTTCCTGGGAATTCTTCCAAAGCAAACTGATCTCTCTCATGCACAGATTTATCCCATCTCGTCTTCAGTTGTCTTACCCTTCCTCCCGTCCATGGTACACCAAATCTTGTGGTGAGGCAGTTGCCCTGAAACAACTTGCCTTTGCCTCTTGGAAGGCTAATCCAACTGAAGGCAATCTCAGTTCCTTCCACCAAGCTCGGAACAAGTGTGTGTCTACCCTCAGGAGTGCCAGGAAGCACTATCTCTCCTCACTCAAGAACGAACTCTCAAACCTGTCTCCTTCCTCCAAATCCTGGTGGCGTCTGGTCAAATCCGTTTCTGGTGTTTGTTCCCCCTCCATCCCCTCCCTTACCTCAAATGGCCACACAGTTGACATCGCATGTGACAAAGCCGAATGCCTCAACTCTGTGTTTGCCTCAAAATCTTTCGTCCCAAACCCATCTCTCTCTGTTCCCACCTTCCCCAGTCGAACCCAACTGCTCCTGGACTCTGTGTCCTTCTCTCCTGACAAGGTGGAGGAGTTTTTGTCTAACCTCGACTCTGATTCTGCAACTGGACCAGACGGCATCAGCCCACGGGTCCTAAAATCCTGCTCTGCCGCTCTATCTCACCCTCTCTCTGTTCTTTTCACCCTATCTTTTGCTCAAGGTCATCTGCCAGCATCCTGGAAATCAGCAAACATTACCGCTTTACACAAAAAAGGTGCAAAAACAGATCCTTTTAACTACAGACCAATCAGCCTGCTCCCAATTTTATCTTGAAAGCTGATGTACGTCCATCACAGCGGGCTAATGACCCTTCACATCGCCCATGGCTAGCCACACACAGCGACGGAGTAGTGCAAGCTGCCCACTGCACTTGCATGGCTGGGTAAGTTTAAATATAAACTATTACTTTTAACTTCAGATCGTATTTTCATGACGTCACAGCTACTGAAAATATAAGTAAGTAACTGTTGTGTGTATCGCGCATGTATAAACATGTACGCACGCATTGCTACGCGTGTTTGCTTTCATCGGCCGTTCGGTTGTCAGGTGTCAGAGGCTGAAAGTACCCGGATGTACTTTCATACCTGGTGTGCTCGTGAGGTACATGTACACATCCGCGAACTGAGCATCCGGCCAGGCCGTCGGGTCGTTGATCCACGCACTTGCCGGTAACCGGTACGGACAAATTGCAAGGCCAATTGCCGATAATTTGGTCTCGTATCTCTCTTTAGCTTCGCTTGGAAGATTGTCAAAATAGTTGTAAGACATGTTGATATAAGTGGCCAATAGTATGTGACGAAATTCGTAAGTTACTTATATTTTCAGTAGCTGTGACGTCATGAAAATACGAACTGAAGTTAAAAGTAATAGTTTATATTTAAACTTACCCAGCCATGCAAGTGCAGTGGGTGGGCAGCTTAGAGCAACAGCTATACAACTTATATACAGCATCAACTTATAGCTTCCAGCAATATGCTTATAAGTCACTGGAGGCCCATCGGTACTTCACTGCTGGCTTCGTGCAGACAGTACATCATGTCAAGTCTGCAACAGGGTTGATTATCTTGAAAGCTGATGTACGTCCATCACAGCGGGCTAATGACCCTTCACATCGCCCATGGCTAGCCACACACAGCGACGGAGTAGTGCAAGCTGCCCACTGCACTTGCATGGCTGGGTAAGTTTAAATCTAGCACTTTACTTTAAGAAAACAACAACACAAAATCTAGCACTTTCCTGCGCAAGTCTGCAAGCACAAAGCACACACACTGCAAGCGCGTGGCGTGATTGTTTTCATCGCTCTAGGGCACGTGACGCCGTTACTAAGCGGAAGTGACGTCACTTCGCCCCCACCCTTAAAAGACCGAGGAACGGTCGCAGAGTTGTTAGGGTGTGTGTGTGTGTGTGTGTGTGTGTGTGTGTGTGTGTGTGTGTGTGTGTGTGTGTGTCTCCGTCTCCGTCCGTCCCTCCCCGTGTCCATGTGTCCGTGTCCGTGTGTCCGTGCCCGTGTGTGTCCTGGTACAGGACCAACCCCTCCTCAGTGTGGTAACTAGGTGAACGGCAGAGTAACATCACATGCCGGCTAACGGGGCCATGGCATCTCCCCGAAGGATCACAATGAACCCAGGCACAGTCCCAGTATGTTCCCATGAGTGCTTACCATCAGAGAACTTGCAGCACTCCCACATGAAGTTTAAGTCTCCACAGAGAGCAAAGTAACACAAGGGCTGACGGAACTCAATAATTCCCGTCATCATTGACCGATGTGGCCGATGTGACCGATGCCGTGACCGATGCCGTCATCATTATTTTTTTTTCTCCACCAGTTTATGCCGACATGGTGCTCAAGAAATATCATCTTGATTGGATGAAGTTTGGTACTTGTCAAATTATGACGTCATAATGGAGGCACCGATGACATCATCATTAACATATTTTATTCCGCCTGGAGAGTTCTTTACAATGAGCCATGTCGCAATTTTTTCTATTCACCCTTTCGGAGATAGAGGTGCAACCTTTTTTGGTTTTTCCAAGATGGCGGCCGAACCACGTGACCGATGCCGTCATCATTATTTTTTTTTTCTCCACCAGTTTATGCTGACATAGCACTCAATAAATTTCATCTTGATTGGATGAAGTTTTGTACTTGTCAAATTATGACGTCATAATGTAGGCACCTATGACATCATCATTAACATATTTTATTCCCCATGGAGAGTTCTTTACAATGAGCCATGTCTCTATTTTTTCTACTCTGGTGAATGGTGAGATACCCGTGATACCCGTTTCTACACGGTGAGATACCCGTGCTACGCACGGGTAGGAGGCCAGAAGCAAACAGGCAATGCAGATACTGTGAATGCTAAAGCATGAAACCAATAAATTCCACATTCCTGTAGCACCTTCAGTCGCACATCAGACATGGACAGCAAGTTCGTGAATGACTTCCATGAAAAACGTACCCGTTCACAAACAAACGGGTACGTTCACATATAGAAACATTGATCGTGGGTCCGTGGCGAATCTGCATACGGCGATCCGCGAAGTTCACATTCTGAAAGTAGAAACCATCATGGCATGTCGTCATTCACTTGAACTCGATATCTCTTTTTTCATTCCAAACAACATATCTCCATCACAAATTAATCACAAAATAAATTGTTAACAACATTGTTAATGTTTCCTTTATTGTAAAAACTACCAAGTCAACAGTTAAGAGGATTTTGAGCCGATAGGTGTTACGGCCCTGGCAAGATCGATGGAGACAGCGATGTGTTGGCTTATACACCGCCCAAATAGCTATGTGGAATTCTCTCATGTAGAGATTAAACCCACATCATTTGAACTTTGGCCAAGGTCATTATTTACTTTTAATGATGTTTATATATGAATCAAAAAGAAGATAATTGGTTTTGGGTCATCCTTTCCGCATATCTCGTGGGATTGTGAGTTGGAGAGATGGCCGTGATGGCAGGGAGGGGGTTGGCATTCTCCCAAGCAGGGATTCAACCCATGTCCTTATGAAAGCTCTTTGTCCGAGGTCACACAGTCCGATCGGTGCAGCCGTTTGTGCGGCACCCGGGAAAATAACGTTATGCGGTAGTCCAAACCTGAAAATGCTGGAGGCCAAAGCTGAAAATGCTGGAGGCCAAAGCTGAAATTGGAAAAACAATATAGCCTATTTTACTCCAGGGGTCCCAGGATTACCCACCCAAAATATCGTTGCGATCGGTCCAGCCGTTTGGTTTTGGGTCGTCTTTTGGTGAATTTGGTGAATTAAAGTAAGATTCAGCACTTTCGGAGATATCGAGGTGCAAAGTTTTTCGGTTTTTCCAAGATGGCGGCCGAACCACGTGACCGATGATGTCATCATTATTTTTTTTCTTCCACCAGTTTATGCCGACATGGCACTCAAGAAATTGCATCTTCATTGGATGAAGTTTTGTACTTGTCGAATTATGATGTCATAATGGAGGCCTTGGGCCTGGAGAGTTTAAAATTGGGCACAGTCTATTCCAGGGCAACTAGATTATGCTCAAGAAATTCACTCAATAAATACTCACAATGCTCACTCATTTCTCGAAGTTTCGTGAGGTATGCACTTATAGCCTGTCCTGGCTGCTGCACACACCACTCACCCAAAACCGCCTGCTGCACACACACCCTCACCCGAAACCGTGCTAAGATATTATGTGGCCTGGGAGAATGATGTTCCTTCACCCTCTTCACAATCTCCTCGTATGTTACCTCTCAAGGCTTGGAAGGTGACACCAACGATCGTATTACCTGGTACTAGCAACGGTACCCGCCCTGCAGGCGGGGCTTCAATTCGGAGGCCCAACTGAAAAGGTAAAATATCAGAAATTGAAGGCTTTTATTTTAAATGATTCATATAAACATCCGTTAAATCATATCACATGCAAATCATCAAAATCTGAACAGTATCTTTGTAATTTCAAATAAAGCCACATCACTGGTCATATCGGTAAATATTATTCCATCGGGTTTCAAATGGTGATCGCGATCTGTTAACGTATTCACCGCCCAAATAGCTATGTGCAATTCTCTCATGTAGAGATTAAATGTCGTCTGAACTTTGGCCGAGGTCATTATTTACTTTTAATGATGTTTACATACGAATGATGTTTAATGATGTTTATATTGGTTTTGGGTCGTCCTTTCCACATATCTCGTGGGATTGTCAGTTTGAGAGAAGGCCGTGATGACGACGAGGGGGTTGGCAACCTCTCAAGCAGGGATTCAACCCGTGTCCTTATAAAAGGTCTTTGTCCGAGGTCACCGAGTCCGATCGGTGCAGCTGTGCAGCGATCGGTGCAGCCGTTTGTGCGGAACAGGAGATACCCGTGCTACGCAAGGGTGGGAGGCCAGAAGCAAACAAGCAATGCAGATACGGCGAATGCTAAAGCATTAAACCAATAAATTCCACATTCCTGTAGCACCTTCAGTCGCACGTCAGACATGGACAGCAAGCTCGTGAAGGACTTCCATGAAAAACGTACCCGTTCACAAACAAACGGGTAACTTCACGTATAGAAACATCGATCGTGGGACCGTGGCGAATCTGCATATGGCGATGGCAAATTATCCGAAATTGAAGTTTTTATTTTATTTTAAACGATTCATATAAACATCCGTTGAATCATATCACAGGCAAATCATCAAAATCTAAACAGTATCTTTAGAATTTCAATAGAAGCCACATCACTGTTCATATCGTTAATATTGTTGCGGATCGCGGACAGATGTTATATTGACCGAGCGGTGGTGTATTACCGCGTCCGAACAGTTACTCCCCGATTAGAACCCGATCCCGCCCGATTCCACTCGAACGTTGGCCGAATCGCGCTACGCTAAATCAATGATGGAAAGGACACAACGGCTGGGTTAAATGAAACGACACAAGGGGTACAGTTCTCAAGACCTCCGGAGGAGGATATAATTGGTGATGCAGAAAAGGGTAGATAACAAGGTAAGAGGTAAAGCACAGAAAAGATGGGCACTTAGACACAGTCTTATAATATATCCCCGACAGACCACAGACAAACGGGACAAGACTGACTTACACGGGGATTGATGGCAAGGAAGGACAGGCAGTCGATAGCACAAGGTGCACCTTGGCTCAGGGGCAGAATCAACACGGTCCGGTCCAGAGATGCGGGGAGGTATTTCAGCGCTCGGACGTGGCGTCTTCTCTCTCCAAGCTGAGGGCGCATCTGACGTCACCTCCCTCTTCCTGCGCATGCTCAGCGGGGAGTGACACGCCCTCGGCTCGTTGGCTCTGCCCCAGATGGAATCGGTCCGCCGCTTCTATTGGGTGCGGGGGGTTACCGGGCTCCGCCCTTGACGAGGAGCTGACAGCGAGCCCCTGCGTGGTAACCCCGTCGGAGCACATGTTCAATGGCGGCTAACCAAGCCGGAGTGAGGACGCACACTCCCCGCGCCGCCGCCGCTGTTGTTGTTGTTGTTGTTGTTGTACCATGAGGAAGAGCTGCGGGGAGGTATTGGGAGGTCCTAAACTTTCTAACGGTGCCATACAATCACATTCTGGTGCAACGAAGAGTCAGAATTAATGGAAACGAGTCCTTAACTGACATAGACTAAGAATAACTAGCAAGATGTCCTATAGTTGTCTACGTGAGATGCGGTGGACCTGGATGCGACATTTAATGGGGGAAATAGGGGAAGGTCGGGTCTACAGAGTGTTGTTTACAGAAAATGGGACTAGGGAATGGGGGATTGGGGATAGTTGGGAAGTATTGGGGAAATAGGGGAATATTTACAAGCGGATATGGATGGAGGCCAATCTCATATCCGCAACAATATTATTCCATCGTGTTTCAAATCGTGATCGATACACTATGATCGTGAATCATGATCATGAATCGTGATCGATAAATCGTGTTCACAATCGCTATGTCGTATGTACTCCCGATACGTGTGCCAAATTCCAGATACGTGTAACTGTACCAAATCAACAGTTAAAAGCATTTTGAGACGAAAGCTGTTATGGCCTTGGCAAGATCGATGGAGACAGCGATCTGTTCGCGATCAATGGAGTATCGCACGCAAATAATATAGGCGTCTTAACGATCGATGGAGATGGAGATCGACGGATTTAACATCCGTTAAATCTTTTTTTTTTCTTTTTTTTTTGTATACCAGATCGAGGCTCGTGAAAGAGCTAACATTAATCACACAAAAAGACAAACCGACACACAAAACACAAAAAACAAGGGGAGCGGCAGACAAGATGGGGAGAGAGGGGGAAGGACACAAAAGAGAGGGGGAAGAGGGGGAAGGACACAAACACAACATTTGAGAGCAGGGACATCGGGAGGACTTGGGGGGAGGTGGGAGAGGAATAAAACATATGAACACTGCATATCATCAATATCACACGCAAATCATCAAAATCTAAACAGTATCTTACTAATTCACCAAATGTCCCACAATGATCGATACACTATGATCGTGATGATCGTGAATCGTGATCGATAATCATGTTCACAATCACTATGTCGTAAGTACTCCCGATACGTTTCCTTCAGTTGAAATGGGTTAGAATTCTCTCAAGCAGGGATTGAACCGTGTCTTTATAAAAGGTCTTTGTCCGGGGTCACCGAGTTCGATCGGTGCAGCTGTGCAGCGATCGGTGCAGCTGTGCAGCGATCGGCGCAGCCGTTTGTGCGCGCACCCAGGAGAACAATGAGCGTCATGCGAACGCGAATGTTATGTGGGAGTCCAAACCTGAGAATGCTGGAGACTAAAGCTGAAATTGAGAAAACAAAATAGCCTATTTTACTCCTGGATATCCCAGGATTACCCGCCCAAAATATCTTTGCGATCGGTTCAGCAGTTTTTACGGTACCTTCGAACAGACAGACAGACAGACAGACATTTGGTGAATTATAGTAAGATACTTAATTCCAGATATTCGAACTTCCCATGAAACCTCCCGAGCGAAGCCGGTTACTTCTGCTAGTTGTTAATAAAACGCATCAAAGGCCTGGAAAAAGAAAGAAAATATGGAACAGAAAATGACAAGGTAAGTGAGAGATGAATGATTTGAAGTACCAGGACAGCACCCAAAAAACTACTTGATATCCCTCCGAACTTGCGGAGATGAATATTTTCCTGCAATGCAAAGCAGCAATGTGCTTTATACCAACAAGCAACAGGTATTTAAACTCTCGATGCTCTGATCAGCTCGGTAAGCTCGACGAGCAGGCAGCACCGTAAGCTCGATGCCCAGGCAGCTCCGAACAGCTCGGTAAGCTCGATGAGCAGGCAGCTCTGAAAAGCTTGGTAAGCTCGACGAGCAGGCAGCTCTGAACAGCTCCGTAAGCTAGACGACCAGGCAGCTCCGAACAGTTTGGTAAGCTCGATGCCCAGACAGCTTGGTAAGCTCGACGAGGAGACATCTCTATAAGCCTGATAAGCAGGTAGCTCCGTAAGCGTGATGCCCAGGCAGCTCTGAAGAGATCAGTAAGCTCGACGAGCAGGCCGCTATGAACAGCTCCGTAAGCTCGACGACCAGGCAGCTCCAAACAGCTCGGTAAGCTAAATGCCCAGACAGCTCGGTAAGCTCGAGGAGGCAGATCTGTAAGCTCGATGAGCAGGCAGCTCCAAACAGCTCGGTAAGTTCGATGAACAGGCAGCTCCAAACAGCTCCGTAAGCTTGATGAGCTGGCAGCTCTGAACAGCTCTGTAAGCTCGATGAGCAGGCAGCTCCAAACAACTCCGTAAGCTTGACGAGCAGGCAGCTCCGGAAAGCTTCGTAATCTCGACGACCAGGCAGCTCCAAACAGGTCGGTAAGCTCAACCATTAGGCAGCTCCAAACAGCTCCGTAAGCTCGATGACCAAGCAGCTCCGTAAGCTCGAGGACCAAACAGCTCCATAAGCTCGACGACCAAACAGCTCGGTAACCTCAATGAGCAGGCAGCCCCGTAAGCTCGATGAGCAGGCAGCTCCGTAAGCGCCGTAAGCTCGACAACCATGCAGCTCGGACAGCTCCATAAGCTCGACGACCATGCATCTCCGAACAGCTCTGTAAGCTCGACGAGCAGGCAGCTCCGAACAGCTCAGGAAGCTCGACGACCAGGCAGCTCTGAACCACTCCGTAAACTCGATGAGCAGGCAGCTCCGAACAGCTCCGTAAGCTCTACGAGCAGGCAGCTCTGAACAGTTCCATAAGCTCGACGAGCAGGCAGCTCTGAACTGCACACGCACTGCTGACAAGTGTCCCGTAAGCTCGACAAGCAGGCAGCTCTGAACAGCTCCATAAGCTTGACAAGCAGTCAGCTTCGTAAGCTCGATGAGCAGGCAACTCCGTAAGCTCGACGAGCAGGCAGCTCTGAACAGCTCAGGAAGCTCGATGACCAAGCAGCTCCGCACAGTTCCGTCAGCTCGACGAGCAGGCAGCTGCGAACAGCTACATAAGCTCTACGAGCAGGCAGCTCTGAACAGTTCCGTAAGCTCGATGAGCAGGCAGCTCTGAACAGCTCGGTAAGCTCGATGCCCAGACAGCTCAGTAAGCTCAAAGAGGAGGCAGCTCCATAAGCTTGATGCCCAGGCACCTCCGTAAGCTCGATGCCAAAGCAGCTCCGAACAGCTTGGTAAGCTCGACAAGCAGGCAGCTCCAAAGAGATCCGTGAGTTCGACGAGCAGGCAGCTATGAACAGCTCAGTAAGCTTGACGAACAGGCAGCTCTGAACAGCTCCGTAAGCTCGATGAGCAGGCAGCTCTGAACAGCTCGGTAAGCTCGATGCCCAGACAGCTCAGTAAGCTCAAAGAGGAGGCAGCTCCATAAGCTTGATGCCCAGGCACCGCCGTAAGCTCGATGCCAAAGCAGCTCCGAACAGCTTGGTAAGCTCGACAAGCAGGCAGCTCCAAAGTGATCCGTGAGCTCGATGAGCAGGCAGCTATGAACAGCTCCTTAAGCTCGACAAGCAGGCAGCTCTGAAAAGCTCCAAAAGCGAGATGACCAGGCAGCTCACAACATCTCTGTTAAGCTCAATGCCCAGACATCTCGGTAAGCTCGATGACGAGGCAGCTCCGTAAGCTCGATGAGCAGGCAGCTCGGTAAGCTTGATGAACAGGCAGCTCCGAACAGCTCCGTAAGGTTGACGAGCAGGCAGCTCCGAACAGCTCGGTAAGCATGACGACTAAGCAGCTCAGTAAGCTCGTCAACCAAACAGCTCGGTAAGCTCAATGAGCAGGCAGCTCCGTAAGCTCGACAAGCAGGCAGCTCCGTAAGCTCGATGAGCAGGCAGCTCCAAACAGCTCTGTAATCTCGATGACCAGGCAGCTCCGAACAGCTCCGTAAGCTCGACGACCAGGCAGCTCCGAACAGCTCGGTAAGCATGACGACTAAGCAGCTCAGTAAGCTCGTCAACCAAACAGCTCGGTAAGCTCAATGAGCAGGCAGCTCCGTAAGCTCGACAAGCAGGCAGCTCCGTAAGCTCGATGAGCAGGCAGCTCCAAACAGCTCAGTAAGCTCGACGACCAGGCAGCTCCGAACAGCTCCGTAAGCTCGACGACCATGCAGCTCTGAACAGCTCCATAAGCTCGACTAGCAGGCAGCTCCATAAGCTTGATGAGCAGGCAGCTCCGAACAGCCCCGTAAGCTCGACAAGCAGGCAGCTCTGAACAGCTCGGTAAGCTCGACGAGCAGGCAGCTGCGAACAGCTCCGTAAGCTCGATGAGCAGGCAGCTGCGAACAGCTACGTAAGGTCGACGAGCAGGCAGCTGCGAACAGCTACGTAAGGTCGACGAGCAGGCAGCTCCGAACAGCTCAGTAAGCTTGACGAGCAGGCAGCTCTGAACAGCTCCGTAAGCTTATATTTTTAGGGTGACACCGTCACAATTTCGGTCTTTGAGGCCGGCCGATAGGCACAGTGTGACCGGAAGGGACAAGGTTCTCCTGACCACGTGGCCCTTGACTTGGTTTGTCCGCACAATGTGGGCGCTTTCAGGATGAACTTTAGCCGGGGAGCGTTTGGGCGCCCCAGTCTGATACTGCCGCCCACGCGCAGAACAACTTGTGAGTGCACGTGGGTCCCGGCGGTCCCACTGGCCTAGCGCTACCATGTTTAGACAGCGAACTCCGTCCCCGGGCACCGGCACCTACTCCCGGAAGCAAGAGAGATCAGCAGTGCCGGGCACGGTAGGGCACCCGTGGAGCCCAGGCGGACCGGGGACGCACGAGCCTACGCGTTAGCGGGCTACGGCGGAATCAATGGCTTCAGCCACGTCCGGGCCGATATTCGGCCCGGCCGCACCGGGAATGAACTGGTTCGACGCCCGCGCTAGAGAGGTCGCGGGCGACTGAGATGTGTTAACAAATTAATTAATTAATTTGAGATGTCCGATTCCTAGTGTTTGGAAATTTGGAAGAGCTTGACCCTAGCCTTTCCCTTGCGAGGGCAAGGAGGAACTTAACACTTGACACTTAAGCTTAGTTTGAAGTACACCCTGCCAGCGCTCCCGGTGGGACGGCAGGGCAACCAGAAGGGACGAGGTTCTCCTGACCACGTGGCCCTCGATCTGGGAAGCGAGAGGCGTTCCATTAGTGGACGCGCCCCTCACGCCCGACTTTTGGGCGGCCCCGGCAGGCCGTTTGTTTTGACGTTCCGTGACAGGCCCCGCACCCCCACCTCAGGGCCGACCGGGCGACCGGAATGAATCCCGGTGTCCCGATCCGAACCTTCAGAGCGGGCCGGCTGCACTTTCCGTCCCTGCGGTCCCAAATACCGGAACCACCCGCATACCACTTTATTCGACAAAATGAGGTGCGGCTTACAGCCTGAGAAAACCAACCCTATATAAGTCAATACCTCCAACGACACAGGCGCGCATTCGTGCCGCATGACGTGGTGACGTCATCGCGCTTTCACCTTAAAAGATTTATTTGATATAAATTGATATTTTGATATAAGCCTTAGAAAATTAGAAAAAACAGAAAAGCAGCTCTGAACAGCCCCATAAGCTTGACGAGCAGGCAGCTCCGAACAGCTCTGTAAGCTCGACGACCAGGCAGCTCCGAACAGCTCGGTAAGCATGACGACTAAGCAGCTCAGTAAGCTCGTCAACCAAACAGCTCGGTAAGCTCAATGAGCAGGCAGCTCTGTAAGCTCGACAAGCAGGCAGCTCCGTAAGCTCGATGAGCAGGCAGCTCCAAACAGCTCAGTAAGCTCGACGACCAGGCAGCTCCGAACAGCTCCGTAAGCTCGACGACCAGGCAGCTCCGAACAGCTCCGTAAGCTCGACGACCATGCAGCTCTGAACAGCTCCATAAGCTCAACGAGCAGGCAGCTCCTTAAGCTTGATGAGCAGGCAGCTCTGAACAGCCCTGTAAGCTCGACAAGCAGGCAGCTCTGAACAGCTCGGTAAGCTCGACGAGTAGGCAGCTCCGAACAGCTCCGTAAGCTCGATGAGCAGGCAGCTGCGAACAGCTACGTAAGGTCGACGAGCAGGCAGCTGCGAACAGCTACGTAAGGTCGACGAGCAGGCAGCTCTGAACAGCTCAGTAAGCTTGACGAGCAGGCAGCTCTGAACAGCTCCGTAAGCTCGATGAGCAGGCAGCTCTGAACAGCCCCATAAGCTTGACGAGCAGGCAGCTCCGAACAGCTCTGTAAGCTCGACAAGTAGTCAGCTCCGTAAGCTCACAGCTCCGTAAGCTCGATGACCATGCAGCTCCGAACAGCTCCATCAGCTCAACGACCAGGCAGCTCCGAACAGCTCCGTAAGCTCGACGAGCAGGCAGCTCCAAACAGCATGGTAAGCTCGAAAAGCAGGCAGCTCCGTAAGCTCGACAACCAGACATCGCGGAACAGCTCCGCAAGCTCGACGAGCAGGCAGGTCCGAACAGCTCCGTAAGCTCAATGACCATGCAGCTCCGAACAGTTCCGTCAGCTCAACGACCAGGCAGCTCGGAACAGCTCCGTAAGCTCGATGAGCAGGCAGCTCCAAACAGCATGGTAAGCTCGAAAAGCAGGCAGCTCCGTAAGCTCGACAACCAGACATCTCGGAACAGCTCCGCAAGCTCGACGAGCAGGCAGGTCCGAACAGCTCCGGTAAGCTTGATGAGCAGGCAGGTCCAAACAGCTCCAGTAAGCTTGACGAGCAGGCAGGTCCGAACAGCTCCGGTAAGCTTGTCGAGCAGGCAGGTCCGAACAGCTCCGGTAAGCTTGATGAGCAGGCAGGTCCAAACAGCTCCGGTAAGCTTGACGAGCAGGCAGGTCCAAACAGCTCCGGTAAGCTCGACGAGCAGGCAGGTCCAAACAGCTCCGGTAAGCTCGACGAGCAGGCAGGTCCAAACAGCTCCGGTAAGCTTGACGAGCAGGCAGGTCCAAACAGCTCCGGTAAGCTTGACGAGCAGGCAGGTCCAAACAGCTCCGGTAAGCTTGATGAGCAGGCAGGTCCAAACAGCTCCGGTAAGCTTGACAAGCAGGCAGGTCCGAACAGCTCTGGTAAGCTTGTCAAGCAGGCAGGTCCGAACAGCTCCAGTAAGCTTGACGAGCAGGCAGGTCCAAACAGCTGCGGTAAGCTTGACGAGCAGGCAGGTCCGAACAGCTCCGGTAAGCTTGACGAGCAGGCAGGTCCAAACAGCTGCGGTAAGCTTGACGAGCAGGCAGGTCCGAACAGCTCCGGTAAGCTTGACGAGCAGGCAGGTCCAAACAGCTCCGGTAAGCTTGACGAGCAGGCAGGTCCAAACAGCTCCGGTAAGCTTGACAAGCAGGCAGGTCCGAACAGCTCTGGTAAGCTTGACGAGCAGGCAGGTCCGAACAGCTCCAGTAAGCTTGACGAGCAGGCAGGTCCAAACAGCTGCGGTAAGCTTGACGAGCAGGCAGGTCCGAACAGCTCCGGTAAGCTTGACGAGCAGGCAGGTCCAAACAGCTCCGGTAAGCTTGATGAGCAGGCAGCTCCGGTGTGGTCGGCGTAGTCCTCGCAGTGGTCGGCGTAGTCCTCGCAGTGGTCGGCGTAGTCCTCGCAGTGGTCGGCGTAGTCCTCGCAGTGGTCGGCGTAGTCCTCGCAGTGGTCGGCGTAGTCCTCGCAGTGGTCGGCGTAGTCCTCACAGTGGTCAGCGTAGTCCTCGCAGTGGTCGGCGTAGTCCTCGCAGTGGTCGGCGTAGTCCTCGCAGTCGTCGTCGGGGTCGTCCTCATGGTGGTCGGCGACCTCTTCCTCCTCCCGGGGCATTATTATATCGACTAAACGACGACGTCTTAGGAAACGCCCATGGATCCCAACAGCAATTGTGTTTTCCCCCAAACCTACACGACTCACCTTCCAGCTGTTGTTCGTCCCGTCGAGCCTTTCCGCGTTTACTTTATTGTAGGATTTGCTGGGCATTCCCTCGACGGGATATCTTTGAACAACGTCATCATTTACATTCACTTTGACAGATCAAAAGCTTGGAACAACTTTCAGTTTAAGCTCAGACACCGTTCGAACGTATTCTGATCACGTTCTCTTCGTGTAATTAAACAAACACAGGTTGATATTTTCATCTTGGCCGTTCAGAAAAAAAGTACACCTTAACTTTCAAACATGCAATCGTGTATTACAACGTAAACAAACACACAACGAAAGAGAGGCGTGGCTTAAACGTATCCCGGCATGCTTCACGCTTCAAATGTGGAGCTTCTTGTTGTTTATGGATATTTATTTCCTCCACCGAATATATATATATTTTCATCTTTAAAAAATCTTTATTAAGCCTGGCCTCGATGGACAACATAGTCCGTGCCTGGAGCCTTCTACATAAAAAAGAAAAAAACACAAATCACCTGACGTTTTGAGAGCAAACGAGTTTTCTTCCTCAGAGGTGTTGAGTGTGGTGTGGTCGTGAAACCGTGAGATATTGTTGCAAGTTAATTGTGTTAATTTGCTTTAATGTGATATTTGAAGTTTTAAAAATATACATCCGGATCCGGAAGGGCGGAGCTTCGTGAGCGCGCCGTGGCGGCAATGGAGATGTTTGGGGTGATTATAGCTGCCTGGTGAATGATTTTGGTTTTCCTTTGCAATAAACCTTTGTTAATGAACTTCAAGGAGTGACACTGGATCCTGGGCACATTACATAATTGGCGACGAGGAAAACTACATTCTTGAAATGGCGGTTTAATGAAAATTGACGAGTTCCAGCCGGAGAGAGAGTCCTGGGAGGCCGACATTGAGAGGCATTCGTTCTACTGTGAGGAGAACCAGCTCACCGATGAGAACAAAAAGAGGCCGATATTGCTGTCCATCGTTGGAGCAGAAGTATACCAGGTAATACGATCATTGGTGTCACCTTCCAAGCCTGGAGAGGTAACATACGAGGAGATTGTAAAGACGGTGAAGGAACATTATTCTCCCAGGTCACATGAAATCTTAGCACTGTTTCGGGTGAGGGTGTGTGTGCAGCAGCCGGTTTCGGGTGAGGGTGTGTGTGCAGCAGCCGGTTTCGGGTGAGGGTGTGTGTGCAGCAGCCGGTTTCGGGTGAGGGTGTGTGTGCAGCAGCCGGTTTCGGGTGAGGGTGTGTGTGCAGCAGCCGGTTCCGGGTGAGGGTGTGTGTGCAGCAGCCGGTTTCGTGTGAGGGTGTGTGTGCAGCAGCCGGTTTTGTGTGAGGGTGTGTGTGCAGCAGCCGGTTTCGGGTGAGGGTGTGTGTGCAGCAGCCGGTTTCGGGTGAGGGGTGTGTGCAGCAGCCGGGACAGGCTATAAGTGCATACCTCGCTAAACTTCGAGAAATGAGTGAGCATTGTGAGTATTTCTTGAGTGAATTTCTTCAGCATAATCTCGTTGCCCTGGAATAGACGGTGCCCAATTTTTAACTCTCCAGGCCCAAGGCCTCCATTATGACGTCATTGTAGTGAAAATGTATTAAAGTTGAACCCAGGAGTGATGCCCACTTAAACCGCTGAGGGGCGTCTATAAGACCTCGGACGTCCGCGACGCTGAGCCACTCCTGTGACATTTTACTATGACATGTAGTCTTGTATGGTACGTACCCGCACATATTCTAGGCTTGCTTGCATTGACTAATATGATCGATCATTCCTATATGATGCCAAGATCCTGATATCTATTGCATGATTGTATTTTACAGGATGATACCAAAGATCTGATTGAGATTAAACCTACCTATGGGACAAAGTTGTGGACTTGGTTTATTTTCACAACATTTAATCTCAATCAAGATCTACGGAAATGGCGGGACACAAGATGATCCATGTACCGACATTCAGCGCAGAACCGCAAGCTGCGGATTCGGGCTTGGAGTTAACTCACTGGCTCAGGTCACTGGAGAACCAGTTCAAAGCCCAGGATACCGTTCCCACTGCTGAAACGAAACTGGACGTGCTGCAGACTAAAGTAGACCACCACGTCTACAGGAGCATTGAACGATGTACGACGTACGATGCCACTGTGGCGGAGCTAAAGCGAATTTACATTAAGAAACGGAGCGTGGTGTACACCAGGTATCTGCTCTCATCGCGGCGACAACAGCCCACCGAGTCGATCGACCGCTTCGCCCAGGAGCTACGACAACTACCCTGCGGACAGTACCCAAGAGGTCCGCACTCACGAGCAAGTCCAGGATGATCTTGTCCGAGACGCTTTTGTCTCTGGGATCGGCTCTCCTGCTCTCAGGCTAAGACTTTTGCCGACAGCTGACCTGACGTTCACTGAGGCTCTACGGGTGGCACACGTCTACACTGAGGCCCGGGAACAATCTACCGCCTATGACCACACACGGGTCGACGCGGGGACTTCTCAACTCGCGCGACCGGAGAGGGCTACCGCCGAGGATACGGGAGCGGACTCGACCACGCTAGCGGAGCCCTTGGCCGCTCCCGAGGTGGACTCGGATTCCGGCTTGGCTGCGGCTACGGCGGCCAGGCCAAGGCCTGTACGAAATGCTACGTGTTACTTCTGTGGCAATCGACAGCATCCCAGGTCGGCGTGTCCGGCTCGGGAAGCAATATGCCATTTGTGTTCGACTAAAGGACATTTTGCAAAAGTCTGCCGAAAGACAGCGCGGGGCGCACGAACTCGCGCGACCTTGAATGGGCTTATCGCCGAGCCAACGGACCGAGCACAGAGTGGGGCGCCTCACCCGACTTTGATGAGCGGTCCTCCTCCTCGTGGGCCCCTGGCTGCACGCTCGACCTTGGTGAGATACATCGGGCCGCCAAAACAAATGGCGCGAACACGACCGACCGCGGAGCGACCGTCCTTGACTGGAATCCGAACGCCCTCCGAAGGCGACTCAAACAATCGACAAGTTCCTGCTTTGACACGGCAAACAATGCACGTGACACGAGCGCCATCTGACGGCAGCTCGTACGAACTACACGCTCTTGCTTCAGCACGTGAAACTACAGTTGGCTGCGATCCTTCTCGCGTGACACGAGCGCCCCCTGACGGCAGCTCATACGGACTACAAGCTCCTGACGCTCCTGCTTTGGCACGACCAACGATGCCTTTGACACGAGTGCCCTCCGGAGGCTGCTCAAACGACCGGAAAACTGCAGCCGGCGTGGGATCCACACGCGAGGCGCGATCTGCTCGCTCGGATGGCTCAATACCTGCCGGATCTTCTGGCCTTGCTCAGGCCATTATTCCACTCATGGTCGAAGGCGTTTTTGCGCGGGCTTTAGTCGACACGGGGTCTACGGATAGTTTTATCGATCATCGACTAGTGCGTAAACATGGATGGCCGGTCCTCGGGACAACATGACGGATCTTTATGGCCTCCCAAGGGCTTAGGCTCAGCACGAAAGGGGAATGTCGATTGAAACTTGTGATAAAGGGACGCATGTTTCCAGATGTACATCTTATGGTCTTACCTGCTTTATGTGCTGACATTCTGTTAGGACACGATTTTCTTAAACGACATGGACGTTTGGAAATGGAATTCGGTGGGACTGACACGCTTGCTGTGTGTGCACTCGCGAAAATGGAAATTGAGCCCCTTTCGCTGTTCCCCAACCTGACCAATGACTGCACTCCCGTAGCGGTGAAATCACGGCGCTACTCACGAGCAGACGCGCAATTCATTGCGGAAGAAACGGCCCAGCTCTTAAAGGAAGGTATCATAGAACCCAGCCGGTCACCGTGGCGGGCCCAGGTCCTAGTGGTGCGAAGTGAAGCGCATCGCCGACGCATGGTAATCGATTATTCACAGACGATTAATCGCTTTACACAGCTGGACGCCTACCCCCTACCGGGGATGGACGCGCTGGTACGACAGGTGGCCCAGTACTCAGTCTACAGCACTCTCGATCTGCGTAGTGCGTATCATCAGATCCCCATCTCTAGGGCTGATCGCATCTATACCGCCTTTGAATCGGGTCAAAGGTTATACCAGTTCACCCGACTACCTTTTGGGGTGACGAACGGGGTCTCCTGTTTTCAGAGGGCTATGGACGACCTCGTTACTAAGGAGAACTTGACAGATGTCTTTGTATATCTGGACAATCTTACGGTTTGTGGGTATGACCAGGGGCATCATGATGCTAATCTGAAGCGCTTCCTCGAGGTCGCGCAGAGGTATCGCCTAACCATGAATGAGGCTAAGTGTCGTTACTCTCTACGCACGATAGATCTTCTGGGGTACACCGTGACCCATGGCTCTGTCGCTCCAGATAAGGAGCGTCTGCGACCTTTGCTCGATATGGCTTCGCCTAGCGATCGAGCTTCGCTGAAGCGTGCTCTTGGGCTGTTCGCCCATTATTCTAAGTGGGTGCAAAATTTCTCCGTGAAGCTCCGCCCCCTTGTGGCCTGCGACACATTCCCCATGAGCCCAGCCGCCTTGGCAGCCTTTGGGGGCCTTAAGGCCGACATCGCTGGCGCCGCTGTGGCGACGATCGACGAGAGCGAATCTTTTGTCTTAGAAAGTGATGCCTCGGATCATGCGATAGCGGCGACACTCTCCCAGGGGGGGCGCCCTGTGGCTTTCTTTTCACGGACTCTCACCTCCGCTGAGCGGAGGCATTCGTCTGTCGAAAAGGAAGCGTACGCGATCGTCGAGTCGATTCGGCGATGGCGACCGTACTTACTCGGGCGATGCTTCCAAATCATCATGGACCAACAAAGCGTAGCGTTCATGTACGACACCTTACATGCTCAGCGCATTAAGAATGAGAAAATCACTCGCTGACGTATCGAACTCGCCGACTTCTGCTACACCATCAAATATCGCCCGGGAAAGGATAACCTGGTCGCCGACGCCTTATCGAGGCCGGCTACGTGCGCGGGTATCATAACTCTGGAGGGTCTGCGCACTTTGCACGGCACTATGTGTCATCCTGGGGTGACGCGTTTCGCTCATTTTGTGCGTAGTGGTAATCTGCCGTACTCGATTGAGGACATCCGCCGGATCTGCCGCGACTGCGCTGTGTGCGGAACTCAGACCGCGTTTTTACAACCCTCTCATGGGGACGCTGGTTAGGGCTACTATACCGTGGGAGAGATTGGCAATGGATTTCAAAGGGCCGCTGCCGGTGTCGAGTAACTCTCGTTATCTGCTCACTATCGTTGATGAGTACTCGCGATTCCCTTTTGCTTACACGTGCGTGGATATGACGGCTGCCACGGTCATACGGTGCCTGCAGAATTTGTTTTCTATGTTTGGGTATCCGGCCTACGTGCATACCGATCGGGGTGCGGTGTTCCTGTCTCAGGAAGTGAGAGGTTACGTGCTCCAAAATAATGTCGCTTCGAGCTACACCACACCGTACAGACCCCAGGCGAATGGGCAGGTCGAACGCTTCAATGGGATTATATGGAGGGCCGTCATGCTAAACCTCAGGACCCTCGGCCGTGGCCTCGATAAATGGGCTTGGTCGCTACCTGCGGCGCTGAACTCGATCAGGGCTCTACTATGTGCGGCCACCAACCAGACTCCTCACGAGAGACTGTTCCACCACCCTAGAAGCTCGGGTAGTGTCCGATCTTTACCCAGTTGGCTCGCTGAGCCGGGGCCGGCCTATCTCAAACGTGCGGTTCGCACAAGCAAGTACGACCCCTTAGTGGATAAGGTGCAGGTACTCCAGGCTAATCCCGAGCATGCTCGTGTGATGACGGCAGATGGACGCGAGTCCACTGTCTCCGTACGCCATCTCGCCCCATGTGGGGTCATCGACCCTTATAGGGATATCGACGAAGCGATCTACGAGTCTATGGACTCTTCCGAAGCTTCCTCTATGGAACATCTGCCGTCCCTTCCTTCGTCAAATACTCCCCTGCCTGAAGGCTCTGTGGTGCCCCCTCCGACACCTACCTCCAGCGGCTACTCCGAAGCGGGGGACTCCGGGCTTGGAGATGCCGTACCTGGTAGTTTCCGGACACGTGCCGGCCGGGTAATTCGCCACCCTGACCGCTACGGATGGACCGACTGACATGGAATGACATCCCCCAATCAATTAATGCTGACGCACGCTTGATTCCTGCCTAGCGGCAGTGTCGTTCTAATGGCGGGGAGAATGTAGTGAAAATGTATTAAAGTTGAACCCAGGAGTGATGCCCACTTAAACCGCTGAGGGGCGTCTATAAGACCTCGGACGTCCGCGACGCTGAGCCACTCCTGTGACATTTTACTATGACATGTAGTCTTGTATGGTACGTACCCGCACATATTCTAGGCTTGCTTGCATTGACTAATATGATCGATCATTCCTATATGATGCCAAGATCCTGATATCTATTGCATGATTGTATTTTACAGGATGATACCAAAGATCTGATTGAGATTAAACCTACCTATGGGACAAAGTTGTGGACTTGGTTTATTTTCACAACATGTTTCACAACAACATTTCGGTCATAATTCGACAAGTACAAAACTTCATCCAATCAAGATGCAATTTCTTGAGTGCCATGTCGGCATAAACTGGTGGAGGAAAAAAAAAAATGATATCATCGGTCACGTGGTTCGGCCGCCATCTTGGAAAAACCGAAAAACTTTGCACCTCCATATCTTCGAAAGTGCTGAATCTTACTTTAATTCACCAAATGTCCGTCCGTCTGTCTCTGTCTGTCTCTGTCTGTCTGTCCGTCCGTCCGTTCGAAGGTACCACAAAAATGGCTGAACCGATCGCAATGATATTTTGGGTGGGTAATCCTGGGATCTGGAGTAAAATTGGCTCTATTGTTTTTCCAATTTCAGCTTTGGCCTCCAGCATTTTCAGGTTTGGACTACCTCATAACGTTATTTTCCCGGGTGCCGCACAAACGGCTGCACCGATCGGACTCTGTGACCTCGGACAAAGAGCTTTTATAAGGACATGGGTTGAATCCCTGCTTGAGAGAATGCCAACCCCCTCCCCGCCATCACGGCCGTCTCTCCAACTCACAATCCCACGAGATATGCGGAAAGGATGACCCAAAACCAATTATCTTCTTTTTGATTCGTATATAAACATCATTAAAAGTAAATAATGACCTCGGCCAAAGTTCAAATGATGTGGGTTTTATCTATACATGAGAGAATTCCACATAGCTATTTGGGCGGTGTATAAGCCAACAGATCGCTGTCTCCATCGATCTTGCCGAGGCCGTAACACCTATCGGCTCAAAATCCTTTTAACTGTTGACTTGGTCGTTTTTACAATGAAGGAAACATTAACAATGTTGTTAAAAGTTTATTTTGTGATTAATTTGTGATTTGTTTGGAATGAAAAAAGATATTAAGTTCAAGTAAATGATGACATGCGGTGATGGTTTCTACTTTCTGAACGTGAACTTCGCGGATCGCCATATGTAGATTCGCCACGGACCCACGATCGATCTTTCTATCTGTGAACATACCCGTTTATTTGCGAACGGGTACGTTTTTCATGAAAGTCATTCACGAACTTGCTGTCCATGTCTGATGTGCGACTGAAGGTGCTACAGGAATGCGGAATTTATTGGTTTCATGCATTTCATGCATTCGCCGTATCTGCATTGCCTGTTTGCTTCTGGCCTCCCACCCGTGCTAAGCACGGGTGTCTCACTAGTAGAAAAAATTGAGACACGGCTCATTGTGAAGAACTCTCCATGGGGAATAAAATATGTTAATGATGATGTCATAGGTGCCTCCATTATGATGTCATAATTCGACAAGTACAAAACTTTAGCCAATCAAGATGAAATTTCTTGAGCGCCATGTCGGCATATAGTAAGGGCATTTTATGAGATATTTCACAAATCTGTTAACTAAATTGTTACCAAAAAATTTCTTCACCAATATGTTTGTAAAGGTGTGTAATAACATGTGTTAAAATGTTGAAGTTCAACTCCCGTGGGAAACCCAGAAAAAAAGCTGTTGAATTCGGGTACCGAAAAATTATTTTCGAGAATTTTTATTTTTTTTAATCGGCCCTTAAGTAACTTATGAGGGGTCAAATAAGGGTTTTTCATGATTCTGAGTTGATTGTTAACATTTATATTTTCACTTTTACATTTACACACAAAGTAGCTTTTATTTCACATACATATATAATACTCAAGAGTTATTTCTCATTCACAATGTCAGAAGTTTCAACAGTCATTGTCTATGTCTTCTTCAGACTCAACAACATCATGACTGCAGTTTCTGCATGTAATGCCATGACAGACTCCACAGGCCGAGATGCACGTGACCCCATTCTTCTTGCAGCTGCATCGCCGGTTGCTGCAATCTCCATGACAATTACAGCTCGTGAACTGCAATAGCTCCTCAGGAGCCGTGGGGTCCATTGTTGGAACTGGCTCATACCCATGCACACCTATTGTCCATCCATAGTCACTGGGGTTCAGAGACATGCTCTGTAGAAGGATCCAGTCCCGGGTCTGCAGGTAGGCACGGAGTGAATGTTGTGCAGCTGCACCCTCTGTTGGAGGTAGAGTCTCTGGTTTGATCACTCCTGCCGCTGCCTTCCTTGAGAACATGTTGTACCGAATTTCACCCTTCTTCAATTCCTTCAATCTCCTTCTCCTGGGAGGAACTCGATCTGTGTGCTCTGCTTTGCATCATTAGCATGGATTCTCTTCATCCAGCCATTCCAGTTGGAGTGTGGGAACTCAGGATCGTTGGCTTTGATCACCCACCCCGCTGCCCAGAGTGTGTCACCTGGAGTAAGGAGTGGCTGATCATGAGCCAGGGAGGAGGAAAGCTCAGCGAGGGGGAGAAACATGATCGCGTTCGTTCCTATCTGTTTCCTGTTCATAAATGGAATAATCTTTACTTCAGTTCCTCTCAGGATCTTAGCTTTGTCGAGTGCCTTCAACTTCACCCGGGGGAAAGCTGCTGTTGTCTGTGGATCTGGCAAAGGTGGTGCCGGAGAGGTGACTTCGATCCAACCCATTGAGTGAAAGGGAGTGTTTCCGTGAATAGAGACAATGTTTAAATCTATATTGTCTCCAACAAACTGAGTGACTGCATTGTTTGTTTCCCCAACCTCCATAAAGACCACCTGATCATTACTTGACAATTCACTTTCACTGGCTGGCACTTTGGCTGTCATCACTGATTGATCCTCAAGCGCAGCATCAACCGCAACCTCATCATTGATCTGTTCATCGGTTTCCTCCACAATGGTGTCAAGAGTGCCAGAAGTATCTGGAACATCATCTCCACTCCTACTATTAAGGAAGCAGTATTTGTAGTTTTGTGCCTCCGTGTAAGACTCAGTGTATCCCAGCCGGTGGAACTTGTTGAGCATCCATTTTGACCCAAATCTATGATCAAGTTGTATGGCAAGCCCCATTTGGTGTGGCAATACTCCAGACCGAGGTCGACAGGCCTTAATAAAATTCTGCCCCCAAACGGCAACTCTTTCGTCTGTCTTGACAATCGGTCTCAAGAACATCTGAAGGCTTGCAGGAACAAGTGTCAGCTGACTATCGATGTCAGTCATACTGTGTGTGGTGGGGTATGACTTTGGACCTAAATAAATCAAGGCAATATCATTGGATATGAACTTGAGTGCCGTCTTTATGATCTGAGTCTTCTCATCTCCATGGTCAAGATTAGCATGATGCTCTCGCAGAATATTGTCGGTGCCATCTTTGAGACAGAGTACATCTGCCCTTCTTTCCTGTGTTGTGAAATACAAGGTGTCTTCGTATTTCTCTAGAAGTTTTATCTTTAGCCAATGCTTTGAATAAGAAAGGCTCTTCTCTGGTGACTGATCAAACTCCTGCAGCTTTTCATGGACTTGGTCCATGTTCATTACCCCATGCTCTAATTCTGAGTCTAACCATTCGCAGAATTCAATAAAAACTGCCTCTCGCTCCTCATCAATACTCCTCTGTCCTCTCTTCCTTTTTCCTTCCTCATCAGTCTTGGACAAACTGTCACCTCTCGCAAACATAAGTTTGCATCGCAAATGGTACAGTGTTTCTTCTGCTACCAAGTCGTTGATCCCTTCCAGGCGTCCAGTGACTTCAGTGCCCCAGTCATCCCCGCAACTCCGTGCTGTCTTCAGCAAGCTTGCCTTCAGTGTATCTGCAGTCAAATTATCTGGCACTCTGTATTTCTTTCTAGCTTGTGCTGGATTATTTTTGTAGAGCTGGGCTGGTTGGTTGCAAAGAATGCATACATCCTTATACAGGAGGTCAACTGACTGTGATCTTCTAGAACTGCAGCCAGTTGATGAACTGAACTCACAAGTAGTGCGTCTTCTCTTCAACTTTGATGACTCTTTCTCTGCCTTTGATGCTTGAGCTGACTTCTTGGTGGTTGCAACAAAGTTGTTGTACAGATCATTTTTACACTTCTGGTGGTACCTCAGTTTTCCTTCCTTTTGAGCCTCCTTCATACGTTCCACAACAGTAACATTTTCGACAGTTTCTACTTGTTTCAATAAAGTTGAGTATCCCTTTGGAGTTGCCTGTATGAGCCTTTCAGCTGGTGTATCCGAGCGTGCACAGATGAAGCAATGGAGCACAGGTGGAGTAACGTCTTCATCCATATTGCTAGACTCCATGTCCTGCAAAGTAGAAAATGAGATATATTTAGAAATTATTTTTCCACAAAGGAGTGTCTGTGGTGAAATATAAATGTTAACAATCAACTCAGAATCATGAAAAACCCTTATTTGACCCCTCATAAGTTACTTAAGGGCCGATTAAAAAATAAAAATTCTCGAAAATAATTTTTCGGTACCCGAATTCAACAGCTTTTTTTCTGGGTTTTCCACGGGAGTTGACCTTCAACATTTTAACACATGTTATTACACACCTTTACAAACATATTGGTGAAGAAATTTTTTGGTAATTTAGTTAACAGATTTTCATATGTTTCCCTTACTAATAAACTGGTGGAAAAAATAAAATAATGATGACGGCATCGGTCACGTGGTTCGGCCGCCATCTTGGAAAAACCGAAAAAGGTTTCACCTCTATTTCTCCGAAAGGGCTGAATACAAAAAATTGAGACATGGCTCATTGTAAAGAACTCGCCAGGGGGAATAAAATATGTTAATGATAATGTCATAATTCGACAAGTATAAAACTTCATCCGATCAAGATTAAATTTCTTGAGCATAATCGTGGAATAAACTCGTTTAGAAAAAAAAAATGACGTCGTCGGTCACGTGGTTCGGCCGCCATATTTGTTTTAACACAAAAGCCTTTAAAAACCACTGAAAATACATCCTGGCGAGGGTTTGCAATCTCTGATTGCTCTTTTTTATTTTGTTTTTCTTCACTCTGAGGCTTTTGTGTTGAATTATTGAGTTCCCTCAGCCCTTGTGTTACTTTGCTCTCTTTGGAGACTTAAACTTCATCTGGGAGTGCTGCAAGTTCTCTGACGGTGAGCATTCATGGGAACACACTGGGACTGTGCCTGGGTTCATTGTGATCCTTCGGGGAGATGCCATGGCCCCGTTAGCCGGCAGGTGATGATACACTGCTGTTCACCTCGTTACCACGCTGAGGAGGGTTAGACTTGTAACCAGGACACACACACACACACACACACACACACACACACACAAAACACCCCAACAACTCTGCGACCGTTCCTCAATCTTTTATTAATAACCTCTGTTGCGACTAAACACGGATTTAAGAACTAAACACTGACGTCGTAGGAAACACCGTTCCGATATCCCGCCCGTTGTGTGTTTTCTCTTGAACTTATCCCGCCGCTGGTCATGTGGTTTGACAACGCAGGAGTAAAAGTTATTGAAGAGATTTTCCCTGAAACCTCCGGGAAGTAATCCTCAAACGATATCTTGTTATTATCTTCCACAGATTTCAAAAATAACATTTTCCTCAGCTGAGGGAGAGAGAGCCTTCACGTGCATTTCGTGCAATCCGCAAATAACGAAATAAATTCGTTATTTTTAACATATGGAAGAAGAAGACGACGTCTATTTACAAACGGATGCGGACGGGCAAACGGATGCGGATGTGGACAAACGACGTCTATTTTCAGACGCTTTCTAATTATTATTTGCTTGCGTGACGGCGCATGGTGCGCGCCTCACCACACGTCGTTTCGGAGGGAGAGGAATCTTTGACCGTTTCGGTGTCTTTTGGGTCTTCAGGGTTTTTGGGTCTTCACGCTATTTTGGGTATTCAGGGCCATTTGGGTCTTCAGAGTACTTTGGGTCTTCATGCTGTTTTGGGTATTCAGGGCCATTTGGGTCTTCAGGATCCTCTGGGCCTTTTAGGGTATTTTGGGTCTTTGGGGTGTTTTGAGTCTTTGGGGTATTTTGGGTCTTCGGTGTCTTCAGGGGCTTTTGGGTCTTAAAGGGTCTTTGGGGTATTTTGGTTCTTCGTGGTATTTAAGGGTATTTTGGGTCTATAGGGTATTTGGGGGTCTTCAGGGTGTTTTGTGTCTTCAGGGTCTTTTGGGTCTTCGGGGTGTTTTGGGTCTTCAGGGTATTTTGGGTCTTCAGGGCCATTTGGGTCTTCCAGGCCTTTTGGATCCTCTGAGCCTCTAAGGGTATTTTGGGTGTTTTGGGTCTTTGGGGTGTTTGGGGTGTTTTGGGTCTTCGAGGCATTTTGGGTCTTCAGGGTATTTAAGGGTATTTTCGGTCTTCAGGGGTCTTGGTGGCCTTAAGGGTCTTTGGGGACTTTGTGGACGTAATTGGGGCATAACTAAGAGTTCACGGACTGTGTTTTGGGTGTTACTTTTATTTGAAGAAGAAGAAGAAGACGTTTTTGTCGCTCATAAACAAACATAACCAGGTACGTTTGCTCAATTAGAATAAAATATATATTGAAGAATGGCTGGATCGTTGCCAAATAATGAATGACGTGGACGGACTTTACATTTTTAGATGCTTTCTCGTTTTTTTCCCCCGTTTTTTTCCAACCAAGTACCTCTATCAAGTACCTCTATCAAGTACATACTATTACAATGTGAGTATGTCTATAAAGTACGTACTATAAAATAGGTCACGTCAGTAAAATGTGTACTTCTATATAATCTATATATATAAAACACTGTGTGTGTGTGTGTGTGTGTGTGTGTGTGTGTGATACCGATAGACTCCTAAACGGAGAGGCTCACATGCTTGATATTTGGCATAGACATGGCCATTGAGCCTGGGAAGAACATGGCCGACCTAAAAAAAAATATTTCATCATATTTTTTTACCATATTTTTACCTCAGCGCATTTCAGCGAGGAATATTATGCACGGAATCTGACCGGTGGCAGAGCAGTGCGCTGATTCGCTCAGAGCGATCATGTGATGTTCCTTGCCGCCATTAACTCAGTTACGCGTCGCACGTATTTCAGAGCGAAAAGCGATTGCGTTTTTTCACATTTCAGCGAGGAACATTGCCATTCACACCACATAGGTTTTTTTTTCTTTCATCTTTACGAGATCCATATTTTTTATTCATATTTACCTCAGCCCATTTCAGCGAGGAATATTATACACGGAATCTAATCAGGTGGCAGAGCAGCGCGCTGATTCGCTCAGAGCGATCACGTGATGCTCCTTGCCGCCATAAACTCACAGTTACGCGTTCGCATGTAATTCACACGTTCAAAACAAACGAGATCTGCGAAGCGAGTTGGTCGAGTCGTGCTAACCAAGATGGCGACACGGCGGCTTCACTTTTCACGGAGTATGAGCGTTCTATATATTTTCAATTCAGTGCGCCCGACTCGCTCTCGTACTTGATTTGTGGCATAGACATGGCCATTGGGCCTTCACGGTGTAATTTGTGCGAGGCTTTTGTCCGAGTGAGCTTGAGTCGAGAGGGCGAATGTACGGGTTGGGAATGTACGGGTCTCTCTGGAGGATGTCTGGAGGGCGTCACAGGATCGGTGAGTCTCCAAATCCGCTTCGTGCTGTTGCGAAGATGCAGGACGATGTCGCGATTGTTGTGCTGCTCTCCGATCATGAGAACTGCAACATCATTGTTGACTGGCCCTCCCCTTCCCTCCCCCTTCCCCCTCCCCCCTCAATCCTCCCCTCCCCCTCCCCCTCCCCCCTGCCACCTCCCCCTCCCCCTCTCCTTCCCCCCTCCCCCTCCCCCTCCCCCTCCCCCTCCCCCTCCCCCCCCACCCTCCCCTCCCCACTCCCACTCCTCTCCCCCTCCCATCCCTCCCCCTCCCCCCCTCCCCTCCCCCTCCCCCCTCTTCTCCCCTCCCTCTTCTCCCCTACCCCCCTCTCCTCCCCTCCCCCCTGTTCCCCTCCCCTCCCCTTCCCCCTCCCCTCCCTTCACCTGCCCGGCAATGCCGGGTACTTCTGCTAGTACATATATAATTGGAACGTGAAACTACAATCAAATCAAAAATTTTTTGTTTGTTGCATGAACATAAAAGCATGTCATCTAAGCATCGTCCACACAACACACCAGCAAACAAAAGCCCTGGTGAGGATTTGCAATCTGATTTTCTTGCATCGGTAAACCTTGCATTAAGATGGTCTACAGGTAACACCAGCCAAGTGTTTAACACTATTGGAGAAATACTGCTGTTTGGACACAGATAATGTATCACAAAAGGGAGAAAAAAAATATGTTGTGTTTGAAATGCAAAACTTGAGTGGGTAATGATACGTGCTCCTCCCCAAACCCCGGTCACGGTGTACCTCCGAGCCCCAAGAGGAGTCACGGCAGAAAAATGTGTTATTCTGTATGTCAAAGATCAATGGTGAAACCACACCAATTGTTACCAACAAACAAGTATTGTATTAAGGTCACACAAGAATAACAGCACAATAACAATATGAATCAATTGTACAACCAATATATCATTCCTATGATGGTACCATCAGTTTCGTACAATATAACTCACTGTGCTCCAAGTGAGCGAAAATAACATTCCCAATGTCTCTGTCCCAGCTTCAAGCCAAAGTTGGTTCCGGCTTCAAGCCAAAGTCGATCCACTCCAGTGATCGTCAGAACGATGTTGTATCGAGACCAGAATCCCGTTCGGTTGACAGTCACACTGCCAAAGATAGGCAAAGGTACCCTCAAGAGGCGACTGGGAAAACACACCTTCGGGTATGGACGTTCAACGGCTCCCAATCGACGAACAGCAAATTCCCACTCAAATTCCACGTTACACACACACACACCAGGTTACGTCTGGATGCGGTGAAATGGTTGAAGCGAGGGGAAAAACCTGGAGCGTTGCGAAATCAGGCGCGAGGTAAAATGGCCAACAGTCAGTTCTCGAGACGTAATTGCACTCTAATGATTCTCTTCGGAATCAACCGCAAAACCTGTCACGCAGGTTTATCTGTCACAGCGATAACAACTCTGTCGCAGGAATCCCTTTCCCAGGAAACCCCAAAGTTCACTTGTGACCCTCGTTCACCCGCGTTTGCTCAAAACCTCAACGCAGCTCGGCTTCTGCTCCACCTTACTCGCTCCGCCTCTTTCTCCTCCTCTTCTTCCTCTTCTTCCTCTTTTTCTTCGTCCGGTTCCCGATCCGGTTTCTGGTTTCTTTTAAAACACTAACTTTTTTTTACCTTTTGAAAACAGTAATCTCTATTTCACTTAAACGATAACAATAATAGTACATGCAACCAAAAATGTTTACAGTGGATGAGAACCACAACAACGGAAGTGACTAATCCGTAACAGTTGTGTAAGTGTGGTGTTGCTTCGAGAATGAAAGGCTTGCAGCATCATTGTACAGTCTCTCATTCTGAAACTGCAAATGATCATCTTGAAATTTGATGTGGAAGCACCAAAACCAATGGGTTGTTTATCCCGACAGGATACTTTGCCTTTAATATGGGAATTGCAAGTTCTCAAAAAAATTGATGATTAGAGGGCTTCGTTCTGTTTTGTCTAGATTGGTGAGAATCAGTGGCACATGGTGGTGCCAGATCGATGCAATGAGGGAGCCTCGCCTTTGGGTCTTGAAGATTTGCGTCATCCGCCACTCAAGCCGTGTCACGAAGGGGAACCGAATCGTGTCCGCAGCGAGTTCGTGACCAATGGAAATTTGAATGGGTCAACTCCACAGCCTCAACGACAGCAAAACAGAGCAGCTGATGGAGCATTCAAAACGAGAGATGATCGAGCATGTTCACAACAATTTAGAGGAGTAAATTCTGGCTCAAAATCTGAAAATGGATCCACTTTGGAGGTGCAAACGAAGAAGGAATATTGTGGGTCAGATGAAGAGGAAACTGGACAATCATTTGGGATGCGACAGCGTTTAACCACGCCCCCACAGGCAGTGAGGAAATTGATGAGAAATCTGTGACTGTGGAAAGTGTGAGTTGGGTTCTTCAGAATTGCAAATCCAGTTTGATTTTTGAAGACTCAAAAACTGCAAGACTCGCTAATGAAAGCTCAAAAAGAACGGAAATCTATATAATAAAAGGCAATGTCTGTTTGTGGTGTCGTTAGGTATACAAATTCCATTGCGCCTACTTTGAGGTCTTAATGGTGCACAACTCGGGGTAGTTTTATATGGGGAATCCAATGGCAGTCTTAAAAATTACTGAAATCGCACCCCCCAAGCTCGAACTAAAAAAAAAAAAACCCAAAAAGGCGGGACCACGAAATATTTGACCTTTCTAGAAGGGTCAAATTTTTTTTACCCTTTTTCTATTTGACAATTTAAATAGTCTCCGCCTCCCTAAGGTCTCCGCCCCTCCTAATAATCCTGTATTAGCCGTGGCGTTACTTCAACATTCATTTTAATAGAGAACGTTTTCACCACGTTTCTTCATTATTATTAGGTTTACTCTCCATGAAATGGAGAGAAACCTATTATTACTGCTAGAGTTTTTCTTATTAGGTTTACTCTCCATGAAATGGAGAGTAACCTATTATTACTGCTAGAGTTTTTCTTATTATTCTTCCACCCTATTTTGCACCTCCGAAAACTTCATAATTAAGTTTCTCAGCAACCGCTGGTCGGATTGACAGGAAATTTTCATCAAATGATCGGCTAGGCTCGTAGAATTTTTTAATGCTAATGATGACGTCATAGGTCACGTGGTATGGGCACCATCTTGTAAAACACCTTCAACTTTGCCCCTCTGTATCTCCGAAACGGCTCAATGGAAAAATTTGAGGAATGGCTCATTCTAAAGAACTCTGCAATGGGAACAAAAAACATGTGTATTGAGTATATCAAAAATGCTAACGTTAAGAGGTTAGAATTCGTCAAACACAGTTTTTCTCCCCCGAAAAAGAGATTTTCCCCCCAGATGCTTAGTTAAAAAAAACTCAGAATGCGAAAATTTTCGAAGTCATACGTCACATGGTTCGGCCGCCATCTTGTTTTCCGTGAAAAAACACAAAAAACCCTTTTTCTCCGCAACGGCTGAACGGATCGAGCCCAAACTTGGCATGCGTATTCGGATACCCATGACAAACAAAAATGTCAGTGAGCACGACGTCATCCGACACGTGGTTTCAGAGTTATGACATTTTCAAATCTCAAACTAGAAATGGAATCTCCTCCATAATTTGTGGAGGTATCGAGTGGAAATTTTAAACAAATGTTCCTCATGGGGGGATGTTTAATCGTTACTTGAGACGTTTTTTTAAGTCACATGGTTTGGCCGCAATAAATAATGGAAGTTAAATTTTAAAAAGCTTGTAACTCTTGAACCACTGCATGGATCGACTTGAATTTTTAATGCAATGTAGCTCTCATCAGGTGGAACAAGTGTACAAAATTTCAAGATGATTGGATGTACGGTCGCGAAGCTAAAGTCTTTATTGTTGAAAGAAGAAGAAACACACCATTTTGTCCTGCCAGGCCACGTCTCACAGTGCTATTGCCATTTTAAGTTTTAATTTCCTTTAAAAACATTTTCTCTGCAATAATAGGGCCGATTGAGATAAAATTTTCACAGGGACTCGGTCTGTCGGAATATTTTAATGGTAAATATGACGTCGTAGGTCACGTGGTCAGC
The DNA here is from genome assembly GCF_964187855.1 of Myxine glutinosa. Lineage (NCBI taxonomy): Eukaryota > Metazoa > Chordata > Myxini > Myxiniformes > Myxinidae > Myxine > Myxine glutinosa. Next base: position 192,523,649 of record NC_136263.1, on the reverse strand, counting down.
CGCCATATTGTTTTCGTGAACACCGAAAAACCCTTTTTCTCTGCAACGGGCTGAACAGATCGAGGCCAAACTTTGCAAGCAGAATCGCATGCCCATGACGAAAAAAAAGTCAGCGAGGGCGACGTCATCCGACACATGGTTTCAGAGTTATGACGGTTTAAAGCATGAACCTTTAAAACGTAGCTCTCCCTCATTTTTGATCCAATCGAGGAGAAACTTCACAGATCTGTTCAGCATGTCAGTCTACTAAAATGTCATTTTAGAATTTGCGATAGGTCACATGGTTTGGCAGATATCGTAATTAAACGAATGTTTTTTTAAAATGGATATCTCTTGAATCGCTTCATTGATCGACGTGAACTTCATACTCTAGTAGAAGTCATGAAGAGTAACAGGTGTGCAAAATCTCAAGATGATTGGATGTACGGTCTGGAAACTAGAAGTTGTTATTGCCTGAAGAAGAAGAACCACAACACTTTTTTTTGACCAGGCCATGTGACATAACCACCTCACGAGCTAAGGGTAGCTCGAAATTAAATTGTCTTCGGATTTGGCAGTCGCTAGAGGGTGTTAACATTCGAATGCAACAAATCTGGGCAAATTGTGATGAATTTTCGTAAAACTACACGATATTGTCATTTACATTGGAAAATAACATTGTAAAACACTCCGCCGCCTCGGCTTATTTCTCGCTCTGAAGTTCATCCTGTCTTCAATTTTAAGGAGAAAGAGATGTATCTGCAAGCAATGGTGACCTTTATTTTGTGGAAATCCGATTTAAAATGACGAAGTTATCCAAAATCTAACATTTTAAATGGCAGCGCATTTCCAAAGTGAATCTTCCACAGGTAAAATATCCACACGTGCAGGCACATCTTACGGCGTCAATTTGGCTGCCGATTTCAAATCGGATTTCGATTGTCGTATTTCCTCGGATGAGTTAACAAAATACCACAACAAATTTGGTGACAATCATGAAAAATTTGACCAAGTTCGATCGACGGGATACTTCGTTCTTCCGCTGACATACGGCACGGGCCACGGATGACGTCATGCACGGCAGGACGTTCTTCACGGGTGGCAGATATCGTTAATTAAACGAAATATTTTAAAAAATGGATGGGGTGTGGGGGGGGGGGGGGGGGGGATGTGTGTGTGTGTGTGGATGTCTGTGTGTGTGGGGGGGGGGGGATATGTGTGTATGTGGGGGGGGGGGGATATGTGTGTATGTGGGGGGGGGGGAGGTTGGGGTGTGCGTGTGGAGGAGGGGGGTTGGATGTGTGTGTGTGGTGTGTGTGTGTGTGTGTGTGTGTTTTGTGTGTGTGTGTGTGTGGTGTGTGCTGTGTGTGGGGGGGGGATGTGTGGGTGTGTGTGGGGATGTGTGGGTGTGGGGGGGGGTGGATATGTGTGTGTGTGTTGGAGGGGTTGGGGTGTGCATGTGGAGGAGGGGGGGGATGGATATGTGTGTGTGTGTGTGTATGTGTGTGTGTGTGTGTGTGTTGTGTGTGTGAGTGTGTGTGTGTGTGTGTGTGTGTGTGTGTGTTGGGAGTGGGGTGGGGAGATGTTTGTGTGTGTGTGTGTGGATGTGCGTGTGTGTGTATGTGTGTGAGGGGGCGGGTGGATATGTGTGTGTGTGGAGGGGTGTATGTGTGGAGGTGTGTTCGTGTGGGGGGAGGGGTGTGGGGGTGTTTGTGTGTGTGCATGTGTGTTAGGGTTGGGGGGGGGGGTGGGGGGATGTGTGCATGTGTTTGTGTGTGTGTTAGGGGTGGGGGATATGTGTGTGTGTTTGTGTGTGGTGTGTGTTGGGGGTGGGGGGGCTGTGTGCATGTGTGTGTGTGTTAGGGGTGGGGGGATATGTGTGTGTGTGTGTAGTGTGTGTGTGGTGTGTGTGTGTGTGTGTGTGTGTGTGTGTGTGTGTGTGTGTGTGTGTGTGTGTGTGTTGGGGGTGGGAGTGTGTGTATGTGTGCATGTGTTTGTGTATGTGGGTGGGGGGTAGGGGAATGTGTGTGTGGGGGGGGGGGGCGTGGGGGTGTGTCGGGGGATGTGTGTGTGGGATGTGTCTTGGGGTTGGGGGAGGGGATGCGCGCTTGTCTGGATATGTGTGTGCGTGTGGGGGGAGGGGTGTGCGGGTGTTTGTGTGTGTGTGTGCATGTGTGTTAGGGTTGGGGGGGGGGTGGAGGATGTGTGCGTGTGTTTGTGTTAGGGGTGGGGGGATGTGTGTGTGTGTGTGTGTGTGTGTGTGTGTGTGTGTGTGTGTGTGTGTGTGTGTGTGTGTGTGTGTGTGTGTGTGTGTGTGTGTGTGTGTATGTGTGTGTGTGTGTGTGTGTTGGGGGTGGGGAGGGGGGTTGGGGGGATGTATGTGTGTTAGGGTGGGGGGACGTGTGTGTGTGTGTGTGTGTGTGTGTGTGTGTGTGTGTGTGTGTGTGTGTGTGTGTGTGTGTGTGTGTGTGGTGTGTTGTGGTGGGGGGATGTGTGCATGTGTGTGTATGTGGGTGGGGGGTAGGGGGAATGTTGTGTGTGTATGGGGATGTGTGTGTGTGTGTGTGTGTGTGTGTGTGTGTGTGTGTGGATGTGTGTGTGTGTGTGTGTGTGTGTGTGTGTGTGTGTGTGTGTGTGTGTGTGTGTGTGTGTGTGTGGGGGGGGGGGGGGGGTGGGGTTGTGTGTCAGGGATGTGTGTGGGGATGTCTTGGGGTGGGGGGAGGGGGATGTGCGTTTGTCTGGATATGTGTGTGCGTGTGGGGGGAGGGGGGGGGATATGTGTGTATGTGGGGGGGGGGGGGATATGTGTGTATGTGGGGGGGGGGGGGGATGTGTGTGTGTGTGGATGTCTGTGTGTGTGGGGGGGGGGGGGATATGTGTGTATGTGGGGGGGGGGAGGTTGGGGGGGGGAGGTTGGGGTGTGCGTGTGGAGGAGGGGGTTGGATATGTGTGTGTGTGTGTGTGTGTGTGTGTGTGTGTGTGTGTGTGTGTGTGTGTGTGTGTGTGTGTGTGTGTGTGGGGGGGGATGTGTGTGGGGGGGGATGTGTGTGGGGGGGGATGTGTGTGGGGGGGGATGTGTGTGTGTGTGTGTGTGGGGATGTGTGGTGTGGGGGGGGGGGTGGATATGTGGTGTGTGTGGAGGGTTGGGGTGTGCATGTGGAGGAGGGGGGGATGGATATGTGTGTGTGTGTGTATGTGTGGAGGGTGTGTGTGTGTGTGTGTGTGTGTGTGTGTGTGTGTGTGTGTGTGTGTGTGTGTGTGTGTGTGTGTGTGTGTGTGTGTGTGTGTGTTGGAGTGGGGTGGGGAGATGTTTGTGTGTGTGTGTGTGGATGTGCGTGTGTGTGTGTGTATGTGTGTGAGGGGGCGGGTGGATATGTGTGTGTGTGGAGGGGTGTATGTGTGGAGGTGTGTTCGTGTGGGGGGAGGGGTGTGGGGGTGTTTGTGTGTGTGCATGTGTGTAGGGTTGGGGGGGGTGGGGGGATGTGTGCATGTGTTTGTGTGTGTGTTAGGGGTGGGGGATATGTGTGTGTGTTTGTGTGTGTGTGTTGGGGGTGGGGGGGCTGTGTGCATGTGTTGTGTGTTAGGGGTGGGGGATATGTGTGTGTGTGTGTGTGTGTGTGTGTGTGTGTGTGTGTGTGTGTGTGTGTGTGTTGGGGGTGGGAGTTTGTGTGTATGTGTGCATGTGTTTGTGTATGTGGTGGGGGGTAGGGGGAATGTGTGTGGGGGGGGGGGGGGGATGTGTGGGGGGGGGGGCGTGGGAGTGTGTCGGGGGATGTGTGTGTGGGATGTGTCTTGGGGTTGGGGGGAGGGGGATGCGCGCTTGTCTGGATATGTGTGTGCGTGTGGGGGGAGGGTGTGCGGGTGTTTGTGTGTGTGTGCATGTGTGTTAGGGTTGGGGGGGGGGGGGGATGTGTGCATGTGTTTGTGTGTGTGTGAGGGGGTATGTGTGTGTGTGTGTGGGTGTGTGTGTATATGTGGGTGTGTGTGTGTGTGTGTGTGTGTGTGTATGTGTCGAGGTGGGGTGTGTGTGTGTGTACGTGTGGAGGGGTGTGCATGTGGGGGAGGGGTGTGTGGGGTGTTTGTGTGTGTGCATGTGTGTTAGGGTTGGGGGGGGTGAGGGATGTGTGCGTGTGTTTGTGTTAGGGGTGGGGGGATGTGTGTGTGTGTGTGTGTGTGTGTGTGTGTGTGTTGGGGGTGGGGGGGGGTGGGGGATGTATGTGTGTTAGGGTGGGGGGGACGTGTGTGTGTTGTGTGTGTGTGTGTGTGTGTGTGTGTGTGTGTGTGTGTGTGTGGTGGGGGGATGTGTGCATGTGTGTGTATGTGGGTGGGGGGTAGGGGGAATGTGTGTGTGTGTGGGGATTGTGTGTGTGTGTGTGTGGGGGGGGGGGGTGGGGTTGTGTGTCAGGGGATGTGTGTGGGGGATGTCTTGGGGGTGGGGGGAGGGGGGATGTGCGTTTGTCTGGATATGTGTGTGCGTGTGGGGGGAGGGGTGTGCACGTGTTTGTGTGTGTGTGTGTGTGTGTGTGTGTGTGTGTGTGTGTGTAAGGGGGATGTGTGTGTGTGTGGGGGTGGAGGGATGTGTGTGTGTGTGGGTGGGGAGGGGTGTGTGTGTGTGTGTGTGGGGGGTGTGTGTGTGTGTGTGTGTGTGTGTGTGTGTGTGTGTGTGTGTGTGTGTTGTGTGTTGTGTGTGTGTGTGTGTGTGTTGGGGGTTGTGGTGGGGGGATGTGTGCATGTGTTTGTGTGTGTGTGTGGGTGGGGGGTAGGGGAATGTGTGTGTGTGTGGGGATTGTGTGTGTGTGTGCTGTGGGGGGGGGGGGGGGGTGTGGGGTTGTGTGTCGGGGGATGTGTGTGGGGGATGTCTTGGGGTGGGGGGAGGGGGATATGCGTTTGTCTGGATATGTGTGTGCGTGTGGGGGGAGGGTGTGCGTGTGTTTGTGTGTGTGTGTGGATATGTGTGTGTGTGTGTGTGTGTGTGTTGGGCGTGGGTGTGTGTGTGTGTGTGTGTGTGTGTGTGTGTGTGTGTGTGTGGAGATATGTGTGTGTGTGTGTGTGTGTGTTGGGCGTGGTGTGTGTGTGTGTGTGTGTGTGTGGTGTGTGTGTGTGTGTGTGTGTGTGTGTGATATGTGTGTGTGTGTGTGTGTCGGGGTTGTATCCAAGGGGGTTTGTGTCAAAGTATGTCCAATGAAAGTGGGGTTGTATCAAAAGTGGGGTTGTATCAAAAGTGGGTGCGAGTAAACCGGTCATCACTGCCAGCAGTTTTAAAGTGGCAGTTCTAGTTATTATTATTCCTTCTAGCAACGGTTCCTTCTAGCAACGGTACCCTACGGGCGGGGCTTCAATTGGGAAGCCGAAATGAAAGGCAAAATATCAGAAATTGAAGGCTTCTTTATTTTAAACGATTCATATAAACATCCGTTGAATCATATCACACGTAAATCATCAAAATCTAAACAGGTCATGTCTAAACAGTACATGGCTAAACAGTACATGGACGATCACGTACCACGTACGTCTCGCGTCTCGCAGGTAAACTATCAGAAATTGAAGGCTTTTTTAAATTTTAAATGATTCAAATAAACATCCGTTGAATCATATCACACGCAAATCATCAATATCTAAACAATACATGCAGGGGTGCCGTCAGGGATTTTGGGCCCCATGAAAAGATATCACAATGACAATGGGCCCCTATGAAGCACGCACGCACATTTTTTCCCCGACATTTTTGCCAGGAGGTTGAAACAATGCTTATATTTCTGCATACAGTATGGAATTCACTATTTGATGCAAGACTGATACCCACACAAGAAATGTGCTCAAGGCCATCTTTTACAGTCTAAATGTAATTTTAATGGTAAGAATTACAACATACATTAACCTCTTCAATTAAAATAAATTAACATTATCATCTATAGAATGATTTTACAAACAAAATAACAAGAAGGCGTCATGCGGAGCACGATACTTGCAAAATACGCCCCCCCCCCCCGCTCTCCCCAAGAAAAAAAATTCCATTGATACAGCAAATTGTCCATTTCATCAAGATTAAAATTGACAATCTTGATCAAAGCTCAGGTCAATAGGAAGAAAATTGACGATTTTTCAGATGAAAATGATGATTTTGGAAGGTTGACCTTGAGTTGACTTTTGACCTTTTGACCTCAAAAATAGTTGGTTTCCCTATTTAGTGACAATGTGCAAATGCTGTTCAATTTTCAAGCCAATCAGATGAAAATTGACAGGTTTTTTCAGATAAAAAGTGATGATTTTGGAAGTTTGACCTTGAGTTGACCTTTGACCTTTTGACCAAAAAATAGTGTTTCCCAATTTAGTGACTCGATATGCAAATGCTGTTCAATTTTCAAGTCAATCGGTTGAGAATTGACGGCTTTTTAGATGAAAATTGATGATTTTTAAAATTTGACCTTGAGTTGACCTTTGACCTTTTGACCTCAAATAGTATGTTTCCCAATTTAGTGACGATATGCAAATGCTGTTCAATTTTCAAGTCAATCGGTTGAGAATTGATGGCTTTTTAGATGAAAATTGATGATTTTTAAAATTTGACCTTAAGTTGACCTTTGACGTTTTGACCTCAAAAATAGTTCATTTCCCAATTTAGTGACTTGATATACAAATGCTATTCAATTTTCAAGTCAATCGGATTAAAAATGGTGATTTTAGAAATTTGACCTCCAGATGACCTTTGACCTCAAAATCAATAGGCTTCTCAATTGGGACGACTTATACAACTTGGTGAAGTTTCGTGACGATCAGTTTGGAATTGTGACCTGTAGGCCGGTGACAAACAGACAAACAGACAAACAGACAGACAGACAGACAGACAAACAGACAGAACCACAAACGGAACCGACCAATATACTTGAAAAATCTTCGATTTTGCAAGTAATAAAATCAGCAGCAGAGTATACATACCAAGTGTAGTGATCCAATATCCATAGCCATGCCATTTAGTTATCACTGGTCCTTGCTCAGCCTTACACACCAAGAGCCCAGCGCCGAGTCTTGTTGCTAGCAAAGTCACTGATCACGTCTATGAAGTCCAGCTTTCTAGCCAACTAACTTTCAATGGACAGCATGGCAAGACTGCAAAGCCTGGTTAATAATTTAATATTGAGAATTTTTACCTAATGTTCTAATAATTTTTAGGGCCCCTGTCAGTGCAGGGCCCTTGGAATCATCCTAACTTTCCCCCCCTTACAGCGCCCCTGAGTACATGGCTAAACAGTACATGGATGATCACGTACCACGTACGTCTCGCTCGCTCTCATGTTGTCCCGATAATGATCCTTCCGCAGGTTCACCGACGGAAACCTTGTTACGACTTTTACTTCCTCCAGACAGTCAAGTTCGCTCATCTTTTCGGTGCACCGGCACGAGCCGAGAACGGCCCGTGCAGGGGCTGATCCGAGGATCTCACCAAACCGTCCGATCGGTAGTAGCGACGGGCGGTGTGTACAAAGGTCAGGGACTTAATCAACGCGAGCTGATGACTCGCACTTACTGGGAATTCCACGTTCATGGGAAACTGTCTCAAGCCCCAGTCCCCAACACGGATGGGGCTCAGCGGTTTACCCAAGCCTGACGGTGAAGGGCAATGTACACGCTGGCAGGTCCAGTGTAGCGCGCGTGCGGCCCCGGACATCGAAGGGCATTAAACGTTCATTAAACATTAAACGTTCATTAAACATTAAACGTTCATTAAAGGATTACGAAACGAAAAACATTACGAAATTACGTTCACACCATCACGTCAAACACTACCGTGAACACATACATCGTCACAACATCGTCACAATGAGAACATCGTCACAATGAACGTTATGCGAACGTGAATGTTATGCGGGAGTCCAAACCTGAGAATGCTGGAGACCAAAGCTGGAATTGGAAAAACTAAACAGACTATTTTACTCCTGGAGATCCCAGGATTACCCACCGAAAATATCTGTGCGATCGGTTGAGCCGTTTTTGCGGTACCTTCAAACAGACAGACAGACATTTGGTGAATTATAGTAAGATTTCTGCTCGAACTTCTGCTCGAACTAAAAAAAACAACCTCAAAAGGCGGGACCACGAAATATTTGACCTTTCTAGAAGGGTCAAGTTTTTTTTACCCTTTTTCTATTGGACAATTTAAATAGTCTCCGCCTCCCTAAGGTCTCCGCTCCTCCTAATAATCCTATATAAGCTGTGGCGTTCTGTAGTGAAATCGTATTCGTACTGAACCCGGGGTGATGCTCGCTGCTCGTTGACACCGCTAGGGGCGTGACTATCAGACCCGCTGCTGCGGACGGTGCTCCGAGACTTCTCCTGTGACATGTTACATCTGGTAGACTCGCTAACGGTACGCCTGCATAGAATATCCAGCTTGCTTGCATTGAATGATATGAATGGACCCATGTGACGTCACATCGTATACTTATTGTATTTTCTACTTTACAGGATGATGTCATGATCTAAATGCAATTAAACCAAACCGTTGGACTAAAGTTGTGTGGACCTGATTGGTTTTACACAACACTTAATTGCATTTAAGATCTACAGACATGGCTGGCAACAAGACGCTGACGGTGTCCGTATTCAGCGCCGACCCACAAGCCACGGATGGAGGCTTGCAGCTGAAGCACTGGCTCCGACAATTGGAGAATCTTTTTGATGAGCCTGAGACCGCTCCGACGGCTGCCGCGAAGCTAGCAACTCTCCATTCAAAAATCGACTACCGGGTATACAACGCTATCGCTCAATGCGCGACGTATGACCTTTCCATCGCGGAGCTTAAACGGCTGTACATAAAGGAAAAAAGCCCGGTGTATGCACGATATTTGCTGCAAACGCGACGTCAGCAACCCAACGAGGCAATGGACCATTACGCCCAGGAGCTCCGGCAGCTTTTGCTGGACAGCGTCAGGGAGCCACGGACTCCCGCGCAGGCTCAGGATGACCGTCTTTTAGATGCCTTCGTTGCAGGGGTCTCCTCCCAGGAACTAAGGCTCAAACTCTTGGAGAAGACCGACCTGACCTTCGCTACGGCACTCGAGCAAGGGACAGTGTACACCGAAGCGCGGATGCAATCGAACACCTATGATCGCACGCGCCTCGTGGCGGGCACCACACTACACGCCCGGCCAGAGAGTGCTTCCGCCGAGGACGCGGATCCGCTCGCTGAACTCCGGGATGCTCCGGAGGATGACCCAGCCCTGACGGCTGCCGTTACGACCAGACCCAAGGCCTTACGCGGGGCCGCATGCTTTTTTTGTGGGGGGCCACGTCATGCCCGGGTCGTGTGTCCGGCACGAGACGCTATATGCCATTTGTGCTCGCAAAAGGGTCATTACGCGAAAGTGTGCAGGAAAACGGCACGCGGCTCGCGGCTCATTGACTCGCGCGGTCGCGGTCGCGCGGGCGCGGCGACCTTGAATGGGCTCATTGCGGAGCCCGCGAGCCGAGCCCGACACCCAGAGCCTTACCCGACTTCGAAGGGGAGGGCCCCTCTCTGCGGGCCCCTGGGCGCTCAGACGTCCTTGGCGGGCATCACCGGACAGCCACCATCGTCTCATCCTCCATCGGGCACAAAGGACGTGTCCTTGACCAATCTCCGGGCCACGCAAGGGGCTTTGAAGCCACGCAAAGCCCCAGCGGAACGTTCTCCTCGAGTCGTCCACGAGCTAACGGTGGCCCACGCCCCGACAAAGGAGATTTCAAAGACTACGGAGGCCTTTTGCTGCCAAAATTGTCAAAAGGCGATTTCAAATACTACGGAGGCCTTTTCCCGTCAGAATTGTCAGTTTTTGAATCGCGAAACACTGGAATGCTTGGGAAAGCCCTCTGATGACGATAATGGATTTCCCATGGACAACACAGACTCCGGCCACAACCGCAAAACTGCTGCTGGCGTAGGATCCACCCGCGAGGCTGGACCGACCCATTCGGGGGGCTCAGTCCCGCTCCCAGCTGCCTCGTCTGGCCTGGCTCAAGCCCTTATTCCCCTCATGGTCGAAGGCCATTGTGTTCGGGCCTTGGTGGATACAGGATCTACGGATAGTTTTATCGACCAGCGACTTGTGCTCAGGCATGGATGGCGGATCTGGAGGTCTACGAGACGGATCTTCATGGCTTCCCAGGGGCTTCGACTCAGCACGAAGGGGGAATGCCGATTGAAACTCGTGCTAAAGGGACGGGTTTTCCCTGATGTACACCTTATGGTTTTACCCGCATTATGTGCTGATATTCTGTTAGGACACGATTTTCTTAAGCTGCATGGACGTCTGGTAATGGAGTTTGGTGGGCCTGACACTCTTGTTGTGGGGGCGGACGATGCGCTTGCGGTGTGCGCCCTAGCGCAAATGGACGTCCAGCCGCTTTCGCTGTTCCCCAATCTAACCTCCGACTGCACCCCTGTCGCGGTAAAATCCCGACGCTACTCTCGCGCTGACATGCAATTCATTGCGGACGAAACGGCTCAGCTCTTGAAAGACGGCATCATAGAACCTAGTAGGTCGCCGTGGCGCGCCCAGGTCTTGGTGGTGCGCAGCGAGGCCCATCGCAGACGTATGGTAATCGACTATTCCCAAACGATTAACCGCTTTACACAGCTGGATGCCTACCCCCTTCCGGGGATGGACGCGCTAGTGCAACAGGTGTCCCAGTATTCGGTCTATAGCACTCTCGATCTCCGTAGTGCGTACCACCAGATCCCTATCTCTAGGGCGGATCGTATCTATACCGCATTTGAGTCGGGGCAGCGGTTGTACCAATTTAAGCGACTGCCTTTTGGGGTAACGAACGGGGTCTCTTGTTTCCAGAGGGCCATGGATGACCTCATTGCGCGGGAGCACTTAACCGATGTTTTCGTCTACCTCGATAATCTTACGGTTTGTGGATATGACCAAGGGCACCATGATGCTAATCTGAAGCGCTTCCTTGAGGTCGCGCAGCGGTATCACTTAACTATGAACGAGGGTAAGTGCCAATACTCCCTACGCACGATAGATCTTCTGGGGTACACCGTGACCCATGGCTCTGTCGCTCCGGATAAGGAGCGTCTGCGACCTTTGCTCGACATGGCCCCTCCCTCACTGAATTTGGTGAATTATAGTAAGATTTCTGCTCGAACTTCTGCTCGAACTAAAAAAAACAACCTCAAAAGGCGGGACCACGAAATATTTGACCTTTCTAGAAGGGTCAAGTTTTTTTTACCCTTTTTCTATTGGACAATTTAAATAGTCTCCGCCTCCCTAAGGTCTCCGCTCCTCCTAATAATCCTATATAAGCTGTGGCGTTCAACATTCATTTTAATAGCGAACGTTTTCGCCACGTTTCTTCATTATTATTATTGTTCCTATTTCTCCGATTTATTCCTACTAGCAAAGGTACCCGCCCTACGGGCGAGGCTTCAATTGTGAGGCCCAAATGAACAGGTAAAATATCAGAAATTGAAGGCTTTAAATTTTTTTTTTAACGATTCATATAAATATCTGTTGAATCATATCACACGCAAATCATCAAAATCTAAACAGTATGTTACTATAATTCACCAAATGTCCCACATTCCACACATCCACACAATCACGTGTATGGATGTTACGTGTGTGCCGTGCACGTGCCGTGTGTGTGGATGCTACGCACGGGTGGGAGGCCAGAAGCAAACAGGCAATGCAGATACGGCGAATGCTAAAGCATGAAACCAATAAATTCCACATTCCTGTAGCACCTTCAGTCGCACGTCAGACACGGACAGCAAGCTCGTGAAGGACTTCCATGAAAAACGTACCCGTTCGCAAAGAAACGGGTACGTTCTTGGATAGAAACATCGATCATGGGACCGTGGCGAATCTGCATATGGCGATCCGCGAAGTTCACGTTCAGAAAGTGGAAAACATCACGGCATGTCGTCATTCACTTAAACTTGATATCTCTTTTAAAATTCCAAACAACATAACTCCAATTAATCACAAAATAAACTTTTAACAACATTGTTAATGTTTCCTTCATTGTAAAAACTACCAAATGAACAGTTAAAAGGATTCTGAGCCGATAGGTGTTATGGCCTTGGCAAGATCGATGGAGACAACGATCTGTTAACGTATTCACCGCCCAAATAGCTATGTGGAGTTCTCTCATGTAGAGATTAAATGTCTTTGAACTTTTCCCGAGGTCATTATTTACTTTTAATGATGTTTATATACAAATGATGTTTAATGATGTTTATATTGGTTTTGGGTCGTCCTTTCCGCATATCTCGTGGGATTGTAAGTTCATGGATTCGTTCAAGGTTCGTGGGATTGTAAGTATGTAAGATTGTTGTTGTCTGAGTCCTATCGGTGCAGCCGTGCAGCGATCGGTGCAGCCGTTTGTGCGGCACCTGGGAAAGCAACATTGTCACAATGAGAACAATGAACATCATGCGAACGCGAATGTTATGCGGGAGTCCAAACCTGAGAATGCTGGAGACGAAAGCTGAAATTGGGAAAACCAGCATGACACCGAGTTCCCCCGTCGGTGAAGTGATGTGAGTTGACAAAGTGGAAGACGCAAGGTGGCCATCTTGGATTTTGATGTGGCGACCCAATTTTCAATAGCGTTCTCCCGTATGCGTAGATACACCCACACACCAGATTAGAAGTTAGTAGTTCGTTTATTTTTCAAGATATTTCGCTCACAAGGTTCAGACATCTATATGGTGGCGGCCATCTTGGATTTTGACATGGCGACCCAATTTTCAATAGCGTTCTTCCTTATGCCTAGATACACCCACATACCAGATTAGAAGTTGGTACTTCTCTTATTGTCCCCCGTCGCACCGCGGAGCGAAAGGGGGACTATGGTTTTACCCTCCGCCCGTGCGTGCGTCCGTGCATACGTGCGTGCGTAAGTGAAGGACCAAATTCTAATTTGGTGTGTGAGTGCAACCCACGTCAAAATCCAAGATGGCCGCCACCATGTATGTCTGACGCCATGTATGTCTGAACCTTGTGAGCGGAATATCTTGGAAAAAAAAAGCGAAGTACCAACTTCTAATCTGGTGTGTGGGTGTATCTATGCATTAGGACGAAGGCTATTGAAAATTGGGTCGCCACGTCAAAATCCAAGATGGCCGCCACCATATATATGTCTGAACCTTGTGAGCGAAATATCTTGAAAAATAAACGAACTACTAACTTCTAATCTGGTGTGTGGGTGTATCTAGCCATAAGGAAGAAAGCTATTGAAAATTGGGTTGCCACGTCAAAATCCAAGATGGTCGCCTTGCGTTTTCAACTTTGTCAACTCACATCACTTCACCAACGGGGGACCTCGGCGTAACGCTTGTTTTTCAAGATATTCTGCTAACAAGGTTCAGACATACATGGCGTCAGACATACATGGCGGTGGCCATCTTGGATTTTGACGTGGGTTGCACCCACACACCAAATTAGAATTTGGTCCTTCACCTACGCACGCACGCATGGACGCACGCACGGACGGAGGGGAAAACCATAGTCCCCCTTTCACTCCGCGGTGCGATGGGGGACAACTAAATAGCCTATTTTACTCCTGGAGATCACAGGATTATCCACCCAAAATATCGTTGAGATCGGTTCAGCAGTTTTTACGGTTCCTTCAAACAGACAGACGGACGGACGGACGGACGGACATTTGGTGAATTATAGTAAGATTTTTTTATTCCGATTTATTCCTACCTTCGAAAATCTCCGATTTATTCCTATTTTATAACTAAAGCGAACGTTTTCCATAAAAAATGAGCGTTTTCCCCACCTCTTCCCATTATCAAACGAAAAGCGACAGTTTTCCCTACTACGGTGCCACCCAAAAAGCGGCCAAATTTCGGAAAGTCGCCTGCAGCCCTCCATATGCAGACACGAAGAGAACTGAAGCACGGACAGATGCGGAACATCAGCAGGAACTTAAAACCCTGGCACGCAGGTGATCAGCTCTTGTAGACCAATAGACTCTCGAGGAAAGACAGTCACGACTCCAAAAAAACGCTGCCAGACAAAGAGCTGAAAGGCAGCAGGAAGCACTAGAACAGAGGCAGTCTCGCCTCCAACAACAGGTCTTCCGACAGTCAACTCGACGGCAGGAGGAAACTCCAGATGAACGTCAGACAAGGCGTCAAAGAGATAGGACAAGTCATGCTGAGGTAAGATCTCGACCATTCACTACGCAACAGTGGTACCGAGGTGCTTTCAACTATGATCCAAGCCATGATTATGCATCACACGAATTAGTGACCATTGGTTCCATGTCTAAGATTTGTGACAAGTGTAACGCCAAAAAGTGGGATAAAGAAACACCAGGTATGTGTTGCACTGATGGAAAAGTTCAGCTGACCATGCTTCCTGAACCACCTGAGCCACTTAAGGATCTTCTTATTGGCACCACTCCACAGTCCAAACATTTCCTTCAGAATATTCGGAAATACAATTGTGCCTTTCAAATGACGTCATTCGGCGCCAATGTCATCACAGAGGGAGGATTCATGCCAACATTCAAAGTTCAGGGACAGATTTACCACAGAATAGGATCCCTCCAGCCTCCACCAAATGAACAGCCTCGGTATTTGCAGATACTAGCAACGGTACCCGCCCTATGGGCGGGGCTTCAATTGGGAGGCCCAAATGAAAAGGCGAAATATCAGAAATTGAAAGTCATTTTTTATTTTAAACGATTCATATAAACATCCGTTAAATCTCGATCGGTGCAGCCGTTTGTGCCGCACCCGGGAAAATAACGTCATGCGGGAGCAAGTATCAGCAGGTGACCTAAAAGTCGCCGAGGACCCAAATCATCCAAAAGTCCCTAAGGACACTAAACGTCCTTGATGACCCATAAGTCCACAAGGACCCAAAATACCCTGCTGACCCAAAAGGCATTAATTACCCAAAAGTTCCCATGGACACAAAATACCCAGATGACACAAAAGTCCTTGATGCCCCAAATCACCCAAAAGTCCCCAAAGGACCCAAAAGTCCCCAAGAACCCAAAAAGTCCCCAAGAACACAAAAAGTCCATCATGACCCAAAAGTCCCCAAGGACGCAAAAAGTCCTTGATGACCCAAAAGTCCCAGAGGACCCAAATTACCCAAAAGTCCCAGAGGACCCAAAATACCCAAAAGTCCAGAAGGAACCAAAAAGTCATTGATGACCCAAAAGTCACCAGGGACCCAATAAGTCGGTGATGACCCAAAAGTCCCTGAGGACCCTAATCACCCAAAAGTCCCTGAGGAACCAAAATACTCAGATGACACAAAAGTCCTTGATGACCCAAAAGTCCCTGAGGACCAAAAAGATCAAGATGACCTAAAACTCCCCCGAGGACCCAAATCACCCAACAGTCCCCAAGAACCCAAAAATTCCATGAGGACCCAAACGTCCCGAGGACCCAAAAGTCCCCAAGGACCCATTAAGTCCTTGATGACCCAAAGGTCCCCGAGGATACTAATCACCTAAAAGTCCCCGAGGACCAAAAATACCCAAAAGTCCACAAGGACCCAAAAACCCATTGATGACCCAAAAGTCCCCAAGGACACAAAAGACCCAGATAACCCAAAAGTCTTTAATTACCCAAAAGTCCCCAAGGACCCAAAATACCCAAGTCCCCAAGGACACAAAAAGTCCTTGATGACCCAAAAGTCCCAGAGCACCCAAATTATCCAAAAGTCCCTGAGGACCCAAAATACCCAAAGGCCCCAAGGAACCAAAAAGTCCTTGATGACCCAAAGTCCCTGGGGACCCAAATCACCCAAAAGTCCCCAATGACCCAATAAGTCCTTGATGACCCAAAAGTCCCTGAGGACCCTAATCACCCAAAATTTCCCAAGGACCAATAATACCCAAAAGTCCCCAAGGACCAAAACGTCCTTGATGACCCATAAGTCCCCAAGGACCGAGATGACCTAAAAGTCCCCCAAGGACCCAAATCACTCAAAAGTTCCCAAGGACCCAAAAAGTTATTGATGACCCAAAAGTCCCTGAGGACCCAGAACACCCAAAAGTCCATGATGAACCAAAAGTCCCCGAGGATCCAAAAAGTCCTTGACCCAAAAGTCCCTGGGGACCCAAATCACCCAAAAGTCCCCAAGGACCCAATAAGTCCTTGATGACCCAAAAGTCCCCAAGGACCCTGATCACCCAAAAGTCCCCAAGGAGCAAAAAATACCCTAAAGTCCCCAAGTACCCAAAAAGTTATTGATGACCCATAAGTCCCCAAGGACCCAAAATACCCAGATGACCTAAAAGTCATTAATTACCCAAAAGTCCCCAAGGTACCAAAATACCCAGATGACCCAAAAGACCTTGATGACCCAAAAGTCCCCAAGGTCCCAAAAGACCCAGATGACCCAAAAGTCCTTGATGACCCAGAAGTTCCTGAAGACAAAAAAGACCCAGATGACCTAAAAGTCCACAAGGACCCAAATTATCCAAAAGTCCCCAAGGACCCAAAATACGAAGATGACCCAAAAGACTCTGAAGACACAAAAGTCCCCGAGCGCTCGAACGACTCCGAGGACCCAAAAGACTCCCGAGTCCGCAGGTAGGTATGCTACAAGGCCATAAAGACCAATAAAAATTAGGTCCAGTGGACCAACGAAGCGCCCTAGTTGTGTGAATGATGCCATGAAGGAACTAACTCTTAAGTCATCTCTCAAACAAAATCACAAACTCCAATGCAGTACTTTCTTTTCCAGGAGCCTCGACAATGTCAACAAACAAACAAAAAATATATACTCCAACTCATTCCTGAATCGTTCTCTCAAATCAACTCACATTCCTTCACCTTTCCATCTCCTTTCCACACTTTTCTAGTCAATGATCACAAGGAGTTCTTATTCACGATTAAAAGGTCGGATAATTTGGGGGATTGCACGCATTGGAAACAATTTTGTGGTTTGTGGTTGCTGACTGTGATGAGGGCTCTTCACCATCCACCATTGCTGACCGTGACCCATTCTAGTTCCCTGGGTCTGGCGGGAGAGGAAGGAGTGGCCGGCTACTCCAGGTTACACTAATAGGAGTTGGCGTGCTGGTGGGTCGAGGTATATCTCTGCATGGCTGGCCGTGCTATGTGACCCAACCGGTTACAATTTTAACACCTCACCAGGTAAGGTGCATCATACCTCCTGAATTCGAAATTGTCAAAATTTCATTAAAAGAAAGAGACTTTACATCAGGATGGATTTCCTCGATTCTTTCAGGTGATTTATTGCTGTAGATTTTAAAACATCAATATAATGGTTACATTTTTGATTTGGCAAAAGCAGTGTAACATTTTGTTGCAAATGTGCATCCCAATATTCCATAAGTGATAAAAGTAACAGCAACTATCTTTGTTGCCGTGGAAAACTTTCCTTGCGTGCTGCTGTACGCAGGAACAAATGCAAGAAACACCAGCATTGAAAACAAGATGCCAAAACAAATGAACCTCGCTTCACTTGACTGTGTCGGAATCTTTTGTGCTTTCATAGCAAAAACGTAGCTAATAATCGTTAATAATCCCAGGTAGGCCAATGCAGAAACAACCCACAAAGGTGAAGGCCCACCACACTCCAAAATGATGACGCCCACATGGGCAGTAACATTGAACGTTGTGTGAGGTTTCCCCACAGTTATCCAGATCATACAAAATGCTAATTGTGGAAATGTAAGAAGCAGACCAATACATTTGGAGATAATGCTGTTTGAAATGAAAACTGATGATTCATCTGAAAATTAAACAAAAGGAAAAACACGTTCATGAAAATTACAGACAGGGTTAAATCAATTGTTCTTTTCAATTTTCCCTTCAGCAGGTGGTTTTTAGTAGGTAGTTCAGATATGTTACGTATTCGACTCTAACCTTTTGAAACTGTGGGGAAATTTTTTTTACAGAGATATTTTTAGATTTTTTTTTAAGCTATGTTGTTCATCGTTTGCCTTTCAATGTCTACCAATCTTTTATCATACTTTTCTTCCATTTCTCTCAAAAAACCTTCAGACTATGTCAAAACTTTTTCATCTCACATGACACGAACACTCTATAGTCTAGTAGGAAGTCTAGGTCCCCCTGCACCCCCCGGAGATATACTTCTAATCAGTGTTTCTAGATTGGAAAAAATGTGTAGAAAATGACTAGCTATGGCCCCAAGCTGAAAAAATGTCCCACATACCATTGTTATGCAAATTACTGCTGCCATTATCAAAAAAACGATTTTTGACATATCTCAGCCAATATTGCAGATAATTGAAAAATGAAGGTGTCTAGACCCATGTTTTGAAGGGCATAGATCATGATAGAACTATTCATAACATGATTACATGTGTCTATGGTATACTAGTATGCTAATTAGTGCTTTATTTACAAAATAATCACAGTTTTACGAAATAATAGACTCATATTAAGGTCCGTCTACACAGACGTTAACACAAAGTTTTATTTTTCTAAATATTACAACTGTCAAAATAGTCCTAGCACTCACAGAGTCTTCACAGAGTGGAGGAGCATGAAGACAAGATGGCAGTGGGTAATGAACGACATCCAGAAGGCAGCTGTCTTCCCCAGGTGGCCCTTGCGCACCTTTTCCTCAAAGGCATGGTACTTTTTGATGAGGAGTAGAGTTGAGGGGTCTTTGAGGGCTTCATCGAGGTGCTCTCGGTTGCAAGACTGGGTCATTCTGAGAAGCACAGCAGGGTCAGAGATCATGATGTTCTCCTCCTCAGTGAATCTCTCCATCAACAGCCTCTCCATTGCCTCACACACTGTTTTGAGGCAAAAGAGGGACTTTGCGTAGGCCTTTCCACTGAGAACACCTTTGAGAGATCCACTTGTTACTAGTTGTGCCTCAAAGAGAATCTCTGCATATCCAGAACCACGCATCTTGTGTCCAGTGAGCATCCCGATGTAGTTCATGGATGTGTGGAAGGGTCCAATCGTTACTACATGACTAGCAAATTCATTTGGCCAGCGCCAGATGATGGGAAGGGCTTTCATGCAGACACCCAGATCAAATGTATTCAGGACCCATCTCTGACCCACCTCAGCAGTTGCTGCCTCGGAACGCTTCAGTAGCTCACGAACAACTGCGTTGTCTGTGATCGGTTGGTGGATAGGCGTGCAGTAGTCGACTGTTGATTTGCTGGGTGGGGGAGAACCAGTTGCAGAGGTGAAACCCCCTAGCCCAGGCACAGGCTGCAGGCCACAGCTTCCGATGTATCTGATGAAGAGCCAGATGTAGTACTCTTGCATCGTAGTGGCATAGACTGTGTCATTCTCTGCTGGCGGTGTGAATGATGAGCCTTCAGGGAACTTCGGGCCAACGCGAGTAAAGTGCAAGGGTGGGAGAGTTTTTGGTGTGTCGACCTTCAGGCTACGCTGTTGTGACCTATTGATGGTAGGTAGCATTCGGTCCTTGCTGCTCTCGAACCCGGGCTTGACCTCCTGCACCATGATTCCTCCAGCACTGTTTACAATGTTGCTGCCGTGCACACTGGTAGTGGTTTTATTCAAGTTGTCCCACTCACAGTGGAATACAAGGTTGCCCTCTCCTGTCACAATTTGTGGTGTACGATAAGTTGAGACTTCATCCAGGACCTTGGCGAGAGCAGTTTCCAACTCCAAGGCGAAATCGTAGCTCTCAGAGTGTCCAAGCCTGTGTAGTATTGTGGTGAGCTGTTTGCTTCGGAACAGGTGCCTTACAGTCACACAGAGGAGAATGTGCTTTGGTAACTTCCATTTTCCATCTGACACTGCACGGCACAGATCTTGTCCAATGGAGAAGACCAGACGCTTCACCTTTTCTGTCTCGATGCCCTCCTTGCCAGTCATTAGCACGCTGAGAAAGCGGACAAGGTCTGGAGGTAGGATGTCTTCAGGATTGAGCTCCATGTCTTCAGCTGTTGGTGGCCATGGTTGGTCTTTACACTCTCTGAAAGCCTGTAGAATACCCTGGCGAAGTTGGAGGGCAACATTTTGGTTCTTGTTTGTGCTTCCGAGTGTGAATGCTCGTGCGAGAGCATTGGAAACTGTTATGTTTGAGCTGTGCACAAGCCAGAAAGAAATGACATCACATTTGTCATGATCAACCTTCGTGAAGTGGATATGCTCCTTGATTGGGTCATTCTGTAGGCGTTTCAGTAGTTTCTCTGACCGATAATTTGAGTTCTCATATCCATTCAGTTTCAGTTCCTCGACATAGAGCAAGCGCAAGGAAGAAAGCTGTAGAACTTTATTCTGCTGGATGACTTGGGTTTGAATGTGTTCCAGTACTGAGTTGAATGCCTTTTCATGGGCGGCTGACATGCAAGCCTGCTCCTTTGGTGCTTCGGCTCTGTGAATCGCACGCTCATAGTTGTAGAATGCTGTGCGGAAAGCTTTAAAACATGACGGATGGTGTTTGGCCTCACATGCAAAGAGGTCTTTGTTTTTCACCTTTCGATGGAGTCGATAGAGACCCATTTTCTCAGCCCGTGTTTCGATTTGCTCCCATGCATTTTCTTTGTTTTTAAAGGATGGGAAGGTTGTAGGCCTCTCAGTATTGCGATGAGCATCTTTGGTCTCAACTTTCTCACAAAATATACACTCTGGCGGGAAGATGGGTTCAGCAGAACCTCCTGGTTTACGAGGAGAGTGATGCCATGATGAGGTTGATGGCCCTGGTTCTGTATCATCTCCCAGACGATGAAAGTGGCGGACAAAGTGCTTATAACACTTGCTGTGATATCCTACTCTTTCTAGGTCATCAGGAAGAGTTGCCGGGATCTGATCACATACTGATTGCATACGACATGGGGAGTCATGCGGTTGGTTGAGACGTCTATCCCGGATCTTTTGAAGCAGTTGCAGTTTTTCTGAAGCAGATCCTTTAATTTTACGGAGGGGCGTGAAATCCCCATGATCAGACATGGATGGTACATGAAGGATGCATGTAGGAGGAGAGCTTTGGGCTGCAGGTTCTACACTCCGTTTTCTTTTGGGCATGCTTGCTGTCGATGTCTACCATCACTGTTAAATGACAAATAAGAAATCACGAATGATGTTAAAAGTGCCTGTGAAAGGAGGCTCTGAGTTTTCAGTGAGGTAACAGAGGTTCTGAGTCATGTTCTACACTAGGGTACTTTTTAGCTGACTAAACCATGTTTAGTGGCATCAAAAGTGCTAATAGCTAAAACATCTAAATTCTTCCACACTAACGTTAGCTATCTAGGCCAATGAAACATTGTGCTAAGTTACTGTAGCTAGCTCAGCTGTCGTGCCTCTTTCTGGTTCAATTCATATACAGAAGTCAACAGATATGTCTCATGTTTGGCATTAACAAAAGTTTAAGTTACACCGACATTAGGAACATACTGTACATAGATGAGGCTAGCTTTAACGTTAGCTAACATGGTGCTAGCTGGCTCAGCTGTTATTCTGCCTGTTTATGATTTCATGCAGAAACTGAAGTCAAGAGTGTGAGTAACATTATAGTTAGCATCTTACCTGGCTAGATTGGAGGATGAATACCAAGAACAACACACAGATGGAATGGAAGACTGAACTTTCAACTGAGGTATTCAATAACATCAACGTTACCAATTGATACGAGCGCGCGACATTACCAATTGATACGAGCGCGCGACATTACCAATTGATACGAGCGCGCGAGCGCGCATGTTACATGGATGGAAATGTAAAATGGCAGCTATAGCAGCACTAATTTGGATCTCTAGTCTGTCATTTCTGCACTGTGATTGGATAACATTAAAAAAAAATGTTTGGGAGTTAACAGCAGGAGTTGGTAGATTTTACGTGGGCTGGGTGAGAAACCTTTAAATAAGCAAGTGAAAATCTCTCGCAATACAAAGTCAATGGTGGGAAGAAAAGTTGAGTGGTACCAATGTTACTGCCAATGTCCCGCCCCTATGCAAGACTCAGGAGCATCTTGTTGACATTTAACCTTGAAAATACCTGGGTTTAGACCCCTTATGTACCATGTTAAGTTATCTGCAGTATTAACGTATCCTTATCATTTGTAAAACTGATTATTTTGTAATTACAGCATTAATATGCATACTAGTATACCATAGACACATGTAATCATGTTATGAATAGTTCTATCATGATCTATGCCCTTCAAAACATGGGTCGAGACACCTTCATTTTTCAATTATCTGCAATATTGGCTGAGATATGTCAAAAATCGTTTTTTTGATAATGGCAGCAGTAATTTGCATAAAAATGGTATGTGGGACATTTTTCAGCTTGGGGCCATAGCTAGTCATTTTCTACACATTTTTTCCAATCTAGAAACACTGATTAGAAGTATATCTCCGGGGGGTGCAGGGGGACCTAGTCTTCCTACTAGACTACTAACTTTCGTTGGAGATCCTCCATCAGCCTTTCAAACGTGAGGGGATGGGAGGGAATTACAGAAATCATACTTCCACATTTGATGCAGTTGTCTACAATTAAAGAAAGATTTGAACAGGCACATTTGATTGAGATGAAATCACTAAGAGTACACAGATTCCCATTCATGTATGGATGCATTTAATCAGATGCATCTGTGTGTCGGCAACAGGTCTGCATTTCCTGGATCTTCAATACCATCAATTTGAATTTGTCTCAGGCAGATCATGTCTCAAGTCTGGCTGTAGTATCAAGTTCTCTCAACCTGGTCAAGTTCTTCCTCTGTCATGCTCAGTTCACCTTGGTGTTCAAGGCTGTAATCCAGACAATTCTGCATTGTGGATTACTGGAACTGGTCCACGTATTTCCTCCCTTTAGATCAATCAATCAAAGCCTTTCCTTGACATTCGTACAGTATATTACGACAGGAGCCTGACTTTGTTTCCTTCTTGCTCACCGCAGGCACCGCAGGCTCACTCTGCAATGTTTTTCTCCAGCTGAACATCACTCTACCACCTGAAACTCCATCCACCTTTCATCTGCGACTCCTTTCCTCATTTTGTGCTGCATCTGCATATTTTGTCCCATTTCACTGATTCTAGATGACCAGTCCACTGTGTTTCTGTTGACCCTTTGGTCCCCTTGTTCAGGTGTTCAGTGACATTCAAATTCTGCACATAATAAAAAGGATTTGGGTTTTGACCCCACCTGGGAGCGAATGACAGGACTCGACTATATTTGCAACCACGTAAGAATTTGTTCTGCAAGTGATGTCTGCATGTTCTTCCAGGAACTTTAAAGCAATTTAAGATGAAACAGAAAAGTCAAATAGATGTTAGTTGTTGCAGAGAGAAAACGAGCTTGAGAAAGGTTTGAACAGCATTTGATAATCATGAATGTTCTTGTGAACCAAAAGGAAATGAAGGATTAAATTATCTTGTGAAAATGGCATCAAAGGTTTTACCATTTACCTTCAAACATTTGCAAAGTCACAGTGATCACAGACCCAACAGTAAGTGTAAGGAACACAATGTTTGTGGTGTCTCTGAGTTTGCAGATCAAGTCCGATGGAGGTCCCACGTACAACAGGTTACCGACAATGCACCCACAGAGCGACAGCAACAGCAATCCACTGATTTGTGGGTTTGAGTTTTCAACATTGTGGCGTTTTCTGTACAAATACAAAATAAGAGCCACAGCAAGAATATTCACCAACTCGAGGAGCATTAAAGAGAGCAACGTGATCACCAAGGGGTCGGAAAAAGCGAGGAACTCCTTTGGCATTGGGACACACATACTGCTCCTCTCAGGTGACCACATTTCTGGTGCACACCTCTGGCATTCATATGAGTCTTTTAGAAAAGAAATGTTACAGGATGTAGTCAAATTAATTATGCTCGAACTTGTACAATCGTGCAAAATATCATACATTCTCCA
Organism: Myxine glutinosa; assembly: GCF_964187855.1. Lineage (NCBI taxonomy): Eukaryota > Metazoa > Chordata > Myxini > Myxiniformes > Myxinidae > Myxine > Myxine glutinosa. The sequence continues at coordinate 192,499,849 of NC_136263.1, read as the reverse complement.
TTTGATTGAAGTTCCAAACCTGTAATGTTGGAGAAGGTTCTTGCCGTGCAGGTCATGCAATGAAAGCAGCAAATTGGTTCCCCTTTTATTGCAACTTTCCGAGTTCCTGGCGGGCACGGTTTGCTGCACACAGACTCAGGAATCTGAAATATTGTGATTGATTTAATCTCCCAAGCCAATGGATTATCATCATCGTTATTATGCATCAGTTACATTAAATATCATGGAAGAAAGTGCTTTTATTACCTCCACCACCATAGGTGGACGAAGGTTTTGTTTTCACCCCTGTTTGTCGGTTTGTGAACAGGATATCTCAAACAGTTGTGGACGGATTCGGATGAAATTTGGTGGAGAGGTTCGGTGTGTGACGAGGACGAAATGATTAGACGTTTGTGCCCAAGAAAATGGTGTCAGAGAAAATCCGAGAATTTTAAACGTGATTCTTCACCAATCGAGTGACAGGGCTAAAAACGATATATAGCACGACATCTCAAAAACTTATGGATGGATTAGGCTGAAAATTGGTAGACGAGTTGGTTAGGCAACGAGAAAAAGATTATTCAGTTTTGTTTCAGATCCAAATCCAGATCTAACCTACCATTGGAAAACAAAACATAAACTGTTCAGCATGACGGAGGTGTGCTCTCTACTGAGTGCCGTTCCAGTTCCCATTGAAACAATTCCCTGAAATTCGCGTATTTGAGATTCGCGGCAGCTTTCAAGAACATCACCCGCGAATTTCGGGGTTTTAATGTATTTTTAACGCTTTTCCAGGGTTTGAGCTGCCGGATGGAACTATAGTTTGATGGAGTGAAGCCTCACCCACCACCCCTTCTGCCCCCTACACAGAGACACACACATAAAATAAATAATCATCGTGGTAGATGTAAATGTAAAAGGTTCTGTTGAGGATGTTTACATCTATTACATTTAGAACAAAGATATTACAAGAGGTGTACTTTTTCAGGGCATCAGGAGAATTGGGAAAATACACATGGTCTGTGTGATATGAAACTGCGTTCTCTGCATCATGCGACAAAGGTTCAAATCAGAACGTTCCTGAATAGCCCCCCCTGTCCTACCCCAAATTCAGTTAAAAGTCAGGTAATGATAGATTTTAAAAATAATAAAACACTTACTTTATTTTCTCCACCTTTCCATTTAATCTTGTCTTTCTGGATGTGTATTTTTTCTTCCTTGACTGAATTTGATTCATAAATTCCAACAACAAAAGTCTCAATTTCTTTTTCACGATTCATTTGCCAATTGAGAAGCTCGTAAATTGGAGGTGGATCTCCATTTTCATCAAAAGTCAACACATTTCCCATGTTGTTTTGAAAAGACACTTGTCGCAAATAAATTAATAACTGCAATTACATGAAAAAAGTTCTAAATTTTGATCATAATACAATGTTAAACTTCAGAGATAAAAATGGAAGTTTTCATGAATGTTAGATTCAATTAGTGAACTTCACTGAGAACTTGACTGGGATGCAACCCTAACTTGGAGTGATTGTCACCCATGCTTCACTTCAAATGTTGTACTTTGATAAAAATAAAAAAATGCCTTTCTCCTCTATTCTGCTGTTGAAATGTTGGAATGTTTTATCCACTGTGAAAGACAAAAAGGTTCTGACGTTTCAGGCATCAATCACCCTTTGTTGAAGAAAAAGAGAGGGCAGCACTCATTTGCTTCGGCAAAGGATTAAGGCCTGAAATGGCAGCATCTTTTTATTTTTCAAGGCAGATAAATCAATTGTAGTTTCTCCTGCCACCTGCTACACCATTCCAAGAGAGACTTTCACCATGAAGCTTGGGTTTAGAGTTTTACGGTAACTAATCATCATTTTTCATCCCTGGAGGTATTTTGTTTTCGGGTTGCCATCCATTTGTACGTTCATCCGTTATAGGTTTTCGTTAGCATGATAACTTAAGAACAGCTGAAGTCAAACTTTGTGCAAGTATGTATAATGATGTAAAGATAAACGGATTGGATTTTGGGGTCAAGAGGTTTAAGGTCAGAGGTGCCAGTAGGGCAGAAATTGGGGTCTGGGACACATTTAATTTAACATTGAAGTCAATGGGGAAAAAGGGAAAAACTTATTGACTCACACCCCCTCTCTCATAAAATTACACCCCTTTTTCTCTTAAAAAATTGCGTCCACTTTTTACGAAGCTAATTTACCAACTACTAAAACACATAGAATTTAAAATTGAAGTCAATGGGGAAAGAGCTAAAAAAAACTTAATAACTCTGGATTTTCAACCAGATTTCACCCTCTTTTGGGACAACTTATTTCCAAATATTAAATCCTCAATAGACCTAACTACTACTCATAGGTTCTTGCTCACCTCAAATTTAACATTGAAGTCAATGGGAAAGAGCTAAAAAACTTAATAACTCAATGGATTTTCAACCAGATTTCACCCTTTTTTGGGACAACTTATTTCCAAATATTAAATCCTCAATATAGTCAGGTTCACTATGTCAATAAATTATATTTCGTTCAAAATCATGGTAGATGAGCAAACCTATACATTTTTGGAAAGGTTATAGCATAAGGAAACTAAAAATCAATGTTTACATTTGGAGAGATACCTGTATGGCGGCCATTTTGGATTTTCAAAATGGCCACTGTAAAATACATATTTTGTTCTATTTCTGCCTCTAATTACCCTAAAAACTTTTAAAAATATACTAAACCTATATTTTCAGGGACAAGGAATCCAATGAATGTATCAAATTAGTGCTATGGGGAATGGTAAGACACGAATCAAAGGTTTTGAATTGCAAAATACTGTCTTTATATTCGCGATAAGTTGCATAATCAAATACATGTTATCATTTTGTACAGGCAGTTAATAACATCAAAATGTGTCACAATAATTCATATCACCAAACATACACAGGCAGTCAGCAAAATCATATATACACATGCAGTCAGTATAACTTCACATCTACACAGGCAGTCAATGACAAAATATACACAGGCAGTCAATGGCATCAAACATACACGATTACAGAATATGCCATTTAGAGTTCGTCATCACTGTCCTGTGTGTCGTATCCGACAATATAGTCCGCATCGTTTTCACAGTCCGTTCCACACAAGCAAAGGTCGGTCAAATTGATTGGCAAATCGAATTGGTCGAATGGTCGATCGAATCGAATTCGATGAATCGAATCGAATCGATCGAATTGGTCGAATGGTCGAATGGTCGATCGAAGCGATTGGTCGAATGGTCGAATTGGTCGAATGGAATTGGTCGAATTGGTCGAATCGAATTGGCCGGAATTGGCAAATGTAAACATTGATTTTCAGATTTTCCATGTAATAACGTTTCCAAAAATGTATAGGTTTGCTAATCTACCATGATTTTGAACGAAAAAACATAGTGAACCTGACTAATAGACCTAACTACTACTCATAGGTTCTCGCTCACCTCAAATTTAACATTGGAGTCAATGGGGAAAGAGCTAAAAAAAAAACTTAATAAAGCACTGTTTTTTTCACCCAGATTTCACCCTCTTTTTGCCCATCTACAAATATTAAATCCTCAATAGACTAAAACACATTAAATATAACATTGAAGTCAATGGGGCTATTAACTCACACCTGCATTTAACTTATTAACTCCCCCCATTTTTCATGAAACTCATACAGAGACCCGACGAATATTTGTTTGTTTCATTTTTAGATAATAATTTAATTCTCTTAAAAGAACAATCACCATCTTGAGCTAACATTGCATCATTTCCAGTGAGGGCATTGCATTGCATCATGCCCAGGCTTGCCCTGGGAATTTCCCAGGGAATTTCCACAGGAAATGACACGCACCAACCATTCTTATAAAAGGCACCGACCACACAGGCTTTTTTTTAAACAGACTTCCGCTTCTCTCGAGAATGGACTGCTGCCCCCAGCTTGAGTGGGATGATTGTGGCCTACCTTGTGGTCCTACTACCTGTGTGGAACTCAACCTTCAGATAGATGAACTGGACTCGAACCTCTTATTAATGGAGGTAAGTTTGTTTGTTTGTTTGTTTGTTTGTTTATTTATTTGTTTGTTTGTGTATTTATTTAATTATTTAATTATTTAATTTTGTTTTTAATTATTTAAATTTTTTTTTTTTTTTTTTTTTTTAATAGATTGAGACTCATGTAAGAGTTAGCAAAGTTTCTTTTAATATTCACAGAGCTTGATTTATCCATATACTAAACTTGTTTTAAATTAATACATTGTTATTTTCTCTCACAGGAAATTGTATCTGAGATGCAATTTGAAAATACCACTTTTGCCACAACCTGGGGTGAAATAATCGATTTGTTTGAAGACCTTTTGAGCAACCATGACCAACAGAATGAGTTCTACCCTGAAGACCCACCCAAAGAGTTATACCTTGGAGACTCTGAAAACTGGTTTCATTTTGGAGACTCTGTCTGTGGGGTCTATCCTGGAGACTCTACCTGTGTGGAGCTCAACCTTCACCTTGATAAACGACTCGAACCTCTCATCAATGGAGGTAATATTTTATTTTAATATATGCATCTAATGATTGTGTATTAAATGAAAAAAATAATTAATTAATACATTGTTATTTTCTCTCACAGGAAATTGTATCTGAGATACAAAATGAAAGTACTGCTTTTAACATAAGTTGGGGTGAAGTTATTGATTTGTTTGAAGACACTTTGAATAACCAAGACCCACAGAACGAGTTCTACTTTGATAATCCAACGAAAGAGTTTTACCTTGGAGGCTCTTTGGATTCTAAAGCAATGAACAATGTTCTTTGTTTAATGACATCTGATTTAAGGTAAGTTCAGTTGATTAAAAATCAATGAAATTATATGTTATTCAATTCAATATTAGATAAGTTATATATATATATATATTTTTTACATATATTTCAGCAATATAAAGAAAGTTCAGGGAATGAAATGCTGGAAAATTATTTCTTCCCATTTCTACTTCTTCAAACTTGAAAGCCTTGCAAGACAGAATTGGAAGAAGAGGGGGAAAAAAAGATTATGATGGGTTTGGGTTTGGGTTCTGGATGGGCGTTAAAATGTTGCGGGCCATTTTTGGCCCACAGAATATCTCCACAGACTCATTTATCTTGCATTATCATTGAATTGTTTAAAAAAAGTTGGAAAAAGATGAATAGAATTGGAAGGTTATACAAAGAGATGGAGTTGAGAACTTTTTAAATGGTTGATGTAATGGATACAGTTGTTTAGACTTACAAATTTGGTGTTTTAATGTGGGGGTTAAGGGTTCAGTTTTTCTCACCCTAAACCAAAACCAAAGTATACACCACCTTCTATACACGGGGTTGGGGTTGGGTTAGGGTTCGTATATTATTATGACTCACTCACACACCAACAAACAAAATTGTGTGCAGAAGTTAAGCCCCAACTGAAAAGTTGAGGGATTCTGTGTTTGGGGTTCACAAATCTCAAGAACGTATCCCCATTACATTTTATTATTTATTTATTATTTTTAATACCCACTCAAGTGTCCATATGTGGAGGATTACATCAACGATTTAAAAAAGTTCATTAGTCCATCTCTTTGTATAACCTTTCTCAAAATGACTTTTCCATCTGTATATTCTTACAATATCACCAACTTTGAACTTGGGTTTTCTCAAATTAATCTTCTTTTCCTATTCTAATTTTGTAATGGATTATGAAAGCACCGATTACAGTGAAGATGATTTTTAGTTTAAGTAATCTTTTACTGTATAAATATGATCAATCCAAACAACATACCAGATATTGAGCCTCTTGAATTCCCTGATTCTCCATATGATAAATTAGAGAATTGTCTGGCTTGTGATAGAGTGGGATTAAATACAGAGTCAAAAGCCCATAAACAATGTTTATTCTGTGATTATCTTTTAACTAATGATGATTTAATAAATAAAAAAATATATAACTCTTTTAAATTAGAACCAAAAATGAATTACTTTACAAGATTAATAAGAGAGATGAATGTTAAGTATTATGATGATAATACACCATTTCTTACAAGGGAAGAGACTATTTGTATTGAGGAAATGTATAGGGGCTTAATGATATTTATTATTCAAAATAATTTTAATGGAAATGTTAATACAAGATACTATATAAGTAAAACAATGGATTATCTTGAAATTAAACCTGAACTCAGGATAAAATATAGTTTCTAAAAAAGCTCATAAAAATTAGATGACTTGTTTTCCAAATATATAAATGAATGATTTTTTACCCGTTTGGGAAATCAAGATAAAATTTAACAACCATAAAAATCTCCCAAATTCATTAAGATGTCTAATAGTTGGTTCAAGCGGATGTGGAAAAACCTGTTTGCTTTTAAAGATGCTCCTTACACCCAACTTTTTAGATTATGATAATTTAATAATTTTCACAAAGTCAAGTTTTCAACCCGAGTATCAACAACTCACACAAGGTTTTAATGCGGGCCTTTGAAAAGAAGATATAATCGGTTTATTTAAACTTCAAAAAAAACTAAATGATTATAATATTGAAGATATAATACAATTATTTTGTGATACACAGAAATCAAAACCGAAACCAAAACCCATAACTTGTATTCTCAGTGATAATACGGATGATATACCTTCACCCCAAGATTTAGATAAATCAAAAAAGAATCTTGTTATCTTTGATGATTGTGTAAATGAGAGAAACCAAACGGTTATGGATAGCTACTATACAAGAGGGAGACATTCTTCTTGTAATTGTATTTATCTCAGTCAATCATATTTTCAACTCCCTCGTCGCTCAATAAGAAACAATGCCAATACTTTTATTTTATTCAAGTTAAATTCAATAGATGTAAATAATTTTTGGAGAGACAATTGTTCAACGTTATGTAGTAAAAAGAATTTGAGGCTCACACGAAACGCACGATTGGAAAATATAAATATATTGTTGTGAAACAAGATGAGATACTAAATGATATTTTTCAATAAATAAATACAGGAAATGAATGCACAAGAAAGAGCAAGAAGATTTAAGGAACATCAGGAGTTAGTTTCAAAAGTTGTAAAGCAACAGGAAGGCATAAAGAAGAAATGCAGACAGAAACTAACGGGTGAAGAAGCGTTTGAAAGAAAACAAGAGAAATTTTTAAAACCGCTTTTAAAAACTTCCCAACAAAAAATGATTTCGTCTACAGTTCCTGCGATAGAATATGCTCCAAAAAAACTTCAAATGCTCAAAGATTTTAGTCAAATGACGGGGCAAGAACTTGGAGATATAGGAGAATTAGAATATGATGATGAAGGATTATTTCAGCAACTTGAGGAGGTAAATCAACCTCCCAATTATATTGTGGAAGCTCTTCAAAACAATGAATATTCAGCGGATTCAAAAACCAGAGCAGGCCTCATTCCAACAGAAGAACCAGCACAGTTCTATCTTGTTAAAGAAAAGGTATTGATATTTATTGATAAATTGATGTTCTTAAGCTCTGCTCAACCAAATGTTAAATTAACCCCCAGATTAATGTTTCTTCTTACAAAAGATGGAAAACAAGCAGCAAGTATGAGAGGTGATTCAACATATTTCAATGAACCATTGAATATGAAAAATGAAGATGATAGGGTATATATTGATTTACTAAACTCACTTGATTTTGGAGTTTCTGTTTCTGGTAAAAGTAAGAAGAATGAGAAGGAAAAACATATTATTGATGCTTTAAGCAAGCTTGGTTTAGCCTCGGGTTCGGGTGTTCGCTTTCTTCCAAATGACCCATCACAATTAGTTAATAGGCTATTATTGCTGTTAGGCTCATCATGCCAGTTGGCTGGGTGTGGGTACCACTCTCTCACCAGCCGTGGCTCCTCAGCAAAGGACTTCTGCGACTCACTGGGACTGACACAATCTGTCAATTTCCCGACCCGGATCTCACTCAACGGAGCATCTTCTCTTCTGGACTTGGTTATGACTAACTTCCCTGAAAATGTCTGCTGCTCTTCTTCTGCTCCAATCGGATCATCTGATCATGTCCTTGTTAAAGTGGACATCACTCTGACCATTCTCAGGGAGCCTGCTCAGCGTCGACGAGTCTGGCATTTCACTCAGGCCAACTGGCACGGTCTTCAAGCAGCCATCAATCATCTGGACTGGTCTCCCATCTCTACCACCTCTGACATCAACTCATCCTGGGAATTCTTCCAAAGTAAATTGTTCTCTCTCATGCACAGATTTATCCCATCTCGTCTTCAGTTGTCAAACCCTTCCTCCCGTCCATAGTACACGGAATCTTGTGGTGAGGCTGTTGCCCAGAAACAACTTGCCTTCGTCTCCTGGAAAGCAAATCCAACGGAAGGAAATCTCATTTCCTTTCACAAAGCCCGAAACAAGTGTGTGTCCACCCTCAGGAGAGCCAGGAAACAATATCTCTCCGTTCTCAAGACCGAACTCTCTTATCTGTCTCCCTCTTCCAAATCCTGGTGGCATCTGGTCAAATCCGTTTCTGGTGTTTGTTCCCCCTCCATGCCTCCCTTACCTCAAATGGCTACACAGCTGACTCCGCACGTGAAAAAGCTGAATGCCTCAACTCTGTGTTTGCCTCTAAATCTTGTGTCCCAAACCCATCCCCCTCTGTACCCACCATACCCAGTTGTACCCAGCTGCTCCTGGACTCTGTGTCCTTTCCTCCTGACAAGGTGGAAAAGTTTCTGTCAACCCTCGACTCTGATTCTGCAACTGGACCCGACGGCATCAGCCCACGGGTCCTAAAATCCTGTTCTGCCGCTCTATCTCACCCTCTCTCTGTTCTCTTCACCCTCTCTTTTGCTCAAGGTCAACTGCCATCTGCTTGGAAATCAGCCAACATCACCGCTTTGCACAAAAATGGTGCAAAAACAGATCCTAGCAACTACAGACCAATCAGCCTTCTCCCAATTATCAGCAAAGTCATGGAATCCATCATTGCTTCGGATATGAAATCTTTCCTCTTCTCCAATGGCTTGATCTCTGATCATCAATTTGGTTTCAGACCAGGTCACTCTACTCTGGACATGCTGCTTCTGCTGTCTCAACAATGGACGGAGGTCCTCAATGCCAAACAGGAAATTAGAGCTGTCTCCCTCGACATATCACGTGCCTTCGATACGGTCTGGCACCCCGCTCTGCTCACCAAGCTCTCCTCCTTTGGTATCCATAGAAATCTCCACGCATGGCTGGCGGACTTCCTCTCTAGTCGTCGTCAACGTGTGGCCCTGAATGGGTTTCTCTCATCTCCTCTTCCTGTTCAGGCTGGAGTTTCCCAAGGCAGTGTTCTCGGCCCTGTGCTTTTTCTGGTCTTCAACAATGATCTCTCTGACTCTCTTGAAAATCCTCTCTATCTCTTTGCTAAAGACTCCACTCTCTGCCGCTCCATTCCTCTTCTCTCAGATCGGCAGTCTGCAGCCTCCTCACTCTCTGAAGACTTGGACAAAATCACAGACTGGTCAAACAAGTGGAACATGTCTTTCAATCCTGACAAATCTCACACTCTTACTATGTCTCTCTGAAAAGATCGACTGGACAACCCTCCCATCTACTTTCTCAACAATCCTCTCCAAGAAGTTCTGTCGCTCAAGCTTTTGGGTCTCACTATCTGCCATGATCTTTCTTGGGAAAACCACATTTCCAAGCTGGCCTCCAAAGCCAGTCGCCGATTGGGCATCCTCCGTCGTGCGAAGTCCTTCCTCGGCACACCTGAGCTCCTCACCACATACAAGGCTTTCATCCGCAGCTCAATGGAATACTGTTCTCCCCTATGGGCCTGTGCTCCTGCCTCACACCTAGCTCGGCTTCACGCTGTTGAAACCAAAGCTTTCAGAATTATTGGAATCCCCCGCGATGAAGCTATCTCTGAGGGCCTTTCACTCACTCACCGCAGGCAGGTAGGTGGTCTTTCTGTCTTCTACCGACTCCTCTCCGGCCTTGCACCCCCAGCTCTCTCTGTGCTCTGTCCCCCAAATATTCCTACAGGTCGCCCAAGATCTGCCAGCAACCCTCTGATGGTTAAACTGCCGAAATCTCGGCTCTCTGCTCACCTTCACTCTTTCATTCCTCTTTTCTCCCGCCTCTGGAACAAACTCCCTCACTCCCTTCAATCCCACTCCTCCCTCCAGGTCTTTAAAACAGCTGTTCACCACCATCTCTTATCTTCCCCCATCCAAAACCTTGATCTTTTCTACCCCCGCTAATTCACCCCAGATCCACCTTGTTTGAAATTCCAACTTCTTTCCTGGAAGTCCTGGCAGTGTCCATATGTGTTATACCTCTCCCACCCCCCACCCCTTTACGTGCCCCTGCCCCCCAAAGCCCTCGCCCTCTCTCAGATCTCTCGATGTCTCCATGTCTCTCGGTCCCTGCTCTCAAACGTTGTGTTTGTGTCCTTCCCCCTCTCTCCCCATCTTGTCTACCGCTCCCGATGTTATACGTTTTATGTGTCGGTTTGTCTTTCTGTGTGATTAATGTTCGCTCTTTCACGAGCCTCGATCTTGTATACAAAAAAAGAAAGAAAAAAAAAGGTAGTAAGAAGGCTGGGAACAACAATTGTTTTAATGAAGCCTCAGCCATTTTAGATCAGTTGATGAATATGAAAATAATAAATAAATGTCAATACAAAGATATTTTATAACATATTAAATAAGATGAGAAGCACAATTCTTGGTTTTAATTTCACAACGAGTGATTACACAGCTTCATTCCCTTACCCAATACAACTTGACCCCACAAAAGAATATGAGGCTTCTTTGTTGTCAATGGAGCCTTACAATACCCTTTTTAATACCACAGAGAAAAACACCAAGTTTAGTTATGATTCAGGAAGCGGATACAAAACTATAACAGTTTCATCCGAAGCATACGAGATTTCTCAAATATCCTCTGAAATTTCTCGCCTTATGAAAGAACAAGGTGATGAACCAAAAAATATTGTAATAGATATTCAAAAACATACTTCAAATCAACTCTTAAACTTAGAAATAATTATAAAGTTGATTTCACAATTGAAAATTCATTCAGAGAGCTATTAGGTTTCTCCTCAAAAAAGATTGAAACTAACGGGACTTTTTACAGTGATAATGTCATTCAAATATCCTCCGGTATAAATTTGGTATGAATTCATTGTGATTTGATTGATGGTGCTTATAACGATGGAATAAGAACAAATTGTAGCGGTTACCGGAAGCATACACAATCACCTTGCACCGGCCGATGACGCAACTGGCGAGCGGTGACTTGCCCGGACTCGCCCGGACATGTCCAGACTTGCCTTTCCCGGGCGAACACTTGACTCGCATACCACGCTCCGTTGAGAGGCGTGGCTTACCTATTTGCATACCACGCCCCGCCTGAGAGGCGTGGCTTTTGTGTGTTGAACTTGGTTTATAAATTGCCGCCCGCTCGATCGGCTGACCCAGTGCTTTTGAGTTCTTTGGAGTGAGCTGTAAATAAATAGCTCAGTGCAACTTCATTCCTGGCGTCGTCCATTTTGTCCGGTTTTTATCGTGCGAGCATAGCTCCCACAATTGGTGACCCCTTTTCAAGAACATGGCGATGGAGTCATCTGGAGCTTTGAAGCTTCCTGGCTTTTGGGAAGCACATGCGGCTGTCTGGTTCGCCCAGGCGGATTCTCTCTTCTCCCTGCAGAAAATTACAGAGGACTCGACGCGCTACCACCATGTGGTCTCCGCGCTCACCGCCTCCACCGCTGCCCAGGTCCTGAACTTCCTACAGAACCCGCCGAACGCCGACAAATACGGCACGCTCAAATGCCTACTCCTCGGTGCGTTTGGACTCACGGAGACCGAACGTGCGCGACAGCTGCTCGACCTCCCGGACCTGGGTGAGGCCCGTCCATCTGAACGCATGGACCAAATGCTTGCTTTACTGGGCGACCACAGCCCAGATTTCCTCTTCCGCAAGCTGTTCCTCCGGCAGCTACCCGGGCAGGTACGATTAGCTTTGGCTAATTCGCCCATCACGGACCCTCGCGCCCTGGCCAAGGAGGCCGATAAATTTTTCTCGGCCAGGCGACACGTCGGAGCGGCCGCCTGGAACCCTGGGCCGACCGAGGCAACGCCCGCGCCACAACCGGCGCCACCACAGGCCGAGTTAGCGCCACTGGCGGCAGCGGCCGCAGCGACGCCCCGTCGACCGAACCCGACGCGACCGCCGGAGCCTCCACCAGGGCGGACCATGTGCTACCACCACGCCAGGTTCGGGCAGAAGGCCAGAACGTGCCGCCCACCGTGCACTTTCGGCAGGTCGGGAAACGACCAGGCCGGCGCTCGCTGCCTGCCATGAGCGTCGGCCATTCAGGCAGCCTTCTGTTTATCACAGACACGGCGTCCGGGCGGCGTTTTTTGTGCGACACCGGCGCTCATCTGAGCGTGATACCCGCCTCGGTGGAGTACAAACAGGCCGCGCTTTGCGGCCCCGCCTGGGTCGCCGCAAACGGCTCCTCCATCCGCACCTTCGGTTCGCGCAGCGTCGCATTCTGCTTCGGGGGCCAGCGCTTCAGGTGGGACTTCATCATGGCGAACGTGCCCATGGCCTTGCTGGGTGCAGATTTTCTTTGCGTGCATGGGCTTTTGGTCGACGTCAAATGGCGTCGGCTCATCAACGCGGAGACCTTGAGCTCGCTCGCTTGCTGATTGAGCGGCTCTGCTCCGACCAGGCTAGCCTGCGCACTCCCGGCCGCAGACGATTTCACCCGCCTACTTGCCGAGTTTCCCGCCCTCACGCAGCCGACGTTTTCGGGCGTCGCCGTCAAGCACGGCGTCGAACACCACATCCCGACCACAGGTCCACCGGTCTACGCCAGGGCTCGTCGCCTCGACCCGGCCAAACCCGCCGTGGCAAAGGTGGAATTCGACGCACTGGAGCGATTGGGCATTGTGCGGCGCTCGAATAGCGCGTGGGCCTCACCCCTCCACATCGTGCCCAAACCGGGTGGTGGATGGCGACCATGCGGCGATTACCGCCGCCTCAACGACGCCACCACCCCCGACCGGTACCCGATACCACATATACAGGACTTTTCCGCCCGTTTGGCGGGGCGGGTGATCTTTACCAAGGTCGACCTCATTCGGGGCTACCACCAGGTACCCGTCCGGCCGGCCGACGTGCCGAAGACGGCGGTAATTACACCTTTTGGCCTCTTCGAGTTCCTTCCCATGCCGTTCGGCCTTAAGAACGCGGCCCAGGCCTTCCAGCGGCTGATGCACAGCGTGCTGCGCGACCTCACCTTCCTTATCGTCTACTTGGACGACATTCTCGTCGCCAGCACTTCCCGGGTAGAGCACCTCATCCACCTGCGCACGCTTTTTGAGCGCCTCGGCCAGCACGGCCTCATCATCAACCCACCGAAATGCCAGTTTGGCATAACGGCCGTCAACTTCCTGGGGCACCGCATCACGAAGAGCGGGGCCGTTCCGCTGCCAACCAAGGTGGAGGCAGTCACAGGTTTCCCGCGCCCCCTCTCCATCAAGGCCCTGCAGGAATTTTTGGGGATGGTAAATTTCTCCCACCGGTTCGTGCCTCGCGCCGCCCAACTCATGCGCCCCCTGTACGAAGCCCTCCGGGGCAAGCCGGCCAAGCACGACGTCGCCTGGACCAAAGCAAAGGACGAGGCGTCCACGGGTGCTAAGCTGGCCCTCGCCAACGCGACTATGCTGGCGCACCCGGCACTCGACGCACTCATCGCCCTCACCACAGACGCTTCCGACTACGTGGTGGGCGCCGTACATGAACAATGGGTGAACGGGGCTTGGCAACCGCTGGCCTTCTTCAGCCGGCAGCTTCGCCCTAACGAGCTCAAGTATAGCGCTTTCGACCGCGAGCTCCTCGGCCTTTACCTGGCCGTTCGCCACTTCCGCCATCTTTTAGAGGGCCGCCCGTTCACGGTGTTTGTGGACTACAAACCTCTGGTCTTTGCCATGGCCAAGGACGGAGCCATGGTCGGCCCGCCAGCAGCGCCACCTCTCCGCCTTGTCCAAATTTTCGACGGACATCCGGCACGTCGCGGGCAAGGACAACGCTGTGGCCAATTGCCTCTCCCGGTCCGGCGCAAACGCCGTCCACCTGGGTGTGGACTTCGCCCGCATGGCGGCCGACTAGACCGCCGACCCCACGGTGCAAGCCCTCCGGACAGCGGACACAGGCCTGCGGTTGGCCGACGTCCCCTTCGAGGACACAGGCACAGTTCTCATGTGCGATGTTTCCCTGGGCCAACCTCGCCCCATCGTGCCCACCGGATGGCAGCGGCACATTTTTGACGCCCTCCACGGCCTTTCCCACCCGGGCCGGAAAGCATCGCAGAAGCTCGTGGCATCGAAATTCGTCTGGCACGGGCTCCGTAAAGACGTCCGCGATTGGGCCAACGCCTGTGTCGCCTGCCAGCGCGTGAAGGTCCACCGGCACACCCAGGCCCCGTTGGCACCATTCGAAGTGCCCACGCGGCGCTTCGACCACGTCAATGTGGACCTGGTGGGACCCCGTCCCTCCTCGCGGGGCTTCACCCACCTCCTCACGATGGTGGACAGGACCACCAGGTGGCCGGAGGCCGTCCCGCTGGCATCAACAACATCCGCCGACGTGGCGCAGGCCTTCATTGGCACCTGGATTTCCCGTTTCGGCGCCCCCTCGGACATCTCCTCTGACAGAGGCCCGCAATTCACCTGCGAGCTTTGGGGCGCGGTCGCCCAGGCCCTGGGGGTCAAGCCTCACCGCACCACGCCCTACCTCCCCCAAGCCGACGGCTTGTGCGAGCGGTTCCACTGCTCGATGAAGGCCGCTCTCAGGGCCAGCCTCCAGGACGACGGTTGGGCCGACAGGCTCCCGTGGGTCCTATTGGGCCTCCGAACGGCCCCTAAAGAGGACCTCCAGGCTTCCACCGCCGAGCTGATCTACGGCCAGCCACTGCACATGCCGGGCGAGTTCATCCCTGACGCCACCGGCCCCTGGTCCGCGGTTCGCCAACGCTCGGTCCTCCAGGAGGCCGCCAGGAGATTTGCCCCCGTGCCCACGTCCCATCCCGGCTGCCCCCAACCCCACGTCCCCCCAGCACTTCGCACTGCGGAGTACGTTTTTATCCGCAATGACGCACACCGGGGACCGCTCCGGCCGCCGTACGATGGACCTTTCCCGGGTCCTGAAGAGGGACAACAAGTCGTTCATCGTGGACATCGGCGGCAAACCAGACCACATCTCCGTGGACCGCCTCAAACCAGCCCATTTGGACCTCGACCAACCTCCACGGTTGGCCCTTCCTCCACGGCGGAGCCGTCCCCCGTCAACCAAGCCCCCCGCCCGACCATCCACCGCCACGCCACCTACCACCCCCACACGAATCACTAGGGGTCGTTTCGGCCGGGTCATCAAGACCCCGCTCAAACGGACTCTCCCGGTGCAAGTTAATTCTGGGGGGGCGCATGTAGCGGTTACCGGAAGCATACACAATCACCTTGCACCAGCCGATGACGCAACCGGCGAGCGGTGACTTGCCCGGACTCGCCCGGACATGTCCAGACTTGCCTTTCCCGGGTGAACACTTGACTCGCATACCATGCCCCGTTGAGAGGCGTGGCTTACCTATTTGCATACCACGCCCCGCCTGAGAGGCGTGGCTTTTGTTTGTTGAACTTGGATTATAAATTGCCGCCCGTTCGATCGGCTGACCCAGTGCTTTTGAGTTCTTTGGAGTGAGCTGTAAATAAATAGCTCAGTGCAACTTCATTCCTGGCGTCGTCCATTTTGTCCGGTTTTTATCGTGCGAGCATAGCTCCCACAAAATACAATATTTTCATTCAGCGCATACTCAACCCCGATTGGTTATAAATTCAATATGGAACCAAAAAATCTTGTCTATTTACCTGTGTCAGGAAAAACCATATACAGAGTAAATTTTAGGATAACCGATCACAAGATAATCATATGATTTCCTTTAATGAAGAAATTATATCCATCAGAATTCACCTACGTGAAGTTTTCCAATAAATAAATAATGGTTATTGTGAGGAAACACGAGTTGGGAAAATATAAAATAATTACAGGCTAAGGCATGTTCCTTTCACCATACTATATTACTATAAGGGTGAAGGTATGTTTCTTGGTAGAGGATACTATAAACCGAAGAGGCAACGGGGTGTAGGGCATCAATTCAGAAATAAAGGAGATGGGATAATTGATACTCTAATTGGTATTGGTTCAACCATTCTTAAACATAAAGACCTAATTGGTTCACCCGCTTCTGCTGTGGGAAATGTAGCAGGTGCTATAAAGAGTATAAAAGATGCTCAAAAGGAGTCTCATAAATTGCAAGCAATCAAAGAAAAAAAAAAGGCAAAACTCAACTATCTTCACAAGAACGACAAAAAATCATTAAAATACTTGGGTCAGGGTTTCAACGACTTTAATGCTATATACATCGGCATTTAATATGGAATATTTTTTTTTTCTTGACTTGGGTTTACTTTCTGAACTCGGTATATCAATCTGGTGAGTTTCTTTTATGCTTCGGTGATTTCTTTGTTAAAAGAGGCATGTCACTGATTGTTTGTCGCAGCAAGAAGTCAATAACAGGATTATATCACAGGTGGCGTGACAAAATGTACGGACAGGTACATTTGACGATTGGCTTCACAATCGGGTATATAAGGGTTGTTGCGTTCTGTATTAGTGGAAAACAACTGCTGCACGTCTACAAAAGTTATTGCCGCTTCCCCTGGAGATGGTCCGTCAACTCGACAATGCTGTTTGTCATTTAGTGGTGGCTTTACGAAATTCCGGCATGAAACAGCGTGCTATTGCTCGGCAGCATGGCATCACTCAAGGTCAGGTGTCAAAGATCCTGAAACGAAATGCTCAGAGGGGTGTCCTTACTCCAATACCGAGGTCAGGACGTCCCCACAGAACCATAAGGAGGGATCGCCAGCTGCACCGGTTAGTCCGCAATGGCCGTACCAAGTCAGCTAATCGGCTTAGGGCTGAGTGGCAGCAACTGACAAATGTGCCTGTATCCAGAAGGCTAGTCAACCAACGACTGGTTCAAGCAGGCTATCGTGCCAGGCGTCCCCTGAGAAAGCCACGTCTGACCAGACAACACCGCCAGCACCGATTGCAGTGGGCCAGAGATCACCGTCAATGGCAGCCAGGACACTGGAATCACGTGATCTTCAGTGACAAGTCTAGATTTCTGGTCTGTCGTCAATATGGCCGCATCCGAGTGCGCAGACAAGTGCATGAAGCCTACAACGAAGATTGTATAGTGCCAAGAGTCCAAGCTGGAGGTGGTGAGGTGACAGTTTGGGCTGCTTTTCATGCAGGGGGCAAAACTGACCTGGTTGTTCTGAATGGAAACCTGAACCAGTTCAAGCACAGGGCCATTCTGGAAGAAACATTGCTTCCATTTGTTCGTGCAGCCTTTCGCGGAAACTTTGTCTTCCAAGATGACAATGCACGGCCTCATCGTGCTCGCATGATCCAACACTTTCTTGCTGACCGTGGTGTAGAGCATATGGAGTGGCCTGCCATGTCCCCGGATATGAATCCGATCGAGAGCTTGTGGGCAGAATTAACGCGTCAAATCGACAACTTGGACCAGCAGCCTGCCTCTGTGCGTGAATTGCAGCAGGTTATTGACACTGCATGGCAAGCGATTCCTGTCCAAACCTTGGCAAATCTCGTGAACAGCATGCCTCGACGTGTACGTGCTCTCCTGAATGCTCGTGGGGGTTACACGAAGTACTGAACTGTAATTTTACTGTCCGTAATCCCATTCGTAATTTAACTTTTGTTTTTGTTAAAAAAATTTTTTGGCTAATGTGCAAAATAAAGAGATACTTCTGGAAAACGCACAGAAGTTTAACACAGTACTGTCCGTGAATTGAGTTCGATATCAGTTTACATCACTTTCAAGGATCAATTTATTTGCTTCGAAATGTCAAATGTGGTTTTTGTTTCTTTTAATGGTCACATTAACAAAATCTAGAATAATTTCAACATAATTCCAATGAACTTTTGGTTCTAAGTCATCTTGAAAAGTAAGTTCACCCCCACAAAAAAAATATTCCATATTAAATGCCAAGTCTGTAAATACAAGTATGGAAGCAATTGATAGTATCTATGATTTGGATGATACAATTTATCATTTCAAACTCCACTAAAAAGGAAGACGATTATAAGGTGAATGCTAAAAGAGGAACAGACTGGAATTCAAACGGACAAAAAGTTTTGAAATAAATAATCAACAAACTTACTTGAATCTAGCTGATAGTTTCTTGTTGTGTAAATTTAAGTTCACTAAGGCTGCGGATAATACTAATGCTACACTCGTAATTGATTTCTTCTGGAAAATGTTTGATAGTGTCCGTTTGTATCTTGGGACACAAGAGGTTGAAGCGGTTGATTATGTCTCTGCTACATCTGAAATGATGAAATTTACACTATATTCGTTTAGTGATGGAATGGGTAAGAGAGCTGTTGAAGGTTTTATTCCTGATATGACAACTGGAACAAATGCAGACCCAGGTTAAAGTCAAAGGAAGGCAAAGTATAATGATGAAACAAAAGCAGACAATAGTTTTACCGTCACAGTACCTCTTCAAGGTATATTTTAATTTTGTGATTATGATAAAGTTTTGTATGGGCTTAAAATTAGATTTCAACTACAAAGGAATGATACTGTAAATAGATTGCTTTTTGGGGCTGAAAATGCTTTCGGTGCTAATAATAAATTTGTTATTAATGATTTGTGTTGGTATATCAGCGAATATACTCCTAGTCTTAAAACGGAAGAGATGTTGTATCGAAGACTTAACTCAAAGAAACCGCTAAATGTATAATACCTTAAAAGAAGATGTCAACACGTTAAACTGAAACACACTACCTACACTTGGAATTTACGTGTTCTTCAAGGAAAGCCACGATACCCATGGCTCATTTTTTTAAAACCAGATGGAGATGAAGGTACTGATAAGAATAATGTTCTGAGTGATAATGCTAAGGTGAAACAAATTCGGGTTTCTCTGGATGGTACATTTTACCCATGAGATAGATTGGAAATTGATTGAGAAAAAAATGATTATGCGGAAGCCTACAAGTCTTACCAAAAGGTGTGTGAAAGCAACGGTAATCAAGAGCCCATTTTTGATATGACTGTGTTTCAAAAACTTTATACGATCTACACAATTGACCTGAGTTCTCAAAAGGAAAGTATAAAGTCTAATAGAGTGGATACTTCTCTATACATTGAAAGGGCGGAGAGTGAAGAAGTTGATACATATTGCTTGCTTTTGGAAGAAACAGAATTGCAGATTAATACAGATAATGGTGTTATGATTAATATCACATAGATTTTTCTAATAAATAAATGAGTGCTAAAGCATCAACTGATGTATATGTTAATCAAATCAATCTTAATAAATTAACATCTTGTATTCAAAATCAAAAGCCTTGTATTATTAATGTTAATACAATTCAAAGAAAAGGAGCAGTAAGAATTTATGTTTTGCTCACAAGAGAGCAGGTGAAAACAATAAATTACACTAAATTACACAATTACTTCAAAAATTTGCCTAGATTAATCACCTCACAAGTAGTTAAAAGAAAATGTAAAACATATCTTTGTAAGCGTTGTCTTAACTTCTTTCATACGAAAGAACGATTAAACCAACATTCAAAATACTGTAGTGATCATAAATCCACCGTAATTAATAATCCAAAAGCAGGTGCAAACATATCATTTAAAGATTTCAACAAGACTATAAAACATCCATTCGTGATATATGCTGACTTTGAAAGTATGCTTGAAAAAATAGATACTGCTTCTCCAAATCCCAAAAAAATCATATACGAGTAAAGATCAAAAACATACTCCTTGTGGTTTCTGTTATTATTTCACATCCGTTGGTGATGAATACAACAAGTTAGAGGAGTATAGAGGAGAAGATGCCCCAGATGAGTTTGTGAAACGACTAGAAAGAGACTGTGTTCGATTAACCAAGATAATGAGAGAAACCAATAAACCAATGTCCTTAACAAAAGAAGAAGAAACAGAATTTGGGCAGCCAAAGCCTGTCTGTCATATTTGTGAGGAGAAAATTGGTGAAGGTCTAAAGGTTGGAGATCATTGTCATCTCACTGGTAAATATAGAGGTCCGGCTCATCAAAGTTGTAAGACATTTCTGCAATTCCTAACACAGATCAGAAATACATTTCATTCACAAAAAAAATTCAAACATCTCCTATAACTAATATAAGATTTGTTGACTCATTCAAGTTTATGACAAGTCCATTATCTAACTTGGTATCAAATATTAAAAACTTTCCGAGTCTTTCAGAGTATTTCACAAATCAAGACGAGATTGAACTCTTATCACAAAAGGGGATATATCCGTATGATTATATGGATTAATTTGAGAGATTTAAAGAAACACAACTTCCCTCAAAATAAAATTTATATAACGAATTAAATAAAAGTCATATAACTGATAAAGATTATACTCAAGCACAAAATGTTTGGAAAAAGTTTAATACAAAGAACCTTGGAGAGTATCATGATTTGTATCTTAAAACTGATGTCTTACTATTGGCTGATGTATTTGAGACTTTTAGAAGCGTTTGTCATAATAAAAATTCTGATGGATTAGACCCTGCTCACTATTACACTGCTCCTGGTTTAGCTTGGAGTGCTATGTTAAAAATGACAAAACAGGCTTTGGATTTGATCAGTGATGTAGATATGCTTTTGATGATAGAAAAGGCTGAAAGAGGAGGAATATCACAAGTATGTTCGACTAGATATGCTAAAGCCAACAACAAATATCTTTCTAATTATGATGCTACAAAAGATAGTTCTTATTTGATGTATTATGATGCTAATAATTTGTATGGATAGGCTATGTCTCAAGCCCTACCTTATGGAGAACTTAGGTGGGTTAAAGAGAAAGATTATGAAAAGGTTTTACAGGATATCGTTATCTCTACACAAAAATAATTGGATAAAGCTAAAATTGGATATTATTTTGAGGTTGATTTGAAATATCCTGAAGAACTTCATACTAAACACAAAGATCTACCTTATGCTCCTGATAAAGTAAGACCAAGAAAAGAATGGATAAGTGATTATCAACAATCATTTAATACAAAAGGTAAATCAACAGAAAAATTACTTCCTACATTATATAATAAAGGAAATTATGTTTTACACCAAAGGAACTTGAGTCAATGTTTATCAGCAGGGTTAAAAGTGAAGAAGATTCATGGAGTTTTAAAGTTTAACCAAAGTCATCGGTTTAAAACATATTGATTTTAATACAAAGAGAAGAACAGAGGCAAAGACAGATTATTTTGAGAAGGACTTTTATAAATTGATGAATAATGCTGTATTTGGAAAGACAATGGAAAATGTTAGGAATAGACAAAACACAAGACTTGCTACATCTTGGAAACAAACAACAAAATTAATTAATATACCCAGTTTTCCAAGAGCAGAGGTGTTTTCAGAGAACTTTTGTGCTATCCATTTGGTTAAAGAAAGTATTGAAATGGATAAGCCTATTTATATTGGAACATCAATTCTTGATTTATCAAAGTCATTAATGTATGATTACTTTTACAATAACTTAAGGAAGAAATGTCAAAATGATGTTAATCTCCTTTATATGGATGCAGATAGTTTTATTTTGAAAATTGATACAGAAGATGTTTATTCAGATATGATTGATGATATTGATTTCTACGATACAAGTAATTACAAGCCGGGTGATAAGTTGTTCTCTTCAAAAAAATAAAAAGGTTATTGAAAAGTTTAAGGATGAATTTGGGGGTAAGGTAATGAGTGAATTTGTAGGATTGAGGTCTAAGGCTTATGCTTATAAATATATTGATAATAATATTGAAAAGAGTGATAAAAAGTTGAAAGGAATAAAGAAAAATTTTATTAAAGAAACAATAAACTTTGAAAATTATTATAATTGTTTAACTTTGAAGAAAGAAGAGTTCAGAAAAATGAATACGATAAGAAGTTATAAACATCAATTATATACAGAGGAGGTGAATAAGAAGGCATTATGAGCTTTTGATGATAAGAGGTTTATTTTGGAAAATGGAATTGATAGTGTCCCTTATGGGTATAAGTATTAAGATAAATATAAGTGATAAGAGAAATATATCTTACGATAATTCACCAAATGTCCGTCTGTCTGTTCGAAGGTACCGTAAAAACTGCTGAACCAATCGCAAAGATATTTTGGGTGGGTAATCCTGTGACCCCTGGGAGTAAAATAAGCTATTTAGTTTTCTCAATATCAGCTTTGGTCTCCAGCATTCTCAGGTTTGGACTCCTGCATAACATTCACGTTCGCATAACGTTCATTGTGACGATGTTCTCATTGTGACGATGTATGTGTTCACGGTAGTGTTTGACGTGACGGTGTGAATGTAATTTCGTAATGTTTTTCGTTTCGTAATCCTTTAATGAACGTTTAATGTTTAATGAACGTTTAATGCCCTTCGATGTCCCCGGGGCCGCACGCGCGCTGCACTGGACGGGCCAGCGTGTACCTTGCCCTTTGCCGTCATGCTCGGGTAAACCGCTGAGTCCCGTCTGTGATGGGGACTGGGGCTTGATACAGTGTCCCACGAACGAGGAATTCCCAGTAAGCGCGATTCATCAGCTCGCGTTGATTAAGTCCCTGCCCTTTGTACACACCACCCGTCGCTACTACCGATCGGACGGTTTTATGAGATCCTCGGATCAGCCCCTGCACGGGCTGTTCTCGGCTCATGCCAGTGCACCGAAAAGATGAGCGAACTTGACTGTCTAGAGGAAGTAAAAGTCGTAACAAGGTTTCCGTCAGTGAACCTGCGGAAGGATCATTATCGGGACAACATGAGAGCGAGCGAGACGCGAGACGTACGTGGTACGTGATCGTCCATGTTCTGTTTAGCCATGTACTGTTTAGATTTTGATGATTTGCATGTGATGATTCAACGGATGTTTATATGAATCGTTTGAAATAAAAAAAACCTTCAATTTCTGATATTTTTCCTTTTCATGTGGGCTTCCCAATTGAAGCCCCGCCCGTAGGGCGGGTACTGTTGCTAGTAAGTATAAGTGATAAGATAAATACATAAGTATAAGTGATAAGATAAATATGTAAGTATAAGTGATAAGATAAATATATAAGTATAAGTGATAAGATAAATATATAAGTATAAGTGATAAGATAAATATATAAGTATAAGTGATAAGATAAATATATAAGTATAAGTGATAAGATAGAAATATAAGTATAAGTTATAAGATAAATATATAAGTATAAGTGATAAGATCAATATATAAGTATAAGTGATAAGATAAATATATAAGTATAAGTGATAAGATAAATATATAAGTATAAGTGATAAGATAAATATATAAGTATAAGTGATAAAATAAATATGTAAGTATAAGTGATAAGATAAATATATAAGTGATAAGATAAATATATAAGTATATATGATAAGATAAAAAGGGGGGTTAGGGATTTTAACGGGCTACCGCCACCTTTTTTTCTAATATATAGATGATAGAACCAAGCATTAACCAGACTAAAGAGTGGAGGTATATACAGCCTTGGTATATAAATGGAAAACATCATGAATGTGAGAAATATCAAATAAGTATTATTGAAGAAATAACAGGGGTAAGAGTAGATAAAACAAACGAGCGAATAAATTTAAATACGAATAAGTTAAAGTCTCTGAGAGGCAACATCCTTGAGTGGACTGAAAACGTTAATGGTTGCCAAGAGATTGAGGGGAAAATAATTTACTATGATCTCAAAATGGTATGTGGTTTGGGAGGGGCTGAGACGAGGTCATTAAGAAAAGTTTATCATTTCATATCAGCTCAACGGTGATACCTAAACCGAGAGTTAAATTCTAATATAACATTTGTCAATATTCGAGATGGTGATTGTTCTTCTAAGAGATTTAAGTTATTACCTAAAAATGAAACATAAATATTTGTTGGGTCTCTGTATGAATATAATGAAAAATGGGGGGAGTTAATAAGTTAAATGCAGGGAGAAAAAGGGTGTAATTTTTCAAGCCTGTTATGCCTGGCATTTCAAGCCATGGGCAAGGTTTATGGAAAGTGGGCGGGGCTTAGTAGGGAGAAAAGGGGGTGTCATTTTTCAAGATAGGTGGTTTGAGTCAATAAGTTTCTATACTTTTCCCCATTGACTCCAATGTTAAATTTGAGGTGAGCTAGAACCTATGAGTAGTAGGTAGGTCTATTGAGGATATAATATTTGGAAATAAGTTGTCCCAAAAGAGGGTGAAATCTGGTTGAAAATCCAGTGTTAAGTTGTTTTTAGCTCTTTCCCCATTGACTTCAATTTTAAATTCTATGTGTTTTAGTAGTTGGTAAATTAGCTTCGTAAAAAGTGGACGCAATTTTTTGAGAGAAAAAGGGGTGTAATTTTATGAGAGAGGGGGTGTGAGTCAATAGGTTTTTCCCTTTATCCCCATTGACTTCAATGTTAAATTAAATGTGTCCCAGACCCCCCATTCCCCCCCTGCTGGTGCCCTTAGGTAAATTTTCTGTTACTATGCCCACTTGTGAACCAGTGATGGGATTTCGACCAAACTTGTTGTAAGTATCTATTATGATGCAATAGTTCTGTGCTTCAATTATCAGCTACATATTGGGGAATGTTGCTAAATTAAAAAGTTGAATTGAGCTCGGGCGAGCAAATGTATCCAAGACTTTAAACAGGCAGTGCATTGCCACCTCGTGTAATCCCCCACCACACTTGGCCCACTATCTGTATTACCCCATTAACCCTTCCTGACCCAACACCAAGCCCAACCCAAATTTGAACTCCAAGCCCTCTCCCTCCCACAGATCTCCCGACGTCCCTGTTCTCTGCTGTTGTACTTGTGTGCTTCCCTCTCTCTCCCCATCTTGTCTCCCGCTCCCTTATCTTATGTTGTATGTGTCAGTTTGTTTTTATGCAATTAATGTTAGCTCTTTTACGTGAAGGGAATTTACGCGAACTATTGCGCCGAAAAGCAAAGAAGGTGATTACTAAATCAAAGGTGCACTGGGAGCCATTCGGCTGGTGGGATGAGGAATGTCTCCATTGAGAGGATCAATCTGTGAAGGCCAGTTTGAGGGGGAGCCTTCAAAATGCGCAGGATACCAAAGGAGAAGTGCAAAAGATGCTGCCGGCAGTATGACAGGTAGTCACTGCAGGGCCTCCCGAGGGTGAGTGAGACCAATAGAGACCGCAGAGCCACAAGGGAGACCGGCCCCTCTGGGGCCGGGAGTGCCTGGGAATCCCCACCGAGCCCTGATTGCAGAACTGGCCCTAATAATGGAACAAGGGAGAGGGCCCGAACCAGTAGCCTCGGCAGCGGTGGCCGTAGCTCCGATGGCCGAGGTCCGGCCCCCTCCTCCCTTGCCTACACCCCTTTTCCCACCCCTATCCCCACCCCTTCACCTTTTCCCCCCACCAACCCATTCGGTAGCTCACTCACTATGTATCTCTCGGTAGCAGGGGTCCAGTCTAGCCCGAACCCTCCCCTGCTAACTGTGCCAATGCGCGAAATAGGGCTGAGGGCGGAGGGGGAACAGGCTGCGCATACTGTACATGTACCATTCAAGGAAATGGAGCTGACGGCTATGGAACGAACCATGAAACCCCTGTTAACAGAACCGCACCGAGCGAGGGAGAAGCTAGTTGAATGGTTCATTAATCATGGCCTTAATCACCGGGACATAGGGGTGATGTGCAACCACGTGCTTCCAAGTGGAGTGTGGCGAAAGGCGAAGTGAATTGCCCACTGGCGGGTGGACCAAGCCAAAGGCGAGGAACCAGCGACATGGCAGGCCCTGGTCAATATCCTCTTCAATGCAATACGGGATGAGCTTACGCCACCTGACCAAGATTGGGATAAGGTTTATAAAAGTACCTTGGGGGATTTATGAGGGGTTATTCATAATGATGAAGGGTTATTCCAAAAGCTGGGAAAGGTAAATCAACTTCCTGATTATGTTATGAAAGCTATTCAAAACAATGAATATTCAACACTTTCAAAATCCTTAGCTGGTCTCATACAAATAGAAGAAATAGCTCAATTCTGTCTTGTTAAAGAAAAGGTATTGACATTTAATAATGAATTGATATTTTTAAATTCTGCTTAACCACCAGTGAAATTAACCCCCAGATTATTGTTTCTTAAAAAAAAACTAGCCGAAAGCACCCGGCGTTGTCCGGGTTCTTTTTGAATGAATTTACTACTATAATTCAGCTTTTACTCGCGGCCGTAGAAGATTGACTACTATAATTCAGCTCAGCTTTTAATTGCGAAATGGGCCCAGCCCGGCCGAGGTGGGCCTCGACCGGCCTCGCCACCTAGCCTACAACCTTCCCGGGGCCCGTCCCAACATTTTTTGTGTCAGAGGTTTCCTCCTATCTTTAACCGTTCAGGAGATTAGCGCGTGCAGACAAACAAACAAACAAACAAACAAACAAAAACTTGTATATATATGGAAGATGGATATCAAGGATCCATTTCATTTTGAATAACTCTATTTCAATGAAGCATTGAAGAAGAAAAATGAGCATGACAGAATATATATTGATTTACTAAACCTGATTGTTTATAGGGTTAGTGTAGCTGGTAAAAGTAAGAAGAATGAAATGGAAAACACATTATTGAAGGTTCAAGTAAGCTTGGGTCACAAGTTAGCTTTCTTACAAATAACCCATCACAGTTAGTTAATAAACTATTATTGCTGTAAGATAGTAATAGGGCTGGAAATAACAATTATTTTAATGAAGCATCAGCCACGTTAGACCAGTTAACGAACATGAAAATAATTAATAAATGTCAATATAAAAATATTTGATCCGATATTAAATGAGTTTAATTGTCTCTCATGATGAAAAATATAATCTATTGACAATGTTAATGCGAATTGTTTTTGTTATTGAAAGATGATAAACAAGTATTTCTATTTATGGATAAAATAATGGAATCATAACCACTGAATGGTGGAAGAAAAATTATTTGTATTGTCTTCTTTTCAAGATTATTTAACAAGTGTGGTGTTTCAGAGAATAAAAAAGATATTTATAATGATTATATTCAGACCTTTTTGAGTTATAAATGAGAAACAAATCCTTAGTTTTATTTTCACGATGAGTGATTACACAGCTTCATTCCCAAACCCACCACAACTTGACCCCACAAAAGAATGTGAAGCATCTTTATTGTCTCTGTAAACTTACAATGCTCTCTTTAATATCACAGAGAAAAATGATACGTTCAGTTATAATCCAGGAAGCGGATACAAAACCACAACAGTTTCATCTGAAGCACACGAGATTTCCCAAATATCCTCTGAAATTACTCACCTTATGAGATAACATGGTGATGAACCAAAAAGATTGTTATAGGTATTCAAAAACATACTTCAAAATCAACTATTAATCCTTAGCTCTTTCTCCGAACGGAGAGACAATATCTCTCCGTTCTCAAGACCGAACTCTCTTATCTGTCTCCCTCTTCCAAATCCTGGTGGCATCTGGTCAAATCTGTTTCTGGTGTTTGTTCCCCCCCCCCCCCCCCCCATCCCCTCCCTTACCTCAAATGGCTACACAGCTGACTCCGCACGTGAAAAAGCTGAATGCCTCAACTCTGTGTTTGCCTCTAAATCTTGTGTCCCAAACCCATCCCTCTCTGTACCCACCGTACCCAGTCGTACCCAGCTGCTCCTGGATTCTGTGTCCTTTCCTCCTGACAAGGTGGAAAAGTTTCTGTCAACCCTCGACTGATTCTGCAACTGGACCTGACGGCATCAGCCCACGGGTCCTGAAATCTGTTCTTCCGCTCTTTCACTCCCTCTCTCTGTTCTCTTCACCCTCTCTTTTGCTCAAGGACAACTGCCATCTGCTTGGAAATCAGCCAACATCACGGCTTTGCACAAAAAAGGTGCAAAAACAGATCCTAGCAACTACAGACCAATCAGCCTTCTCCCAATTATCAGCAAAGTCATGGAATCCATCATTGCTTCGGATATGAAATCTTTCCTCTTCTCCAATGGCTTGATCTCTGATCGTCAATTTGGTTTCAGACCAGGTCACTCTACTCTGGACATGCTGCTTCTGCTGTCTCAACAATGGATGGAGGTCCTCAATGCCAAACAGGAAATTAGAGCTGTCTCCCTCGACATATCACGTGCCTTCGATACGGTCTGGCACCCCGCTCTGCTCACCAAACTCTCCTCCTTTGGTATCCATGGAAATCTCCACACATGGCTGGCGGACTTCCTCTCTAGTCGTAGTCAACGTGTGGCCCTGAATGGGTTTCTCTCATCTCCTCTTCCTGTTCAGGCTGGAGTTCCCCAAGGCAGTGTTCTGGGCCCTGTGCCTTTTCTGGTCTTCATCAATGATCTCTCTGACTCTCTTGAAAATCCTCTCTATCTCTTTGCTGATGACTCAACTCTCTGCCGCTCCATTCCTCATCCCTCAGATCGGCAGTCTGCAGCCTCCTCACTCTCTGCAGACCTGGACAAAATCACAGACTGGGCAAACAAGTGGAACATGTCTTTCAATCCTGACAAATCTCACACTCTTACGATGTCTCTCCTAAAAGACCGACTGGACAACCCTCCCATCTACTTTCTGAATAATCCTCTCCAAGAAGTTCTGTCACTCAAGCTTTTGGGTCTCACTATCTGCCATGATCTTTCCTGGGAAAACCACATTTCCAAGCTGGCCTCCAAAGCCATTCGCCGACTGGGCATCCTCCGTCGTGCGAAGTCCTTCCTTGGCATACCTGAGCTCCTCACGACATACAAGGCTTTCATCCGCAGCTCAATGGAGTACTCTGGGCTGGTGCTCCTGCCTCACACCTAGCTCATCTTCACGCTGTTGAAACCAAAGCGTTCAGAATCATTGGAATCTCCCGCGATGACGCTATCTCCGACGGCCTTTCACTTAATCACCGCAGGCAGGTTGGTGGTCTTTCCCTCTTCTACCGACTCCTCTCCGGCCTTGCTCCCCCAGCCCTCTCTGGGCTCTGTCCCCCAAATATTCCTACAGGTCGCACAAGATCTGCCTGCAACCCTCTTATGGTTAAACTGCCAAAATCAAGACTTTCTGCTCACCTTCACTCCTTCATTCCTCTTTTCTCCCGCCTCTGGAACAAACTCCCTCACTCTCTTCGATCCCACTCCTCCCTCCAGGTCTTTAAAACGGCTGTTCACCACCATCTCTTATCTTCCCCAATCCAAAACCTTGATCTTTTCTACCCCCGCTAATTTCACCCCAAATCCACTTTTTTGAGGTGACTTTTGACTTCTTTCCTGGAAGTCCTTGGTGTCCTTTCGTTTTATACCTATCCTACCTCCCCCCAGGCCCTCTCCCTCCAAAAACATCTCCCGATGTCCCTGCTCTCAAATGTTGTGTTTGTGTGCTTCCTCCCCTTCTCTCCCCATCTTGTCGACCGCTCCCCTTTTTATATACTTTGTTTGCTTGTTTGTTTGATTTGTTTGTTTGATAAATGTTAGCACTTTCACGAGCCTCGACTCTGTATACAAAAAAAAAAAAAAAAATCCACTTTGATTTCATTGATGGCGCCCACAATGATGGAATAATTTATCACCAATTGGTGATAAATTCAGTATGAATGAATGAATGAATGAATGATCGTTTTAAGGCCATTTTTCCCCGCTAGAGTGGGGGTTAGCCTTGCGGGCCCCATGACAAACATGGTTCCCTGTTTGAGGCAATGTTTTTATGGCCGGATGCCCTTCCTGACGCCAACCCTTGGTCATGCTCTTACGATGCGCAGGGATACGGTGTACCTATTCTAAATCGGGGTACACACTGTGATCACTGATCATTCATCCCAGCAAGCTGGTACTCAATTTGCCGACCTCGGAAGGATGACAGGCTGAGTCAACCCCCCTGGCATTAATTCAGCGATCGACCGGGATTCGAACCCAGGATCCTAGGATCCCAAGCCAGCACCCTAACCGCTAAGCCAACGCCAAGTATGGAACAGAAAAATCTTGTGTATCATCCCGTGTCGGGAGAAATCATTGACAGAATAACTTTTAGGACAACTAATCGTATGATTTCCTTTGATGAAGAAATTATATCCATCAGAATTCACTTACGAGAAGTTATCTAATAAATAAATATGTAACATGCCTATTGCAAGGAAGCACGGGTTGGGGAAATATAAAATAATTACTAAAGCTGGGGATGGAATGTTTCTTTCACCAAACTACAAGGGTGAAGGAATGCATCTTAGTGGAATCCACTATAAACCGAAAAGACAACCAGGTATAGGTCATTAATACAGATAATGGTGTTATGATTAGTCTTACATAATTTTTTAATAAATAAATGAGTGATGAAATGTTAATCAAATCAATCTTGATAAATTAATATTATGTATTCAAAATCAAAAGTCTTGTATGATTAACGTTGATACATTTCAGAGAAAAGTATCTGTAAGAATTGATGTTTTGCTCCCGAAAAAACAGGTGAAAAGCTGAAGCAAAACTGGCCCACTTAAAATTAAAATTTCAAAACCTATGTTAAAGAAATATTCAATAATAGAGACGAGAGGAGGATTTCTCCCATTTCTAATTCCTTTATTTGCTGGTTTAAGTGCGGCGGGGCATTTGACGGGCGGTATTTCAGCAGCAGTAAGAACTGCTAACGAAAGGAAGGCACAACTCAAAGCTCAAAAATAATTGGAAAGACATAACAAAGAGTTAGAAAAACAAATTAGTAGAAGTGGTGTCATTGTGGATTTTACTGAACAAAATTAAAGCCTACCTTATAAAGCGAGATTGTTAGTTGGAGATGTGCTTTCTTCGATCGCTCAGGTAGGTGTTAGCCTAACTAAAAGGTGTAATAGATTATTTATTTCTCATGAATAAATGAGCGTTGATACATGGTTTCAAGAATTTGGAAAGAATACAACATCAAATATAGAACTCCCCAAATATTGTAAAAAAACTAAAAAATTGATAATGTGGTTATTTTGTCTGAGAATGTGGTTATAATTAACAAAGGAATATTATTATGAATTTAGAAGACAATAATGGGAACGGTTCTCTTTGGGTTTGTATTCATAATAGTCAGACAAATATTACTTTGATAGTTATGGTCTTCCATCACCTGTTGAAATAATGAAAATCTTACAGAATGGTGTTTATCAAACATTACAAGTCCAACACTTCAATTCTAATTATTGGGTCAATTATGTTCATTTGTATTATTTCAACTCAACAATAATCAGAATTTCGATATCATTTTAAATCTAATATAAATGACATGTAGGAAAAGATGGTTCTACCTTTGCGTATCCCAAGAGTTGGATATTGATGTATCGAATTATTGTACAAAGGCACAGGCTGAACGATAGAAATTTCGTACAACAAAAATATTAATGTGAAAAATACCTGAAATTAGTTAATTATCCAAGTCCTACAGCTGTGAATGACTTGGCGAGGTTAGAGGATTTGACAGAATATATATATATATATATACTTAAAGTAAATGGTATGTTTTATCAAACGTCTAGAATTTACAATCACAACACACTATCTATCCTGCAAACCATACACCTTTCCTTATTAAATTCAATTGTCTGATTAGTATTGAATTTTATGAAGAAGTACATACAGTTTATATGAGAACAGATAAATGGGGTATGATATGTATGACTTAGGGTATAATTGGTCTTTTTAAATAAACAGACAAGACCTACATTGTTGAAATCAATCTCGTAAAGAAGAATACCAAGAAGTAAAAGATGATGTTTTTTTTTTTTTTTTTTTTTTTTTTTTTTTTTTTTTTGTTTACAGAGTCGTGGCTCGTGAAAGAGCTAACATTTATCAAACAAACAAATCAAAGAAACAAGCAAACAAAGTATATAAAAAGGGCAGCGGTCGACAAGATGGGGAGAGAAAGGGAGGAAGCACACAAACACAACATTTGAGAGCAGGGACATCGGGAGATGTTTTTGGAGGGAGAGGGCCTGGGGGGAGGCAGGATAGGTATAAAACGCAAGGACACCAAGGACTTCCAGGAAAGAAGTCAAAAGTCACCTCAAAAAAGTGGATTTGGGGTGAAATTAGCAGGGGTAGAAAAGATCAAGGTTTTGGATTGGGAAAGATAAGAGATGGTGGTGAACAGCCGTTTTAAAGACCTGGAGGGAGGAGTGGGATCGAAGAGAGTGAGGGAGTTTGTTCCAGAGGCGGGAGAAAAGAGGAATGAAGGAGTGAAGGTGAGCAGAGAGTCTTGATTTTGGCAGTTTAACCATAAGAGGGTTGCAGGCAGATCTTGTGCGACCTGCAGGAATATTTGGGGGACAGAGCCCAGAGAGAGAGCTGGGGGAGCAAGGCCGGAGAGGAGTCGGTAGAAGACGGAAAGACCACCAACCTGCCTGCGGTGATTAAGTGAAAGGCCCTCGGAGATGGCGTCATCGCGGGAGATTCCAATGATTCTGAACGCTTTGGTTTCAACAGCGTGAAGACGAGCTAGGTATGAGGCAGGAGCACCAGCCCAGAGGGGAGAGCTGTACTCCATTGAGCTGCGGATGAAAGCCTTGTATGTGGTGAGGAGTCAGGTGTGCCAAGGAAGGACTTCGCACGACGGAGGATGTTGGTGTTATTGACTTTGGTTAAAGCTTTACAACACACACACGGGGAGGAAGGGGTGGGATGAGGGAGAGGTTGGGTGTTATTCCCTTCCCTTTATCCATTTTTTATGATTTAAGAATCAATAATTGCAAGCAAAACATATATACAAATATATTAAAATATTTACAGCATATTTTATTATACAGTGTTGGTTTGAGTGAGAGAGTGAGGGGTCTTGAACTATCTGAGTGTTTCTCTCCTGTCAAAACACACATCATACATTTAAATGTATTGATAAATCCTCCATCAGCATTATCTCCAGCACTGACGATATGATATTCAGATATTCATTGATAGATACACACACTACATGATCAAAAGTATGTGGACACCCGAACATCACGCATCTCATTCCAAATTCATGGGCATTAATATGAAGTTTGTCCCGCCTTTGCTGCTATACCAGCCTCCACTCTTCTGGGAAGGCTTTCCACGAGATATTAGAACATTGCTGCGGGGATTTGCTTCCATTCAGCCACAAGAGCAATCGTGAGGTCGGGCACTGATGTTGGGTGATTAGGCCTGGCTCGCTGTCGGCGTTCCAATTCATCCGGAAGGTGTTCGATGGGGTTGAGGTGAGGGCTCTGTGCAGGCCAGTCAAGTTTTTCCACACCAATCTCGACAAACCATTTCAATATGGACCTCGCTTTGTGCACAGGGGGGCAGTGTCATGCTGAAACAGGAAAGGGCCTACCCAAACTGTTGCCACAAAGTTGGAAGCACACAATCGTCTCGATCTAGAATGTCATTGTATATGAATAATGAATGAATGATCGTTTTAAGGCCATTTTTCCCCGCTAGAGTGGGGGTTAGCCTTGCGGGCCCCATGACAAACATGGTTCCCTGTTTGAGGCAATGTTTTTATGGCCGGATGCCCTTCCTGACGCCAACCCTTGGTCACGCTCTTACGATGCGCAGGGATACGGTGTACCTATTCTAAATCGGGGTACACACTGTGATCACTGATCATTCATCCCAGCAAGCTGGTACTCAATTTGCCGACCTCGGAAGGATGACAGGCTGAGTCAACCCCCCTGGCATTAATTCAGCGATCGACCGGGATTCGAACCCAGGATCCTAGGATCCCAAGCCAGCACCCTAACCGCTAAGCCAACACCAGGGATCATTGTATGCTAAGCCAACATTGTATGCTGTAGCATTAATATTTCCCTTCACTGGAACTAAGGGGCCCAGCCCGAACCATTAAAAACAGCCCCAGACCATTATTCCTCCTCCACCAAACTTTACAGTTGGAACTATGCATTCCGGCAGGTAGCGTTCTCCTGGCATCCGCCAAACCCAGATTCGTCCGTCGGATTGCTAGATGGTGAGGCGTGATCCATCACTCCAGAGAATGTGTTGCCACTGCTCGAAAGTTAAATGGCGGCGAGCTTTACACCACCCCAGCCAATTGCGCATGATGATCTTAGGCATGTGTGCGGCTGCTCAGCCATGGAGACCCATTTCCTGAAGCTCCCGACGAACAGTTGTTGTGCTGACGTTGCTTCCAGAGACAGTTTGGAACTCGGTAGTGAGTGTTGCAACCGAGGACAGACGATTTTTATGCACTACGCGCTTCAGCACTCGGCGGTCCCATTATGTGAGCTTGTGTGGCCTACCACTTCACGGCTGAGGTGTTGTTGCTCCTCGACGTTTCTACTTCACAATAACAGCACTTACAGTTGACCGGGGCAGCTCTAGCAGGGCAGAAATTTGCCGAACTGACTTGTTGGAAAGGTGGCATCCTATGAAGGTGCCACGTTGAAAGTCACTGAGCTCTTCAATATGGCCCGTTCTACTGCCAATGTTTGTCTTTGGAGATTGCATTGCTGTGTGCTTGATTATATATACCTGTCAGCATTGGGTGTGGCTGAAACAGCTGAATCCACTAATTAGAAGAGGTGTCCGCATACTTTTGTTAATTTAGTGTATACTCATTGATACATTGACTCTACATGGATATTCATTGATAGATACATATATTCATTGATACATAGACAGTTATTCATTGACTATATGAATTTGAACAGATATGAGTTTAATATGAGTTGAAAGACTAAATATGATACACAATAAAGAGCTAAGGATTAAGTTTTAAGGATGTTAAAATTAATGTTGAGAATGCCACACACAAGAGGTTAGAATATGGTGTTTCCTCACACATAAACACATGCAGTATGATAGAGGTTAAAGTAAATAATGTGAAAGACCATCTTTGTCATCACATCAGCATCATCACCCCCACATAGTAGTCGCAGAATGTTGGTTTGGAGATAAGCTACCAACAGCGAACAAGCGCTAGCGAGTGAGAACGAGCGATAGTGAGTGGCTGGGAGGGCAGTTGGTCGCAGAACCAACATTTTGCTACTACTTATGTCCCAAGATATGTATTAAATAAATCAAAAAATCTCGTGCTCACCTGCCAAGATGAAAAGTTATTTACAATGGCACATGTTCCATTTCCAAAAGGACCATGACCAGGTAAACATGACCACATGTCATGCAGTGCATATGCGATGGCATAAACAGCCATGTAAGTGTTGTAAGCATAGCCAAGATGAGAAACTTCGGTAAGTGGTGTTTTGACTTGACCCAAATGTTCAGAACCTGCACAGGGCTTTCCTTGATTTCCTTTTTTAATCAGATAGCAATTAAAAGTATACTCCCAGAAGTTCAAAAGAAACACATCCAATGAACCATCAGGAACGGTATGAAGCTGCAGGATGATATTTAAGGATGCGGTGAGCAGCAGGGTTGTATTTAATGACATCTATCCGAACAAGTTTTCATGTATCTTTATCTTTTATTGCAATGCACATGCAGTATATTTTACCTTTTGTGTGCATTTTGAATCCAAGTGGGAAAACACATTTTCCAAATCTTTTGTGGAATGTTGTGATTCATTGCTCCTTTGCATTGGGTTCCACAAACAACCATTTTTTGGTGATTTATCTTTCCCATTTCGAAAGAAATTACTGATCCCTGTCATGACTTGAGCATTTCTCAAGTTTGACGTGGAAGATTTCTCAAAGCTTCTGTTTTGTTTTGTGTTCAGGGTTACTTGAGCACAATTTAATAATGTTTTACCCAGTGCATCCTTGTCAACACCTTGTAGGTAATATTGGGGTCGAAGACTGATGAAAAACTCATACAGACCTGGCACAAATCCCTTTTTTTGTTCGAATCCTACAGATCCATCAAATATGGGTGCATATTGACGAACGTTCATCGCTGGAGTACTTAACCATCCAATTAATGTCGTCTCTGAGTTGTTTTGTGATAAAAGTAATTCAGCCATCGAATATAAGTTTTTACTGTGAGGTATCACAAATATGATCTGGGCCTTCGATTCATAGATTATTTTACCTTGAAAATGAAACAAATGTTGAAAAAGCAACAAAAGTGTACAATATTAATTCATTCATTTCCTGTGGATTTCAAATCAAATTGGACATATATGCAAACACGTGCCCGAAGCTCACTTTCAGTTTTCATCATAAAATACCTGATTACATTCAACCAAAATATTTAATCAGTTTTCCTTTTCTCTATAATTGCTACGGCTGATGGACGAGCTGGTACTCAGACAACATTTTGAACCAAGGCATATATGTAGGGGTCAGAAGTCTCATCCAAAAACAAATTTGCCTCACAGATAAAAGCTATTTTTCTATTTATTTTTTTGTTTCCCACATAAAGATATTGTGATAGTTATGAAACCGCCCCCCGGGGGACAGAACAAATAAAGCACACTAGAGTCAGTTGTACTGTTAATATGTGTGCACCAATAGGTCCATACCCGTTGTCTAGAGGGAAATGGGCAG
This sequence comes from Myxine glutinosa, assembly GCF_964187855.1. Lineage (NCBI taxonomy): Eukaryota > Metazoa > Chordata > Myxini > Myxiniformes > Myxinidae > Myxine > Myxine glutinosa. Next base: position 192,463,289 of record NC_136263.1, on the reverse strand, counting down.
ATGTGTTGTGTGGGTTTTAGATAGGTATTTTTCTTTCCTTTTTAATAATCCTCCTATTCTTACTTAAACTCCTTTCAATCCTTTCTATTCATTGCCATAGCTCGTATATGATGGTATCTATTCCACTCGTAACACATTTCAATTTGGTTCCTTTTCTTTCCAAAATTACCAACTTACCATTCATCGAGTCTATATCAGTGACAAACCAATTATTCTTTACAAATTCTCTCACATAGCACTACTGTTACGTGCTCCTCCCCGACCCCCTGGTCATGGTGTACCTCCGAGCCCCGAGAGGAGTCACGGCAGAAAAATGTGTTATTCTGTATGTCAAAGATCAATGGAGAAGCCACCCCAATTGGTACTCACAAACAAATATTGTTTTAAGATCACACAAGAATAACAGTACAACAATAATAGTATTCAATAGTACAATCAACATGTCCTATGATGGTACCATCAGTTTTGTAATATAGAACTCGCTGTGCTCCAAGTGAGTGATACCAGAACATCCCCAATGTCTCTTATTCCCCGGCTTCAAGCCAGAGTCGATCCGCTCCAGCGATCGACAGAACGATGTCCGATCGAGACCAGCATCCCGTTCGGATGGCAAGTACAGTCACACAGCCGCAGCTGCACAAAGGCGCCCTCAAGGCGAATGTGATATCCAAAGGCCCTCCAGGCGACTGGGAAATCACACCCTCGGGTATGGACATTCACGGCTCACAGTCGGCGAACCGCAAATTAATCTTCAAGCCACGGTCCACACACACATGCCAGATATGTCTGAAAGCGGTGAAAACGGCTGACGAAGCAAAGACCTTGCTCGACGCGCAAAGCATGCGAGTCAAAATGGCCGACGAGCCGTTCTTGAGACGTAACGGCCCGGCGATAATTCTCCTCGGAATCCACCGCCAAAAACCTGACACGCAGGTTGATCGGTCACAGCGATGACAACTCTGTCGCAGGAATCCCTTTCCCGGGAATCCCGAAAGTTCGCTAGTGACTCCCGTTCGACAACGTTCGCTTCAGAACTCGGACTGGCTCGGCTTTCTTGTCCAACTCCCTCGCCCCGCCTTCTTTCTCTCCCTCTTCATCCTCTTCGTCGTCCGGTCCCCGATCCGATTTCCTGTTTCTTTTAACATTAACTTTTTTACCTTTTGAAAACAGTTCATTGACAATAAACCTTTTGAAAACAATAATAGTACATGGAATCAGAAATATTTACAGTGGATGCAAACCACCACAACGGAAGTGACGAATCCGTAACGCTACACACAACCACATTATGGGCGACGCACTCTCCCCACCCCTCAACACACCTGTTGAGGGGTGGGGAAGATTAAATTAGGATTAAAGGGGTCCAAATTCCTCCCTCTTCCCCCCAGACCCCTTGTATCCACTAATACATCCTCATCTCATAGGGCCCAAATATGCAACCTAATTATGAACTGTGGTATCCATGTGATCCTTGCTGAAAATAAAGTTGACAAACCCCAAATTCTGATTTTTTCGATTTTTGTAAAAAAGGGGCCAAATTTGACCCTCTTTAATTCATACCCCTTTTAAGACTGAGTAATAGGACTTTTTCCAAAAACTGCCAACATATATCTACTTTAAAACAATATTTGTTTTAAAGATCTATATTGAATGTTAATATTTATTCTGGGGGTTGAAACTAATAGTGGGGCGGCTTAGCCCAAATATTCAAAAGAATTGTGCATTTTGTGAAACAAGCACCAAATTTGGCACAAATGTACATTAATATGTTGCGAACATTTTCAGATATTGGGCCACTTGAAATTCCGTAATTTTTTTTTTTCAAATTTTTTCAAATTTCGTAATTTCAAATTTTTCGGGTGACACCGTCACAATTTCGGTCTTCGAGGCCGGCCGATAGGCAAAGTGTGACCGGAAGGGACGAGGTTCTCCTGACCACGTGGCCCTCGATCTGGGAAGCGAGAGGCGTTCCATTAGTGGACGCGCCCCTCACGCCCGACTTTTGGGCGGCCCCGGCAGGCCGTTTGTTTTGACGTTCCGTGACAGGCCCCGCACCCCCACCTCCGGGCCGACCGGAAGCTTGTGCTGAGTACATCATACCTGAACAACTCAGTGAGGCAGAACACAGCAGTGCACACCAGGGTGACCCCTTCAGTGCATAAACCAATTAACCTGTCCACTGCAGGGCATATAGAAATGAAGTTATTTTCTGCATATAATAATAATATAAGTTCAGTTCTATATAACAATTTCTGTTATCACCACTACCACTACAACTACCACTACTACAAGCTTTGTCTGGAATTTTGTGGACTAACAGACAAACAGACATACAGACAAGCTGGGATCAAAACATTACCTCCTTCCACCATTGAGTGTAGAGGTAAACATCATGGAAATTATATCATGCCCTAGATTTAATTCATGCTTACCCGTGTATTTGCTTCACTGGTTCACAAGGTCTTTTGCATACATGTAATTCAGACTCTCGTCTTCATTGCTGACCACACAATGTTCGCAACATATTAATGTACATTTGTGCCAAATTTGGTGCTTGTATCACAAAATGCACAATTCTTTTGAATATTTGGGCTAAGCCGCCCCACTATATCGGCCGGCCTCGAAGACCGAAATTGTGACGGTGTCACCTGAAAAATTTGAAATTACGAAATTTGAAAAAATTTGAAAAAAAAAATTACGGAATTTCAAGTGGCCCAATATCTGAAAATGTTCGCAACATATTAATGTACATTTGTGCCAAATTTGGTGCTTGTATCACAAAATGCACAACAGGTTTGCTATGCTGCCTTTGGATTTCCCAGTCGCCTTGAGGGTGCCTTTGTACAGCTTCGGCTGTGTGACTGTATTTGCCATCCGCACGGGATTCTGGTCTCGATTGGACCTCATTCTGGCGATCGCTGGAGCGAATCAATTTCGTCTCGAAGCCGGGAATAAGAGACATTGGGGAATGTTCTTTTCCACTCACTTGGAGCACAGTGAGTTAAATATTACAAAACTGATGGTACCATCATAGGACATATTGATTGTACTTTTGAATACGATTAATTGTTGTACTGTTATTCTTGTGTGATCTTAATACAATATTTGTTTGTGAGTAACAAATGGGGTGGCTTCTCCCTTGATCTTTGACATACAGAATAACACATTTTTCTGCTGTGACTCCTCTCGCGGCTCATAGGTACACCGTGACCAGGGGGTCGGGGAGGAGCACGTAACACAAGACATCCGCTCCGCACGTGTGATGTAATAAACGGTCTTGTTATTTGAGTTTTGCATTTTGAGTTCAATAAAAGGATTGAAATGCTTCGACACTGGAATCTCTGCATCAAGAAGTATAATTTGAGATGGCATTGCCAGTCAGCTAAATGCAATTTCTTTGTTATTTCCAGATCCATTAAAAAAAATCCCATACAATTGTTTTTAAGGGAATATGTAAAACAATCATTTTTTTTAGCTATCCAATATTTAATGGAAAGTAATAATCCAGTAAAAGATTATATATATAATTTATTTGCTTGCTTATTGTTTTCCTTAACGGACAAATGGTAGTGTTACAAAAACAATTATTTTTATTCTCCTATTTGATAAACATTATGCAAATATCATCTTAACATCTACTGTACATCACTTGGAACAAAATATTTTTCACCAACAGTTTGAAGGTTTTTCATTCCGAGTTCTTCCTGCCAAAGTTGACTAAAAGCAATGCATATCCCATTGTGCGGTCCATCATTTAGGAACTGAATCATGTTATTTCTGCCATATTCATCATCCACAGCTAGTACACCAACATATACCCAACCAAGGTATTGCACCAGGTGAATCATGGCTGTTACAAAATAAACATCACTTGAACATGTATGAAGAAAGTATGGAAATCTCTTTTTATCACTGAGACATTTGCAGGCTCCACTGTAACTAACCTTGAATTGTGATAAAAAATGTAACATTGATGTTTGCGTTAATGTAATACGAATGGTTTGCAGGAAATTGTGCCATTGCCATGAGATGGTACTAAAACAACTTGCATATATTTACAGCCACAGGACCGTTCTTGGTATTCTGTTCGGACATTTCAAAATGACCTACACCGCCAGATAAGTATACAGTCCTGAGCAGGTTCTCAGGCCTGTTTGCCACGTTACATTGAATTGCAGAATTAACCTGAGGAACCACCGATAGATGCTCACGACCTATCTAATTTGGCTGAGCCAACCGTTGGGTCCAAAGAGCGGTTGGAACCAGATTTCCAAACGACACTACAACCAGCCTAAACCACAAATCGAGGAAACCAGAACTAGCAGAATCCAACCCCGAGACCAGATATATTTTTTAATAAAGCAAATGTTTGAGGGGAGGATTACATGAAGCAAAAACAATAGGAATAAACAATCTCAATAACTAATACAAATGAATAGATAAGAAAACCTGTCAACCCTTACCAAACCATATGCGCCCTCAAAACAAACCAAGGGAATGCAGATTCCTCTTCATGCACCTGCTGGGGAGAAGTTAAACTGCACCTCTGACAACTCGGTTTCGCTTTGACAATGCAGTTTCGACACACACAGGCGCACGTGCACGCACACATACACACACACACACACACACACACACACACACACACACACACACACACACACACACACACACACACACACACACACACACACCAATGCATTCTCCTGTGGCATCTTGAACTTTAAGGCTCGTGTGTGCTCTTTGTAAAGAAAACATATAATTTAAAGGATTACTGCAAATGATGTTAATTTCACAACATCCTATGCTTAACTTCATTTTAAATGTAAACCTCAAAACATTGTTGCCTTATCCAAAATAAAAATCTTATCCGAAAAGCAATTGACTGGTTTCCTGACTGAATATCATCTGACACTGAAGATCATCAGCTGGGCACCGTTCTTTGTCAAGGTTTTTATCCTTTTAACCTCAGTCATGGATCCACATCAGTAGATCCACAACTTCAGTGATATATCCACATCAGTAGGTTACCTACATCAATAGATCCACAACCTCGGTCATAAATACACATCTGTAGATTACCTACATTAGTAGATCCACAACCTCGGTCATAGATACACATCTATAGATTACTACATTAGTAGATCAACAACCTTAGTCATGGATCCACTTCAGTAGATTACCTACATCAGTAGATCCACAACCTCAGTTATGGATCCACATAAGTAGATCCACAACCTCAGTGATAGATCCACATCAGTAGATCACCTACATCAGTGGATCCACAACCTCAGTCAGGGATCCACATCAGTAGATTACCTACATCAGTAGATCCACAATGTCGGTTGTGGATCCACATCAGTAGATTACCTATATCAGTAGATCTACAACCTCAATTGCATCCAGGCTGTCAGTCATCCCATCAATGTAACATCACAATTCAAACTTTGCTCGATCGAGGATTTAATGTATTGTTACGTTTATGGGGGTAGGTAAGAGAATACTGCAGGAAAGATAGGATTGAATAGACATAGTATGGATGGTGTGACGTGTAGGAGCATTTCAATGTAATAAGTAGGGAAAATGCAGCTTAAGATTGTGTTTAAATGTTCATCATATGAGGGATGATGATGTGTTAATTAGTAGTGGGGTTTAAGGCTAATTTCCCCTGTTCGTAATGCCCTCTGTGGCCATCCCTAACATTTAAAACAACTGCCGGCTAAGCAAAACAGCAGCCGGCTAGTATTCACGCTCCATGGATACGATACGGCAAAGACCCGCCCAGGAGAGGCGGGTCGACAGTTGTTCAATGGGCAGGGAACGGGTCTGGCAGGACAACCCACCCCCACCCCCAAGTGACGTGGGTGGATGACGTAGGCGGGCGAAGAAGAAGGTTCGCGTTTGGTTCTGGTGGGGGAGAGCGCGAGCGGAAAGAAGGAGCTTGGACATTTTGTGTTCTGCTGAGGAGAGCGTTTGCGTTGTTCTGTGGCGATCACAAGGAGGCGTTGGCTGCTGGGATCATCGAGCAGCTGAAGGCTGCGCTGTCCTTCCCCATGCCGAAGGAGTGCGAAATGGTGGATGGAAAAAGAAGGGAACGAGGGCTGTGCTCGCCACCTGCCTAGATACCGGCGTTTTCAATGCACAGCGTTGTTGCCATTTTGCCAGGCTTCCCGCCTGGTGGCTGCGGGCTTCGACAGCCGCCGAACTTGTTACAGGATCCATATTGGGGCCAGCTAAGTGCCGAAGGGGAATTTTCATTTCATTACTCTACCCAGTGTGCGTGTTTGCGTCTGTGTGGAGGTACCTCAATTTAGCATTTTACCTCAGCATTTATTTTCGTTATTTTCAATCCGCGCTTTATTTTCTTGTAAATAATTATCATTACATTTTCGTTGGCATGTTCTTGGTTGGGTTTCGGAATAAACCCGTGTGTTCGTGAAGTTGAATGCTTCATGTTTCTTCTATCCCGCGCATGTCATAACCGCAAGATTTGGAGATCACTTCATGAGGTAAAGCTGGTTCTGTTCATCTGTCCATGGCTGGTGATAACAAGCTGCGGACACGACAAATGGTGTCAGGAGTGTGGGATTTTTGAACCTATCGGACAACCACGACCCGAGCGTAACAACACGTAAAATGCATACATGCACAGTTCATACTATATGCTCTTAATTTGAGCGATAAGCAATGAGATTAATTTCATAATAAAATAAAATAAATAATAATCGTAAAATAATTAATTTCATAATCAATTGGCTAATTGCATACCTAAACCACCATTGTTTCATCCGAAGCTGCAACTTTTTGAAATTTGATTAAACAGTTAAATAATCGAGAAAATAAATAATTGATTCATTGATGAAGCAATAAATAATTAATCGATAAATGGATAAATCAAAAATATCCTTTACAGCCAAATCGCGTGGTCACTGTTGTGTCCGAATATCAGCTTACTTGGTCAAAAGGTGCATGAGATATTGTTCAGATGAGAAAGAAAACATGTACTTAATAAATCTATAATAATTAAATAATTAATCAATTAATTGTGAAACAAAAAGTAACGTTTTTGTCAAAGCACATGCCCACTATTGTGACAGAAATTCAGCTTCCTAGCTCAAAGGATGGCTGAGATATCGCCCGGACAAACAAACAAACAAATAACCAAACAAACAAACTGAGTGAAAACTGAGTACTACTTTCGGCACGCATCATCGCCAGGCCCCGTTCGGTGCCTGGCGATGACTTCATGCAGCGCCTGGAGATGGAATAGGAAAGGAGTGGTGCACAACCAATGAAAAACTACCCAAGACACATCATTGACTAGTTAAAATTACACTGAATAAAAGTTTGTCTGGATGTTCAATATAGCATGATATTATGAAGAAAGAGTTTTAAAAGTTGCACAAAATCAATAGGCAGTCATGAGAGGTTGTAAATTAAAAATAGGAAGCTGTTTCTACCTGAGGAAGCTTAAACTGAGCCAGTAATGGGCTAATAAACTTGATAGTGTTCGAAGCATATGCTCCAACAACCACTCGTGGAGTACAGAAACCTTCAGGTCGCACATGTGAGTGGATTATGTTCTTCACAAACGACAAGCTGCTCTCCATGCTGATGTGGATTGAAAAACAAGAATCGTACATGTCGTATCCCAGAGTCGTGTTGGGAAGGAGTGAAACGTTTCTATTTATCTCTTCAATGGTGAATATCATTGTCAGAGCCCATTGTAAACCTTGGGGATGGATTCTGGTGAAAAGAATATAACATTGTGAAAATACTATCAGAGAAAATTTAAATCAACATTATAACTGCCATTTTGATCATCGTACTCGTGTAATTATAAGAATGTTCTGGTGGACCGAAATGATGTTCGGACCGGTGCTCCGGTGGTCTGATCCGGTGTTCTGATCAGTAAAATATACAGATCAATTTATTTTTGCCATACATTAGCCCATTGCAGATTTTTTAAATCTGTGAATATGAAAGTGATGGTTGAACAACCGATTCCCCCAAAGTCATTCATATGTTATATCAGTTTCTGTATTATTTTTCATCCATATAAAAATGGAGTACGTACTGCGTTTTTGGCTTTATTTGAGCTCTGCAATATAACACAATTAATGTTTAAAAATTGAAATGTGGAAAAACAATAATTTATAAAGTGAGTTGAAAAACACAATATTCTGAGCTGTTATTTCTGTTTGTAAAGTGTTACCGTAGTGTATTTGAAAGGTAGCATTGCTCACAGGTATACCATACATTTCTATGAAAGTGATCAGAGAAGGCAGGTGAAGTGTGTTTTAATGTTATAAAAGGCAAGGAATGAAACACTCGACATTCCTTAGTTTTATCGCTGAATGAAAACACGTTAAAATTATAAGTTTAAATTTTTGTATAAATGTCAACTTCATGCATAAAATGAGTTTATCATTCAAATTCCACCTTTGCTTGCACAGATAGTGCACAGATAAGTTGAGTTCTGCAAAAATGATATTAATGGCTAAAGAAAGACAAACAACCGACGAACCAGCAGAAGGTGCTCTGCATTTGAAGTGAGGGGGATGGATAGTGAAGGAGGCCGATTCATGGTGACAACACAAACAGATACAAATGGTAATGGGCAGAAGGATGAAGCGGTACAGAGAGATAGAGGCGAGGAGGAGGGGGAGGATGATGAGGAACAGCGTGATCTAGAAGATGAGCTGGCTGATAAGATAGAGGAGGTGCAATTGATACTACCTGAAGAAAGACCACGACTAATTTGACTACATAATAATAAATGCACAAAACACTAATCTGCAGAACAAACAAATCTTTTAAACTGAAATAAATAAACATAATGAATTTTACAGCAGCACTATTCATTCAGGAAAAAGTAACAACGAAACACCACAAGAACAGAACAGGTTCCACAGATAAAAAAACCAAGCACCATCATGGAAGCAACGACTCGAGAGACAGAGGGAGATGCTCAGAAAGGAGACAGGACAAATACAGCAATTCCAAAGAGGAAATCAAAGCCGCAAACTAAAGTGGAGTACCCAGAAAATAAAATACAAATGTAATATTGAAGATAAAGACCGAGAGGTAATGGATGTTGAAAATAAACGGTAAATCCAAATGATAGCAAGGAAAATAGAAAAAAAACTATGACGAGGCTATCATGAGGAGAAAACAAGGCCAGATGTTTGAAAACAACCAGAAAAAATTATATAGTGAATGAGGGAAACGGAAGCAGAATGTGTCATCCCCTCTTTGTACTGAACTTAAAAAAAGTTATTTTAAACCTGAATTTTAATAAGTTTAAAACCTTTACTTTTAAACCTGATAATTTAAAACTCTTTGTACCGAATGACAAAAAATTGGCAGAACACCTGAAATTATTGAAATGGTTCTCTGACGACCTCCAAATGAAATTTGGCCAAGTGCACATTCGTGCAAGGTAGACCAACAAAAACGGACTGCACAACATCGAGGTAAATACAACAATACAGGAGCTAGACAATGAAGAATCTTACAAATACCTTGGAGTATAAGAGGGCCACCAAATTTGTCATAAAAATGAGCAAAACAATTACCAAAAAATAACTGTGAAGAATGAGGCTGATCCTGAAAACATATCTCACCCAAGAAACAAAATCAAAGCCATAAACCAACTCCCAGTACCAGTGTTCCAGTACAGCTGCGGAATAGTAAACTGGCCACAAATGGAAATAAAAAAAGTATATACTGTATCAATACATCAGTATCTATATCAATATCAAAAAACTGTATATCATTATCAAAACAAAGAAACTCCTCACTATCCACAAAATGTTCTACAAACATCAATGCATCCCAAGAATGTACCTGCCAAGGAAAGAAGGAGGTAGCAGGCTGATGGAACTCAATCAAGTGCACAGAGCGATGCCGGGAGGATTAGAAGAGTACGTGACAAGCTCAACAGACTACCGAATAAAATTTGTGCACAAGCATGAACACAACAAGCCAGAAAAGGTATCGCTCACTCACCTTGCACAAAACTTGCAAAAACAGGTGTAATTAGGTGTCACACACCAAACCGAAACAGCAACGAATACAACCTCAATGATTGGAAAAAGGAAAACCAGCAGATATGTAGTTACAACTGGGAAAAAAGACAAAAAAGGTCCAGTGAGATATTTTTAAAAAGTGTGAGACAGATTGGAGATAGACAAAGAAGAATCACTGGAATGGCTAAGAAGAGGTCAACTCAACTGAAACAGAGAACAAATCATTATTAATGCCCAAGACCAAGGACACTACACCAAAGGTTTAAAAAATATGGCAGGACTGAGTCAATCGGACAGGTGTAGATTCTGCAAGGTAGAAACAGAAAGCATAAGTCACCTCCTATCGGGATGTAAAAAAGGCATGTCAGAGCAGCTGTACACCCAAAGGCACAACAAGATATGTCGAGTAATCCACTGGGATGTCTACAGAAATTTCAATATCCCAGTTCCACAAACCTCATGGAAACATGAACCAAAAGCAATCATTGAAAACAAGGAGATAATGCTCACATATGACCTGATGATCCCATCCAGCATGAACCTAGAAAACAAAGCATTGCGACCGGACATAGTACTCAGGAACAAAAAGGAAAACAAAGCATTGCGACCGGACATGGTACTCAGGAACAAAAAGGAAAACAAAGCATTGCGACCGGACATAGTACTCAGGAACAAAAAGGAAAACAAGGCATTGCGACCGGACATAGTACTCAGGAACAAAAAGGAAAACAAAGCATTGCGACCGGACATGGTACTCAGGAACAAAAAGGAAAACAAAGCATTGCGACCGGACATGGTACTCAGGAACAAAAAGGAAAACAAAGCATTGCGACCGGACATAGTACTCAGGAACAAAAAGGAAAACAAGGCATTGCTAATTGAGATATCAGTACCCAATAATGTTGGCCTAAATGATGCAGAAATCAAGAAAATGACCAAATACCAAGACCTCAAGAATGAAGTGAACAGATCCTGGAAGCTGAAGAGCACTGAAATTGTACCAGTGATAATTGGAGCAACCGGAATAAAAAAGGAGAACCTTGCAGAGATCTTAAAAAGCATCCCTAGGAACATTTCCACAAACGACCTACAGATGGAGGCTGTACGCGGCTCAGTGGCGATCATGAAAAGAGCCCTTGGCACAAAACTCTGAGAACAACACAACTTCACAACTTAGGCCATGAATCGCAATTTTTCACCGAAGTGGGAGTCGATATTGAGAGGACTCCGTTCCACTTTCTAAAACCCAAATTATGGAGATAACAACCAACAATACACACATACACACACACACACACACATACACACACACACACACACACACAGATACACACATTCATGCACACACACACACACACACACACACACATAATATTTCAAACAATCTCACTGCCAATTCCAAGTTGTACAACATATTCAAACAACGACCATCAGAATTAACAAAACTTCAAAAAGGTAACTTAATAGTATTTATTTAAATATAAGTGAAGGTAAAAAATGTTGAGCAACTTCAGTGTCCATTTGTGAGGGAGATACTAAGTGATGGATTTTATACAGAATAAATATTATAAGAGGAAAAAAAAATCTTACCCTGAACATATGGACGGACGAGGACTTTCTCTCAGAGATATTTCCTCCACCTGCATCGAGCTATGAATAGGAAATAACCCTGCAATAATAACATCCCCACTACTGAACACACTTTTCAGCCTTTTTCCAGTTGGAGGGTCACATAGCCATCCCCAGGAAGGGATTATGAATGTGCACAGAAGAAGAAGAAACCACATTTGAAAAGATGAAGGTTTCCTTTTTTTAAAATAATGGGAATCACCCAAACAAGTCATAAATCTACTGTAGGTAAGAGGTTAAGGGAACGTTAGATGAAGATAACGATAAAGCAAATAAATAAATAAAACATCCAACACACAGGAAGTAAGAAAAGTCAAGTAAAATAAATTGAAACCTCAAATATGTAGGAAGTATAGGAATTGATATTCCTCTTAAAGGTGTGTAGATAGTAGGATAATGGGAAGCACGTTACAGGTAGTGAATTCCAGAGAGCGAGACAGCACGAGGGATGAAACGATCTGTGCAGCCTTTTGTTCTGCGCTTTGGTTTATGATAACGTTGGTGTATTAATAGACCTTGACATACTGCAGACAAAGGTGCACTCCAATTAAAACACAATTAATTCGGCTATCATTATATTTGTGCAATTTCTTAATTGCAATCACACAATGAGAGCTTGATTTATGATGAACAAACCCTTGCTTATTATACGTGTATAATTGAATTCGTCACCTCCATATGGATCTAGAAGCAAAACACAAATTACTCATTGCAGGGGAAACAGTTTTCTGTGATATATTCCTTTGGTTGCAAATTCTTAAACATAAATTGACCAAGGAGAGCGACGGTACATTCAAAGTACATCGACCCCATTCCAAATTAAAAAAATAACATATCCTCCAGCGAGCAACATTGCCGGGGTGCTTTCGGAGCCCGGAAATGCCACAGTGCAGCACATGAGACGTATTTGGGAGGGAGCGATGTACAATTATTGATTGATTAATTGTACAATTAAAATAAATAAATAATAATCAAGAAATATTAATTTGTTAACAATTAGGAAACAGCATACCGAAACCACCACGGTTTCATCCGAATCTGTAACTTTTGAAAAATTAAGTAATTAATTGAATAATTAATTGATAAATCATTAAATAAAACATACCCTTTATGGCCAAATCACATGGTCACTGTCGTGTCCAAATATCAACTTCCTAGCTCAAAAGGTGCCTGAGATATTGCACTGATGAGAAAGAAAATAAATATTTAATAATTAAAATAAATAAATAATAATCATAAAATAATTAATTTGTTAATCATTTGGCTCATTGCATACCCAACCCACCACGATTTCATCCACATCTGTAACTTTTTGAAAATTTATTAACTGGGCAATTATTCGAATAATTAATGAATCAATAAATTAAAAACTCAAAAATACTATCGTGTGTCTACCCTGTAGTGAACACCGCAGGGCGACATATGACCAAACGAGCTTTAACTCAGAGGCGTTCAATCCAATGGCGGACCTTCTTTATACGTGCAGGAATGGGGGGAAGTGGGGGAAGGGCTGCGAGCGCTTACCTGCATGGGTCCACCAGACGTCTTCGAACCTGTGATAATTAATTCCAAGCCGACACAGATTCAAAATGTACAAAAATACCGCCATTAATGAAGAAATGCCGGTAACAAAGGAATGCACGATAAAATGACGATTCCTAAACGGGACGTCCCCATACAGACTTGTATACAACACAAGGGGAAATATAAAAGAACGAAAGTAAAAATGTGTGTGTGTGGGCACTTAGCTCTGAGTGGCTCCTGAACCCCGCCGGGAATCGTTCAGGCCCCTAGCACGCAATCTAGGTGCGAAGTAGGCCTCAGCGCGCCCTTGTTCCCTCAGCCGCGCTCATCCTTGTCGTCTACCTCACCAACACCCACGTCTCCCAGCGTAAGAGCGCTATGAACTGTGGCTGCATGGCACCAATGTTCCAATGCAAGAGCTTATCGGCGACCGTTCACCTCTGGTCCACAAGCCGGGTGAAAGCGAAGAGTGCTTGTGAACTTTGTCCGTTCGTTGGGAAATCCCAAAGCAGAGAGAGATATAAAATCATGACTGTTCTCAGTAAATGTCCCTCACTCAAGAGCGCACTGTATATGTGACCGTTCGCTATGGAGGCCAGCCCGGAGAGGACGATCGAACCAAAGAGACAAAATGTCGGAAACACAACTGAACACGACCACCAAACCCAGAAAGTGAGAGAGAAATTGTCGGCCCTCCAACTCCTTTGTCCTCAAAGCTCTGATGTCATCCGACGCCCACATGCCTGCACCACCAATCCAATTATCCCATCTCAGCAGTCCTTGCTCGAGCCAATCCCGGACCAATCACTGCTCTTCTGGGCGTGGCCTTACGGACCTGCCGTGCCTTTGTGATCAGGTCGGCGGTATCATCGGTGGTTCAATGTCCCAGTTCTGCTCACTTTTATTTCATGTTATAAATGCGTGATTTCTTGCTATATGTGTGTGCTGCATTGTCATAAGGAACAGAGGAAAAATAACAGAGGCCATTACATACAGGGGATTAATTACCCATAATCCATAACTAATTAACATAACCCAACCACTCGTGATGGGAATGAAGATACACGCTTACACGACATCCGGTCTCAACGAATTTCCTACTTATGATACATGAGGTTTCTTCTTCTTCACGGCAGTCAGAGCGCACTACCTAAACAATTCTACCTGGCTCCAAGGTAATCATTGTCTACCCCCCACAAACATAACAATACCCTTTACAGCCAAATCACTTGGTCATTGTCGTGTCCAAATATCAGCTCAAAGGATGGCTGAGATATCGCCCAGACAATCAAACAAGAAAACAAACGGAGTGAAAACTGATTACTCTCTTTCAGCGCGCGTCATCGCCGGGCCCCCTTCTGTGCCCGATGATGACGTCATGCAGCACCTGGAGATGGAGTAGGAAATGAGCGGTGTACAACAATTAAAATGTTAATCTCTCTCGAAGATGCCTTCTAAACATGTTTCTTTGATACACACATTGGTGCTTTAAGCTAAGCAACACTCATTCAATGGTCTCCCTGCAAGGGTAGTAGCAGACAAATCAATTGTTGTTGTTCTCCTCCTCTTCCCTTTATATGGATGAGGTCCAATGGCACCAAGTTCCTGCCCTGCCTTGATCGCGATACTCCTCCACTCCCCTCAGCCAACTCTCTCCACTCTCAAATCACCCCCACCTTACTGATATCCCACTTCACACAATCCTCCCATCACAACTGTGGTCTACCTCTTTTCCTCCAACTTTGTTCCCTCAATCTATCTGCTCTCTTTGGAATTCTCTCTTAATGCATCTCCAAAAAAAGTCCAGCCCATCTCAGCCGGCATTTCACCAATCTCCCCATCATGCTCATCTGCACACCAATCTCCTCCCTCAGTTCATCCATTCTCCTTCTATCCACCCTCATCACTCCCACAATCGTCCTGATCGAGTTGTTCTCACAAACCTGCAGCCTCTGTTGTTGTCTCGCTGTCAGTGCCACTGTGTCCAGACCGTAAACGTAGGCTGGTGTTACATATGATATCAGAACCTTTCCTTTCAATCCCCTTGAAATATTTGTCTGCATTACTCCCTCCACCCTCCTCCACGCATTCACACCCACCTGAATCCTCCTCCGCACCTCTGTCCCGGACTTACCATCCCCAATCACTGTTCCACCCAGATACTCAAACCTATTTCTTTGTCTGATCTCCTTCCCCTCTAACCTGATATTCATTTATTTTCTCTGCCACCCAACCCACATCACCTCCGTCTTCTCCATGCTCATTTTCAGCCCATGTTTCTTACATGCCTCCTTCCACTCCCCCAGTACTTCCTGCATCTCCCGCACACACTCCACCACAACAATCAGATTGTCCGCATGCAATATCCTTCCCAGAATATATTTTATGCCTACCTTCCTGCTTACCAGCTCCATCACCATGATAAATAGGATGGGCTGAGACAGCTTCCCTGCCTCAAACCGATGTTCACACTGAACTCCTCCGACATCCCAGGCCAACCAAAATTATTCCCTTCATTCCCTTGTACATACCTTCTACTCATCTGACTTCCCCCTCCGGCACTCCCGTCCATCTCAGTGTTGCCATCACCATCTCCCACATGTCGTCGGCAAATCCCAAAAGGCAAATCCCAAAAGATCCACAAATCCCAATGCCGGACAGGTCAGTCTTGGGGCGGCTACTAAACAGACACCCCTCACTGGCTTTGCTAGTGGGGAGGGTGACTGTGACACCCTGCCAGGAATAAAAACAACACCTGGCAAAGGGTGGATGAGCTCCCAGAGGGAGCCAACGGCCATCCCGTAAGGAGATGGTGTCTCATAAAAAACACCCATGTGGTTTGGACCGGTTCGATCCAAAACACAACACCCACATGTGTGCAACACCCAATGAAAACTCCAACAGCCACACAACCCACACTCTTCACATCCAACCTGGACACATAACCACCCATAGTAGTGCCCATGAAAAAAACAGGTTTCCTTCGGGGGCGAAGGCATAAAAACAACAAAAACCGCAGACACATGCTCACGTACACTCATACAACACAAGATCACGTGTGAGTAATAATGAAAAAAAGAGCAGAGCAACCCATAAATGATGTGCTTAAGATTTGCAAAAATAAAAAACTGCTCCATCTGACCTCCAGCATCGTCACATGACCGGAAGCGGCCATACGGTGAATAAATATTGGAACGCGCCAGAGCTCGTCGTCTTTTGGCCTGAGGAAGCCGGCTGTGAAGCATGTGAAACGTCGCCTGAGACCGGGTCTGCTCTGACTTATTTGCGAAAATTTGCGGAGTACATCGAGTTTTGCGGAGTAGAAAAACTTATAAACCAATGAAAGTAATGCAATAGGGGGAAGAAGACTTTAAGAACTCCAACATTTGTTATATTTGTCTGGATGTAGGCCTAATCAGGAAAGAAATCACACTGGTAAATTTAGAGGACCTGCTCATGGAAGTTTTAATCTTAATTTTAAACTCCCTTCTTTAATTTCGCTCTTTCTTCACAACAGTGACAATTATCAAACACATTCATTCGTGAGCGAACTTTCAAAGACACCTGGGAACATATCTGTCAGTCCTACCACAGAGCAGAAGTTCTCGGGGAAGACCGAGAAAGACTTGGCTAAAGATGGTGGAAGAAGAAATGCGGGCAAGGGGGTTAACAAGGAGAGATGCAGAAAATAGGGCAAAATGGAGAAGATTGTCATGGGGACCGCAAGGCTAACCCCCGCTCTCGCAGGGAAAATGGCCTTAAAATGCCTGTTCTTGTTGTTGTTGTTGTTGTTGTTGTTGTTGTCTACCACGGAGCAGAAGTCATCTCATTTACAAAATCAATCCCAACAACTGATAAAACCAATATGAGATTTCTCGATTCACGAAAATTTATGCCAAATCATTTATCCACATTAGCATCAAGTCTTAAAGCACATTCAAATCTCCAAACTCATTTCCTAAATGAAGAGATAATAAACCTAGTGGCAGCTGAAGCAAGCACAGTTGAGCTCCTGGACCGGATTTAGGAAATGGACTGGAGCTCCTGGACTCCTGGACCCAACACGACATTTATCCAGGGTCCAAACTCCAGAGAGGGCCACAAAAAACATACGATACAATTATTTATTTATGAAGCTGGTATTATTTATTCCCTTGTTGTCTCAAAGTTAACAGATGGGAGACAGGAATTCAAGGTCTAATATAACTAATGCAAAATTTAATTAAAAACACAAACAGTAATACCGAACAAGCAATGAATGACAAACCACACGAATCACATGACCTTTTATGGGAGGATCGGTATAATCACGTAAAAATGACGCAATCACGTAATCACAAACGACGTAGTGTAGCGGTTACCGGAAGCATGACATAATCACCTTGCACCGGCCGATGACGCAACCGGCGAGCGGTCACTTGTCCGGACTCGCCCGGGCGTGTCCAGACTTGCCTTGCCCGGGTGAACACTTGGCTTACCTATTTGCATACCACGCTCCGCCTGAGAGGCGTGGCTTTTGTGTGTTGAACTTTAAGTATAAATTGCCACCCGTTCGATGGGCTGATTCAGTGCTTTTGAGTTCTTTCGTGTTGAGCTAAAATAAATAGATCAGTGAAACTTCGTTCCTGGTGTCGTCCATTTTGTCCGGCTTTATCGTGCGAGCATAGCTCCCACAATTGGTGACCCATTTTCAAGACCATGGCGATGGAATCATCTGTAGCTTTGAAGCTCCCGGGCTTTTGGGAATCGCACGCAGCCGTCTGGTTCGCCCAAGCGGCTTCTCAATTCGCCCTACGGAACATTCCGGAGGACACGACGCGCTACCACCATGTGGTCTCCGTGCTCAACGCCTCCACCGCTGCCCGGGTCCTGAGCTTCCTACAGAACCCGCCGAACGCCGACAAATACGGCGCGCTCAAAGGCCTACTCCTCGGTGCGTTTGGACTCACGGAGACCGAACGCGTGCGACAACTACTCGACCTCCCGGAGCTGGGCGAGGCCCGTCCATCCGAACGCATGGACCACATGCTTGCTCTTCTCGGTGACCACAGCCCGGACTTCCGCTTCCATGAGCTGTTCCTCTGGCAGCTACCCGGGCAGGTACGATTAGCTTTGGCTAACTCGCCCATCACGGACTCTCGCGCCCTGGCCAAGGAAGCCGATAATTTTTTTTCGGCAAGGCGACACGTCGGAGTGGCCGCCTAGAACCCAGGGCCGACCGAGGCAATGCCCGCGCCACGACCGGTGCCACCACTGGCCGAGTCAGCGCCACTGGTGGCAGCGGCCGCCACGACGCCCCTTCGACCGAACCCGACGCGACCGCCGGAGCCTCCACCAGAGCGGACCATGTGCTATTACCACGCCAGGTTCAGGCAGAAGGCCAGAACGTGCCGCCCACCGTGCACTTTCGGCAGGTTGGGAAACGACCAGGCCGGCGCTCGCTGCCTGCCATGAGCGTCAGCCATTCAGGCAGCCTTCTGTTTATCACGGACACAGCGTCCGGGCGGCGTTTTTTGTGTGACACCGGCGCTCAGCTGAGCGTGATACCCGCCTCGGTGCAGGACAAACAGGCCGCGCTGTGCGGCCCCGCCTTGGTCGCCGCAAACGGCTCCTCCATCCGCACCTTCGGTTTGCGCAGCGTCGCATTCTGCTTCGGGGGCCAGCGCTCCAGGTGGGACTTCATCACGGCGAAAATGCCCATGGCCTTGCTGGGTGCAGATTTTCTTTGCGCGCATGGGCTTTTGGTCGACGTCAAACGGCGTCGGCTCATCAATGCGTAGACCTTCATCTCACTCGCTTGCTCATTGAGCGGCTCCGCTCCGACCAAGCTAGCCTGTGCGCTCCCGGCCATGGACGATTTCACCCGCCTACTCGCTGAGTTTCCCGCCCTCACGCAGCCGACGTTTTCGGCCGTCGCCGTCAAGCACGGCGTTGAACACCACATCCCGACCACAGGTCCACCGGTCTACGCCAGGGCTCGCCGCCTCGACCCGGCCAAACTCGCCGTGGCGAAGGCGGAATTCGATGTGCTGGAGCGATTGGGCATTGTGCGGCGCTCGAATAGCGCGTGGGCCTCGCCCCTGCACATCGTGCCCAAACCGGGTGGCGGATGGCGACCATGCAGCGATTACCGCCACCTCAACGACGCCACCACCCCCGACCGGTACCCGATACCACACATACAGGACTTTTCCGCCCGTTTGGTGGGGCGGGTGATCTTTTCCAAGGTCGACCTCATTCGGGTCTACCACCAGGTACCCGTCTGGCCGGCCGACATGCGGAAGACGGCGGTAATTACACCTTTTGGCCTCTTCGAGTTCCTTCGCATGCCGTTCGGCCTTAAGAACGCGGCCCTGGCCTTCCAGCGGCTGATGCACAGCGTGCTGCGCGACCTCACCTTCCTTTTCGTCTACTTGGACAACATTCTCATCGCCAGCACTTCCCGGGTTCGCCCAAGCACCTCATCCACCTGCGCATGCTTTTTGAGCGCCTCGGCCAGCACGGCCTCATCATCAACCCGGCGAAATGCCAGTTTGGCGTAACGGCCGTCGACTTCCTGGGGCACCGCATCACGAAGCGTGGGGCTGTCCCACTGCCTACCAAGGTGGAGGCAGTCAGAAGTTTCCCGCGCCCCCGCTCCATCAAGGCCCGACAATAATTTTTGGGGATGATAAATTTCTACCACCGGTTCGTGCCTCGCGCCGCCCAACTCATGCGCCCCCTGTACGAAGCCCTCCGGGGCAAGCCGTCCAAGCACGACGTCGCCTGGACCCAAGGGATGGACGAGGCGTTCACAGGCGCTAAGCTGGCCCTCGCCAATGCGACCATGCTGGCGCACCCGGCGCTCGACGCACCCATCGCCCTCACCACTGACGCTTCTGACTATGCGGTGGGCGCCGTGCATGATCAGGTGAACGGGGCTTGGCAACCGCTGACCTTCTCCAGCCGGCAGCTTCGCCCTAACAAGCGCAAGTATAGCGCTTTCGACCGCGAGCTCCTCGGCCTTTACCTGGCTGTTCGCCACTTCCGCCATCTTTTAGAGGGCCGCCAGTTCACGGCGTTTGTGGACCACAAACCCCTGGTCTTTGCCATGGCCAAGGTTACGGAGCCGTGGTCGGCCCGCCAGCAGCGCCACCTCTCCACCGTGTCCGAATTTACGACGGACATCCGGCACGTCGCGGGCAAGGACAACGCTGTGGCCGATTGCCTCTCCAGGTCTGGTGCGAACGCCGTCCACCTGGGTGTGGACTTCGCCCGCATGGCGGCCGACCAGTCCATCGACCCCATGGTGCAAGCCCTCCGGCCTACTCCCCGACAGCCGACACAGGCCTGCGGTTTGCCGACGTCCCCTTTGAGGACACAGGCACAGTTCTCCTGTGCGACGTTTCCCTGGGCCTACCTCGCCCCATCGTGCCCCCCGGATGGCAGCGGCACATTTTTGACGCCCTCCACGGCCTTTCCCACCCAGGCCGGAAAGCGTCGCAGAAGCTCGTGGCAGCAAAGTTCGTCTGGCACGGGCTCTGTAAGGACGTCCGTGACTGGGCCAACGCCTGTGTCGCCTGCCAGCGCGCAAAGGTCCAGCGGCACACCCAGGCCCCGTTGGCACCATTCGAAGTGCCCGCGCGGCATTTCGACCACGTCAATGTGGACCCGGTGGGACCCCTTCCCTCCTCGCGGGGTTTCACCCACCTCCTTACGATGGTGGACAGGACCACCAGGTGGCCGGAGGCTGTCCCGCTGGCATCAACAACATCCGCCGACGTGGCGCAGGCCTTCATTGGCACCTGGATTGCCCGTTTTGGCGCGCCCTCGGACATCTCCTCCGACAGAGGCCCGCAATTCACCTCCGAGCTTTGGGGTGCAGTCGCCCAGGCCTTGGGGGTCAAGCTACACCGCACCATGGGCTACCACCCCCAAGCCAACGGCTTGTGTGAGTGGTTCCACCGCTCGATGAAGGCCGCTCTCAGGGCCAACCTCCAGGATGACGGTTGGGCCGACAGGCTCCCGTGGATCCTATTGGGCCTCCGAACGGCCCCTAAAGAGGACCTCCAGGCTTCCAGCGCCGAGCTGGTCTACGGCCAGCCACTGCGCATGCCGGGCAAGTTCATCCCTGACGCCACCGGCCCCTGGTCCGCGGCTCGCCAACGCTCGGTCCTCCAGGAGGCCGCCAGGAGGTTTGCCCCCGTGCCCACGTCCCACCACGGCTGCCCCCAACCCCACGTCCCCCCAGCACTGCGGAGTACGTTTTTATCCGGCACGACGCACACCGGGGACCGCTCCGGCCGCCGTACGATGGACCTTTCCGGGTCCTGAAGAGGGACGACAAGTCGTTCATCATCGACATCGGCGGCAAGCCTGACCGCATCTCCGTGGACCGCCTCAAGCCGGCCCATTTGGACCTCGACCAACCTCCACGGTTGGCCCTTCCTCCACGACAGGGCCGTCCCCGTCAACCAAGCCCCCCGCCCGACCATCCACCACCACGCCACCTACCACCCCCACACGAATCGCCAGGGGTCGTTTCAGCCGGGTCATCAAGACCCCCCTCAAACTGACTCTCCCGGTGCATGTTAATTCTGGGGGGGGCGCATGTAGCGGTTACCGGAAGCATGGCATAATCACCTTGCACCGGCCGATGATGCAACCGGCGAGCGGTCACTTGTCCGGACTCGCCCGGGCGTGTCCAGACTTGCCTTGCCCGGGTGAACACTTGGCTTACCTATTTGCACACCACGCCCCACCTGAGAGGCGTGGCTTTTGTGTGTTGAACTTTACGTATAAATTGCCGCCCGTTCGATGGGCTGATTCAGTGCTTTTGAGTTCTTTCGTGTTGAGCTAATATAAATAGCTCAGTGAAACTTCGTTCCTGGTGTCGTCCATTTTGTCCGGCTTTATCGTGCGAGCATAGCTCCCACAGTAGAATTGTTTCATACAGTATGCCGAAACGTATTATAATGTAGCTTATCCTTAGCTTTCTATAATCTTATTATAATGAATTATAATGGATACAATGCTGGATAGATTGAATGCAACTCTTAAGTCAGTCCAAGCAGAAGGCGTCGAACACTGAATGATGGTTAAATTTCAGGAATCGAGAAAATCATATATTCAAAACATTTGTAATGATTTTGATGATTATGAAGAACGCGCCGATTATGAAGAACGAAGATTATGAAGAATTATGCGAATGAGTATGAAGAATGCGTAATAGCAGTTGAGAAGACTTGGAAATCTTGGAAATCAGCAAACATTACCACTTTACACAAAAAAGGTGCAAAAACAGATCCTTGCAATTACAGACCAATCAGCCTGCTTCCAATTATCAGCAAAGTCATGGAATCCATCATTGCTTTGGATATCAAATCCTTCCTCTTCTCCAATGGCTTGATCTCTGATCATCAATTTGGATTCAGACCAGGTCATTCTACTCTGGACATGTTGCTTCTGCTGTCTCAACAATGGATGGAGGTCTTCAATGCCAAACAGGAAATCAGAGCTGTCTCACTTGACATATCACGTGCCTTCGATACGGTCTGGCACCCAGCTCTGCTCACCAAACTCTCCTCCTATGGTATTCATGGAAATCTCCTATCATATCCTCCTAATCTAACATATCCTCCTAATTCATCCTTGAACTTTCCAATCACCTTTTTATTTTTAGAAGAGAACAACTCACTCTCTGGACTGTAATTACTTGTATCATAGATATTGATGTCCTTTTTCATGTCAAAATAAACATCATCAGTATTAATTTTCAAAATAAAACTATCTGTATCCATATAAAGTAGATTAACATCATTTTGATATTTCTTCCTCAAGTTATTGTAAAGGTAATCATACATCAAGGACTTTGATAAATCAAGTATTGAGGTACCAATGTAAATAGGTTTGTCCATCTCAACGCTTTCTCTCATCAAATGTATCAAAAGTTTTCCGTAAAAACTTCTACTCTCGAGAAGCTTGGTCTGTTGATTAATTTTGATGCTTGTTTCCATGATGTTGATAGACGAATGTTTTGTCTCTTTCTAACATTCTCCATCGTTTTTCCAAATACAGCGTTATTCATCAACTTATAAAAGTCTTTCTCAAAATCTGTTTTTGACTCTGTTCTTCTTTGTGTATTAAAATCATTGTACTCTTTCAACCAATGACTCTGATTAAACTTGAGAATCCTATGTATCTTTTCAACATGGAGACCCTTTGAAAGACATTGTCTCAAATTTCTTTGATGGAGCACATACTTTTTCTTGTTGTATAGTGTTGTTAGAAGCTTCTCTGACGCTTTACCCTTTACATTAAATGATTGTTGATAATCACTTAACCACTCCTTCTTTGGACTTTCCTTTTCACAAGCAAATGGGAGATCTTTGTGTAGGTTATGGAGTTCCTCTGGATATTTCAAATCAACTTCAAAATAATAACCAACTTTTTCTTCATCTAATTCAGCTTGTGTAGAGATACATACATCTTGTAAAACCTTTTTGTAGTCTTTTTCCTTTACCCATCTAAGTTTTCCATAAGGAAGAGCCTGAGACATTGCCCAGCCATAGAGGTTGTTCGCGTCATAGTACATCAAGTAAGAACTCTCTTTCGTTGAATCATAATTCGGAAGATATTTGTTATTTGCTTTTGCGTATCTGCTCGAGCATACTTGTGAAATTCCTCCTCTTTTTGCCTTTTCAATCATTAAAAGCATATCGACATCGGTTATCAAATCCAAAGCTTGTTTTGTCATTTT
Source organism: Myxine glutinosa (assembly GCF_964187855.1). NCBI lineage: Eukaryota > Metazoa > Chordata > Myxini > Myxiniformes > Myxinidae > Myxine > Myxine glutinosa. Next base: position 192,439,367 of record NC_136263.1, on the reverse strand, counting down.
CAACATCGCACTCCAAGCCAATCCAGGAGCAGTGTAATAGTGAGCAGGATCCAATCCATATCCAGAATGACAGATTGTTCTGAAAGCCTCAAATACATCGGCCAACAAAAGCACATCAGTTTTGAGATACAAATCGTGATACTCACCAAGATTCTTGATGTTATATTTTTTCCAAACATTTTGTGCGTGTACATAATCTTTATCAGATATATGACTATTATTTAATTTATTATAGAAATTTTCTTTTGAAGGAAGTTGTGTTTCATTGAATCTCTCAAATGAGTCCATATAGTCATAGGGGTAAATTCCCTTTTGTGTTAGAAAATCTTTGTCTGAAAAATACTCTGAAAGACATGGGAACTCTTTTAGATTTTGAACCAAGTTAGCCAATGGACTTGTCATGAATTTAAATGTATCAAGAAATCTAATATTAGTTACATCATAAGTTGTTTTTTTTTTAAATGTCAAATCCTGTTTTTATAAAGATTGTTTTTGTGAATGAAATGTATTTCTGATCTGTGTTTGGAATTGCTGAGATACTTCCAGAAGTCTTTGAGAGTTCCTTGATAAATAGATGTGTATCATAATGAGCGTTGTTATGAAGAAAGACAGGAATGAAAGAGGGGAGTTTATAATTAATATTACAACTTTGATGAGCCGGACCTCTATATTTACCAGTGAGATGGCAATGATCTCTAACCTTTAGACCTTCACCAATTTTTTCCTCACAAATATGACAAACATTGTTTTTTATAAATTCCCTTTTCTCTTTACTCGTCAAGGACATTGGTTTATTGGTTTCTCTCATTATCTTTCTTAATCGAACACAGTCTTTTTCTAGTCGTTTCACAAACTCCTCTGTGGTATTTGAGCCTCTATACTCCTCTAACTTGTTATATTCATCACAAACGGATGATTTGATATAATAACAAAAACCACAAGGAGTATGTTTTTGATATTTATTTGTGTATGATTCTTCTGGATCTGGAGAAGCAGTATCAATTTTTTCTAAAATACTTTCAAAATCAGCATATGTAACAAATGGATGTTTTATTCTTTTCATCTTTGAATGAGATCTTTGAGCCTTCTTTAGGCATATTGATTACCGTTGATTTATGTTCACCACAATCATTTGAATGTTTATCTAATCTTTCTTGTGTGTGGAAGAAGTTAAGACAACGCAAACAAATATATATTTTATTTGTTCTTTTACATACTTGTGGTTTTATTAATTTTGTAATATCTTTGATGTATGTATAATGTGAATTTTCCTCTGAATTAAAATAAAGAAGATTAATATGAGTTTGATTATAATTTTCAGAAAGCTTTAAAATCTGAATGTTGTTTGTTTCCGTCAGACCATAAACATTAACTGATAAATTATTCATGTTTTCAAATTTAGGAATATCATTAAAAGCCATTGGAAAATTTAAATCTTTTGTTTTCAACGTATTCTCATATTTTTTATAATGAGATACTCTTTCAACATGGCTATCTTGAGGATGTAGATGTGCAAGAATTGACCAGAGAAAACATTTATTGTCTTTATTTTTGATATTGATAACTGCTTTTCTATTTTTGATAACATTTGGTAAATCAATGTAAGAAGAAGCGTTTAGAGGATCTGATTTAAGAATATGAATGTCAATAAATAGTATTTCATATATATTCCAACCACTTCCAGTAATAGTATGCTCAAGTTTTTGTTCTTGCTGGATAAGTTCAACATAAGTGGGATTCATCTGATTGTATGTTGTTATAAAGTGTGTGCCTGTTCTCATGTAAGCTAAATCAGTGATGTTTTCACCAGTGAATGGATCTTCTTTTGAGATTTTCATTTTAATACCCGTATAGAACTTGATTGATTTCAACTCAATAAGAGTCTTTTCAATAAAATCTTTCACAGAGGGTTTAATGATGTCCACAGCCTCAACAATTGAGTTGGGGCCAGGAGGATGAAAGTCAAATATGCGTATTCTGATATGTCTTTTGAAAGTACCATCAGTGTTCTTAATCTATCTATAATTCCAGTAATCTCTGTCTGTCTGTACGTTTGTTTGTCTGTGACCGCTGTTTCTCGACAACCACGGGTCCGATATACTTTTAACTTGCCAGGTATATTGCTGGGGACCCGAGGATGTGCCTTTTCAAGGTTTCATATTAATCGGACAATTACTTACCGAGCTATGTCCAAAAAACGATTCAACCAATCAGAGAGCAGCGAACTATCGCGTGTGCCGAACGTGGCGGGCACACTCTGCCTCGGATGGCACATTTGAGAGCGTATTCATTTATTTCACGTTTGCAAACTATGTTGGCGTTAAACTATGTTTTACAACTAATAAAAACGAATTTGCGATTCATTCGCTTTCCTGCGCGTTTGTGCACGCGATGGCGATTTCTTTTCTTTACCAAACTCCGGAAGCCGTTCGCTTTGGACCAAACCATTGCATGTAAATAGAGGGGGGGGATTGTCACCACTCGCAAGCCGTTCGCTTTGGACCAAACCATTTCATGTAAATAGAGGGGGGGGATATAATTTTAGATATAGATATAGTACGGGCATGCCCTAGTAGTAAACAATTTTGACAAGTGTTTGTTTGTTTTAAGATGGGCTTTGAAACCCTTCTTTAGGATATCTCTATTACAGAGACTACAATGTTTTTTGTTCTTAGGAAGTGGTGATAATTGATTTAGAATGTTGTAAGTGTGTTTAACTGTGAGTATGTGTTTTCTATAATGTTTTACTTCCTTTTCGCAAGTATTACAATGGACCATATTTATAGGGTAAGAAAACAGAGTGTTTTATATATATCACTGTGCTTAAACTAAAACACCTTTTTGAGCTTTTTCGGCTCGTTTTATATATAACTTTACTTAAAATAAAACGCCTTTTTGGCTTGTTTTATATATATATAACTTTACTTAAACTAAAACACCGTTGCATCTCCCAATCCATATCAGAACCAGGGTCATATTCAGAATCAATCTCACAATCAGAGACATCTGAGTCATCAATAAAGCTACTATCATACGAGCACACTGAATCACTATCACACAATGAAATAGAAAAATCTTCCGAGTCCAATGAAATACTACTATCACTCAATGAATCACTATCACACAATGAAATAGTAAAATCTTCACTATTGTATTGACTCATATTTAATTAGCAGAAAAAACCTTTCCATCTATACCAATATACTGTTGCGGATTTGAGAATCCTATGGTTTTTTTTAATTGTTGTAGTGTAATGAGAATTGTTGTAAATATCACCCTCCGTGTGTAAAGGTAATAGGTCGTCCTCCTAGTTACTCCATATACATACACGTAGCCAATCATATACCCTCTTACGTAGTTATCTCCTTATTATGTGTATTAGTTTAAGGCTGTGACTTCCATTAATTGACACTGCATTGCACCGAATCCAAATAAGGTAGATTCCCTTTCATTCCCAAAGCCCCCCATTCCCAAAGCCTCGATTGCCAACTGCATTCGCCCTCCATTAGCCATGAGGTAATCTCGGAGAAGAAAGGCGTGGCCACCACCTCATCATGAAGGGTGGAGCCCCGAGCGACCAACCAAGGCTCAGGGGTTTGGCTTGAGAGGGCGGAGAGAGAACGATCGGGGAGGTTCGCGAAGGTTCGAGGGTGTGGCCTATATAACCCGCGGTGGGACGCCCCCACAAGGAGATGAGCCCTTGGAGAGCACGCTACGCACCTGAGACGAGCTGCGTGATCCAGGAGATGAGAGAGGGATGTCCCATGAGCTTTGAACCACCGCAGCTTTAACCACCGCAGCTTTGGGTTTTGACAGCAGTTTGGACCGTGGCCGCGAAGGAACGCCGCCGGCGAAACCGATCGAGAAGGGGCGGCGGCTGCTCACTCCCGGCCCGACCGTGCTCCGGTTCCAGTTGAATCTTCCTCTCCTTCCAGCCAATCGTTCCTGCCTTCATCCCCCATTCGTGTAAGTCTGCTCGTCGTCTGTCTTTTGTCTTGTCCTGGGGTTAAGTAAGACTGAATAGGTAAGCTAGTAATTGCACTGTGTCTTCTGGTCCTTCCATTCTTTCTGTCTTTATTTTATTATCCTTCCTTCTCCTTGGTTTCTTTTGACTTGTAAATAGTAGTAATAAATCATATTTGTTCTTCCTACTTTTGCCTTCTTCTTCTTATTCTTCACATCCGTTCGTCTTTGAGGTTTCCACATTGAACACCTGTGGCACGGTTTGGCCAACGTTTCAGGATCGGGTTTGGTCTGTGATAATGGCTCGAACGTCGTGTTGCTAACACCGCTCGGCAATTATAACATCTAAAACCGGGGTTCGAGCGGGAGTCCCTCCCTTGCTCGTGGTCAGGAGTGGCACTCAGGTCCTTGGGAATTTTTGTAGACCAAATACCCTGGCTGCTCCCGACTGGGAGGAGCGTTGGGACCCCCAGGACTCACGTCGGTCAGTCGTGGACAAGGGGATTAATCCCCCCTTCTTAAGGGGAAAAAGGCCGACGGAGAGATCCGCAACAAATTGGTGTCAGGAGCGGGATTCGGACCTGAAGCGCGCTTAGTGCGCTCAAATTACGAGTGGCCCACAATTTTATTTAACATCCAAATTTAAAATCGTGCCATGGATGGTCAAGGTGATCGGATGCCAGTTGGGGAGTTAGAAGGGGTAGAATCAACCCAGGACCCCAGGGAAATGTATATGGGGGAGAGGGAGAAGGAGAGCAATGAAGATGTGGTTGAGGGGGTATCAGGTACACGAGATGGCGCCCTCGCGCACGTGGTTGCAGAGGCCCAAAATGGCGGCGCTGCGGCAGCCAAGTCCGCGGCACTGGTGAAATTGGACCTCTTCATGGCGCAGATGATGGGGTATATGGAAAAAATGGCTGAAAAATCCAGCAGAGAAATGGATCGAATGGAAGACAGAAGGAGGGCTGATAGTGAGCAACTGGGAGGCCAAATGGGAGCAATGAGGGACAAAGCGAGGGGTACCAGTCAGCAATTGGGTGACCGCATGCAAAAATGTGGGGAGAGCATACAAAAATGTGGGGAGAGCATACAAAAATGTGGGGAGAGCGCACGAAAATGTGGGGAGACCATGGATCGCATGTCGGGCGAGAGGGTCCCAAGGGTGCACAACAAGGTAAAGCGGGTCGAGAAGCGCTGGTTGGGAGAAGTGGAGAAAAGCGCGGGTAAAATGACGGGTATAGAGATCGCGACCCTGGGTATGGGGCAGCCGGCGACCGCTGAGGTAGAGGGAATTTTATTAAAACCAACGGTCGTTAAAGAAAAAGAAATAGTTAAAATCGGGCTTGTAGAGACGGCAGAATTAAAAAAGCACCAGTTGGAGGGAGAAATGGATTGTGCACGAAGGCTAAGTTCACATCCGGATGCCGTATTTGCTAATCCTTATAAAGATTTGCAGGTGCGCGTGGCGAAGAGGATCCCAAAGGTGAGTCGTGCTGTGTATGGTGCTAAGAGGTTTTTCAGCAGGAGGATGTTTGGCGCAGAAATAATTTTCGCGCGCTTGGGATCGAGAAAGCATCCGGGCGTTGGTGAAGGGTCCCCTGTGAGTGGTGTGAGAGAAAATGGCGCGCTTGTGAGGAAAAAGTGTGCGTCGGCGAGTGGGTGTGTTATAAAGTGTACGGAGTGTGACACAAAGAGTGAGAGCGATACGGAGTGTACGTGCGAGGGTGAGAGTGACCCGGAGAGTGAGTTAGTGGAGGAGCGGGTGCGAGAATGCACACCTGGAATGGTGGAACGTGTGCGAGAGTGTACACCTGAGTTGGTTGTGGCGCGTGTGCGGCAGGCCACATCTGAGCGCGTGAGTGGGTGGATGCGAGAGTGCACGCCCATGGTGAGTGTTACGGAGGACGTAACAGAGGAGGGGTGTGGAACGAAGTGTGCGAACGATGAGGGTGCGCGAGAGGTGTGGTGTGTAACAGGGAGTGCGGTGGTGGAATGGACAGAGTGTGTGGGATGCACTGGAGGCGCCGGAACGCCGGGCTTGGTGAGTGTGAAAAGGGTCGCGTATGCGTGCGAGCATGCGAGTAAGGCATCGACGTTAAACGGGGCAGCATTTTGGGCGACAGATAGCCGACGCGAGCACTCGGCACTCGGCGCGCGGTGCGCTTTGTTGGATGCTAGGCCCGGCGCGGATCGATGCTGCATCGCTTCTCTTAGAAGTGCCGTTGCCGATTCGGGCTTGGCCCGTCGAGTCCGGGCCTTGTCGGGCAAGGCGACCGGTCTGGTTCAGGGACAGGTTGGAGGAAGCGGAACGGTTCCCCCTGGCGGGGGCGGGGTTCCGACCGGGCGAGATTGAGCCATCGGGCGGAGGACCGCAAGGTGCCGCGCCGAGATGGTGCGTGGAATCTCGGCCCGACCAAACCCCCCCCCCCCCCACCCCCTTGAACCGAATGCCGGATGGATTCAACCTGCAGGCGACCAAACCACCCGTATTCATTGCTCGGCTTTGCGAAGCCGAGTTTTAATGAGGTAACGACGCACTGAGGCTCCAGCTAGACATTTGGCAGTGATTGGAAAATTTTTGATTGGCTAGAAATCGGATGGGCCAAATTGAGAGTAGAAGGTACCCGATGTGGTGGGATGGCAAATCCACCATCCCTCACAAACGGGGGCACATGAGCAATAGCTATGGGGTTTATGGCAGTGTAAGCTCACCCGGGGAGGGTTAGGATAAAATGATAGGAACCTAGAGATTGACCATAGGTAACTGAAGATTTAAGTAGCGACATTGGACAGGTAGTGGGGACATAGAGAGGGTAGTTGGATTATAACAACGAGGGAGCGCAATAGTTTAAAGGGGCGATGGGGAAGCTTGAGTTTCAGAGGGGAGTAGTTAGATCAGAAGATGCCGTGTGTTTGAGGATCGAAAGTGTATGGAACAGTGTATGAGTGAGTAATGGTGATTGTGTGTTGTGTTGAGCAAATGGTCCTGGAGGAAGGAGGGTGCAGGAAGCACCAGGTGTAGGAGGATTGCACAGGTGTGCAAACACAGGTGAGCATGGTTGTATGGAATAAATGGTCTGGAATATATGGAGTATGGAATGGATGGTGTGGAGTGAGTATGGTGAAAACTGTGGAGTGGAGTGGATGGTGCGAAGGTGTGTATGGGGAGGATGGACCCCATCACGAATACCCGGGGAGGGAAGTTTAACAGTTAGGTAGAGGGAGTAGGTAAATTGTGGTCGGATATTGGCATCTGTGGTGCATGTGGAAGAATGGTGTTTGGATGGGTGCATTAGTGACGTAGAAATGGCTGGGCGTGTGGCCTGTTAGTGTGTGTAGTTAAATGGGCACTCCGCCACTGTTAGGATGTCGGCCAGGTGAGGCCGCAGGTGGGCTCTGGGAGCCGGTAGAGTTGTTGTGGATGGGGCCCGAGGATCCGGAGGACGGACCCGGGTAGCCCAGTGCCAGAGGGCACCGAGTGGGGAGAGCGCCAGAGGGCCTTCCCCAGGTAGATAGGTTAGGGTAAGGAGCAGGTAAGCTCGGAGGCAACTGCAGTGGTGGAGGTGTGCAGGTGGGTAGACCTGCTGGGAGAGCCACACGACCCAGTCCTGAAATTGTGCAAAGGCACAGGGAGTTGAATCGGGGGAGTGAGACCCCAAATTGATGAAGCACCACAGCTTGGTCAATGGGAATTTGGTTCTTAAAACCCCATAGAGTAAGATTGGCCAATGGTTTTGCAGGGAAAGACCCCGGGTAGTGTAAAGTGTGTTAATGTCATTTAAGAGGATAGTTAGGATTGAAATCTCCTTGCACCATCTCCATCCACTCACCTGAGGCGATGACGTAACTCCACACCATGCCATGTTTTGTTATTTTTCTGTGCAAATGTTTGGAATGTGAGATGCATCATGACGTGGGTGAGACATTGTGCTTTGTTGTTCCATCTCTTCCTCCTTAAGAGGGATTGATGATGAATTGGTGATGGCAAATTTGGATTAGAGGGATTGTTATGACGAATTTGGTATAGGGGAAATATGGGGAAGACGTGACGGTAGTGACGAATTTGTAATGTGTAGATTTTTGTAAATATGGGGTAAGGGCAAGGGTAGAACAGGTAACGGGGGGTGACGTATGGTAGGGACGAGCTTTTCTCCGCTCAGTCTCCAGACGGACCTCACCTTGCATTGCCTTTATTGATGTGTACCCTTGTGACCTTACCCCTCGCTCACCTGTCCTCTCTGTCTTCCTTCCCCGACCCATGGATCGTGCTCTCTGGGCACCGAGGGGAGCGTGCGGGAGTCCGCCATTGTGTGCCCGAACTCTCGCAACCACAGCTGCCTGCATCGATGCACCACTTATGGACCACATGTCTGTGGCTGAGCACCACTTATGGACCCCACGGGTTGGGGCATGGCCCCACTGCTGGAACCGGCCATGATGGCCCGAGATCTTGCTGGCGGGCCTCGGTAACGTGGCATACAGGTGAACCACCCCTAGTCGGCCCCTGTGGGCCCTAAATAAAAACACACAATGGACACGTTCTGTGCTTGTTATTATTATGTCCAAATAGGCCGCCAGCAAGAAGAACATGAAGAAAGACAACATCTGGAAGAACATTGGCCAGCAGAGGGAGCCGAAGAACAAGACACCAACAGGGGTTTGTTTTGTTGTTTATTGTGAACTATGGTGACTGTGCACTGACTGGTGTGTTTTTTGGTGCTTTATGGTGCTGGTTATTGGTGCTGGTGCGTCGATGCAGCGTAGGCTGTCTCCCCCCCCCCCACCCCCCCAAAAGGAACAATCGCAGGTCCTGGGTTGCGTTGTGTAAATACAATTAGCGTCATTTGTAAATAATGCTCCCCACCGTTCATGTATAGTTTGAAAACCATTCCGCAATTCGGTTAGCTGTGGGCGTAAATCTGTTAGGCAGGGTGCAATGCAGCAGGGGGACATACTTATTTGTGTTTTAAAACTGTTGCACTCAGGGTCAGGTTAATTGTAGAGGGAACTACACCTACGTGTCACACTAAAGTTAAAGTTTTATAGGCCCGAGCACGTGCCTAGAGGATGAGGGTGCAGTGTTGCGGATTTGAGAATCCTGTGTTTTTTTATTATTATTGTAGTGCAATGAGAATTGTTGTAAATATCACCCTCCGTGTGTAAAGGTAATAGGTCGTCCTCCTAGTTACTCCATATACATACACGTAGCCAATCATATACCCTCTTAAGTAGTTATCTCCTTATTATGTGTATTAGTTTAAGGCTGTGTCTTCCATTAATTGACACTGCATTGCACCGAATCCAAATAAGGTAGATTCCCTTTCATTCCCAAAGCCCCCCATTCCCAAAGCCTCGATTGCCAACTGCATTCGCCCTCCATTAGCCACGAGGTAATCTCGGAGAAGAAAGGCGTGGCCCCCACCTCATCATGAAGGGTGGAGCCCCGAGCGACCAACCAAGGCTCAGGGGTTTGGCTTGAGAGGGCGGAGAGAGAATGATCGGGGAGGTTCGCGAAGGTTCGAGGGTGTGGCCTATATAACCCGCAGCGAGATGCCCCCACAAGGAGATGAGCCCTTGGAGAGCATGCTACGCACCTGAGATGAGCTGCGTGATCCAGGAGATGAGAGAGGGATGTCCCATGAGCTTTGAACCACCGCAGCTTTGGGTTTTGACGGCAGTTTCGACCGTGGCCGCGAAGGAACGCCGCCGGTGAAACCGATCGAGAAGGGTCGGCGGCTGCTCACTCCCGGCCCAACTGTGCTCCGGTTCCAGTTGAACCTTCCTCTCCTTCCAGCCAATCGTTCCTGCCTTCATCCCCCATTCGTGTAAGTCTGCTCGTCGTCTGTCTTTTGTCTTGTCCTGGGGTTAAGTAAGACTGAATAGGTAAGCTAGTAATTGCACTGTCTTCCGGTCCTTCCATTCTTTCTGTCTTTATTTTATTATCCTTCCTTCTCCTTGGTTTCTTTTGACTTGTAAATAGTAGTAATAAATCATATTTGTTCTTCCTACTTTTGCCTTCTTCTTCTTCTTCTTCTTCACATCCGTTCGTCTTTGAGGTTTCCACATTGAACATCTGTGGCACGGTTTGGCCAACGTTTCAGGATCGGGTTTGGTCTGTGATAATGGCTCGAACGTCGTGTTGCTAACACCGCTCGGCAATTATAACATCTAAAACCGGGGTTTGAGCGGGAGTCCCTCCCTTGCTCGCGGTCAGGAGTGGCACTCAGGTCCTTGGGACTTTTTGTAGACCAAATACCCTGGCTGCTCCCGACCGGGAGGAGCGTTGGGACCCCCGGGACTCACGTTGGTCAGTCGCAGACAAGGGGATTAATCCCCCCTTGTTAAGGGGAAAAAGGCCGACGGAGAGATCCGCAACAATACTTTCTTTCATTAACGGATTCAATCTCTACATTTTTAATATCAAAAGTTATCTTTAAATAATCTCTAACTATCATAGAACGAAATGACATTTCACCAGAAATGTTAACATCATTCATTTTACTTAGATCTACACTCTTTGGATTATTAAAGTAAGTACAAATTTCTCCACGAGTATTGTTGATGGTCTTATCATTCTTTTTCAAAGTATCGTGGTCAACTTTAATTTAAAAATGGTATGTGGCACTGGAGGCGCTCAAACAAGAACATTGAGGGAGGTTTACCATTTTATCTTAGCTCAGTTAAAATATCTTGATAAAGAACCAAACTCAAACATATACTTTGTTAATATATTAGATGGTGATGGTTGTGGTAAGAGAATTAAATTATTTCCTACGCATAAACAAATATTTGTAGGATCATTGTTTGAGTGGTCTACTCAGGATCATTGATATTAAGAGAGTGAGGGGGAGCAAATATTCGTAGGATCATTGTTTGAGTGGTCTAATGAATAACATTGAGGATAGGTGCTATAGCTCGTATGTCAAAAGGCCAAAAGGTTGTAAACAGGGTGGGAGAAATAGAGGTGTTTGGGGAAATGAGGGTGAGAGAAAAATTAACATGTAAGTCAATTTGAAAATGACGGTGGTCCAGGAACAACATTATTATCGACTCAGCTGGGTTCGACTGGGAAAGGTGGGAACAGAGAGAGATGGGTTTTGGAGACAAGTTTTGAGGCAAACACAGAGTTGAGGCATTCGGCTTTGTCACAATGCGGTGTCAACTGTGTAGCCATTTGAGGTAAGGGAGGGGATGGAGGGCGAGCAAACACCAGAAACGGATTTGACCAGACGCCACCAGGATTTGGAGGAAGGAGACAGGTTTGAGAGTTCAATCTTGAGAACGGAGAGATATTGTTTCCTGGTTCTCCTGAGGGTGGACACACACTTGTTTCGGGCTTTGTGAAAGGAAATTAGATTTCCTTCCGTTGGATTTGCTTTCCAGGAGACTAAGGCAAGTTGTTTCTGGGCAACAGCCTCACCACAAGAGTCCGTGTACCATGGACGGGAGGAAGGGTATGACAACTGAAGACGAGATGGAATAAATCTGTGCATGAGAGAGAGCAATTTACTTTGGAAGAATTCCCAGGATGAGTTGATGTCAGAGGTGGTAGAGATGGGAGACCAGTCCAGATGATTGATGGCTGCTTGATGACTGTGCCAGTTGGCCTGAGTGAAATGCCAGACTCGTCGACGCTGAGGAGGATCCTTGAGAATGGTCAGAGAGATGTCCACTTTAACAAGCAAATGATCAGAAGAACCGATTGGAGTAGAAGAAGAGCAGCAGACATTTGCAGGGAAGTTAGTCATAACCAAGTCCAGAAGAGAAGATGCTCCGTTGACTGAGATCTGGGTCGAGAAATTGACAGATTGTGTCAGTCCCAGTGAGTCGCAGAAGTCCTTTGCTGAGGAGCCATGGCTGGTGAGAGAGGTACCCACACCCAGCCAGCTGGCATGATGACAGTTGAAGTCGCCACATATGAGGAAGAGAGAGTTTGGATGAGTTGATAGAAGTTGGTCCATGTTGTCCGACAGCGAAATGTAAATGGAGTCATCACTGTTTGGAGGATGGTACAGAACACATATGAACAAGAGGTGGGAGCGAAGGGTAAGGCGTAGCCAGAGGTATTCCTGGGGGTGAGGTGGAGAGATGGCAGTGCAGGCGAGTGAGAAAGAGAGTTTTTGATAAAGATAGCAACCCCACCTCCAGGACGAGGCTCAGGTCTATCATACCGGAGGAGGGAGTAACCCAGGAGAGATACTAAGGAATCAGAGACATCATGAAGGAGGAAAGTTTCTGTTAAGCAGATCACGTCTGGTTTGTCAGAAGCAACCTGTATGGAGAGATCAGTTAGGTTTGAAGGAAGGCCCCGGATGTTTGAGGTCCATACCGTTAATGAAGAGGAAGGGGGAGCATCGGATACAGAACAGGGGGGAGGAGGGGTAGGGTAAGATGTGGAAGAGGAGGAAGAGGTAGGGAGAGCTGTTGAAGGTGTGTCAGAGATTTTAGAATAGCTCGGAGAAAGGGAAGGAGCGGACAAAAGGTTTGATGGTGATTGGGTGAGGCACAATGAGGTGTTATTTGAGGTGGGGGAAGAGCGAGGCAGAAGGTTGGGGGAGATGGAGGTGAGAGTTGGAAGGGGGAAGAAGTGGGGAGGACGCTTTGAGGAGGAGGGGTGATAGGGGGGAAATGGAGAAGAAATGAGGGAGGGGAGATTTGAAAGGGAGGGGTGAGGGGGGAGTCTAGGAGAGGAGGAGCGAGGGGGAGTCTGTGAGGTGAGGGGTGTGGGGGGAGTTTAGGAGGGAAGGGGCAAGGGGGGAGATTTGAAAGGGATGGGTGATGGGGAGGATTTGGAGGGGAGGGGCAAGGGGGAAGATTTGAAAGGGATGGGTGATGGGAAAGATTTGGAGGGGAGGGGAGATGGGGAAGTTTTGGAGGGGAGGGGTGATGGGGAAGATTTGGAGGGGAGGGGTGAGATTGGATTTTGGAAAGTGTACGATTAATGGGAAACGAACATTTATTGCAAAATTAGTTTCTTGTGACCTTCGAGTTAAAAATACGTTTAAGGACGCTGGAGGGGTGGGGGGGGGGGGGGGGGTGGAGTGCAGGTGAGTTTAGGGAATGTATGAAAGAGGCACTGTAAGAGATGGATTTTTTTTTTTTGGGATGAATAGATTTGGTGAGCAAGTCAAAAGCAACCTTTTAAAGAAGAAGAAGAAAAAAGTGTTATAATATACGACAGAATACAGTACTTCAGGGGAAAGTTTAAACATTTTAAAGTTTAACAGTGAAAACTATCTGGGGAAATGGGGGAGAAACACGTGGTCGAAGAACGAACGAACGAATAAGAACAACGAATAAACGAATAAGAACCATGAATAATAACAGTGAAGGAAATGTTTTATTGGGTTTTTTTTGTTTTTTTTCAGTGGAGATTTTAAACAAGGAAGTAGTCTATGGGGTGAAAAGACTGGGAAAAACAGAGAACGAAAGGTATTGGAGCACAATCGATGGACCAACAAAACACAACATGCATTTTAAGGCCATTTTCCCTGCTAGAGCAGGGGTTAGCCTTGTGGTCCCCATGACAATCTTCTCCATCTTGCCCTATTTTCTGCATCTCTCCTTGTTAACCCCCTTGCCCGCATTTCTTCTTCCACCATCTTTAGCCAAGTCTTTCTCGGTCTTCCCCGTCCTCGACTTCCTTCTACATTCATTTCCATCACTCTTCTCAACAAGTCACTTTCATCCTTCCTCAACACATGACCAAACCATCTCAACCTGTTCCTCTTCACAGCATCAATCACAGGCTCTTTTCCCATCATTTTTCGCAATTTATCATATGTCTTCCTCTCTCTCAACGATACTCCGCACATCCATCGAACCATTCGCATTTCTACCCTTTCCAACCTTCGTTGCTGCTCTACGTTCATTACCCATGTCTCGCTCCCGTAAATCATAACACTTCTCACACATGCAGTATACACCTTTCCCTTCAACTTCAACGACACTCCCCTCCTCATCAGCATGCCACTCAGTTCCCGAAACTTCTTCCATGCACATCTCACTCTAGCAACCGCTGCCGAGTCTGATCCACCTTCTCCATTCAGCATGTCTCCGAGGTAGCAAAATGTTTTCACACCTTCCAGCTTCACGCCGTCTCCAAGATCCAACTCAACATTTCTTCCATCTGCAGCTCCCTCTGTGCACACCTTACATTTGAATGTAGCTGCCACACTGGTTAATGACCCTCTCAGACCGCTACATTTTTGATGAACCCACTCAGCGCACATTGTACATTGAATGGAGTTCACTCCGACACCCTTCCTGCACACAGCACAGGGCCACTTCCCAGTTCTTTCCACCTCACCACATGCTTTACCACTTGCCCTCACCTTCGTCTTTCCGATATTCACCTTCAGACCTTTTGTCTCCATACATTCCTTCCACTTGTTCATCTTTTCCTTCAGTCCATCCATACTTTCCGCAATCAACACCAGATCATCTGCATACAACAACTCCCATGGTAAACCCTCCTTTATGTTCTCAACCAGCACCTCCATCACAGCTACAAATAGTAGTGGACATAGTACCGACCCCTGATGCACTCCCACCTTCACCTCAAACTCACCACTGTTCCCGTCCTTCGTCCTTACAGCTGTGCGTGCTCTTTTGTACATTGCCATCACTACTCTGATCAACCATTCCTCCACTCCTAACTTCCTCATTGCCCATGTCAATACTTTGCGTGGAACCCTATCGAATGCTTTCTCCAGATCAACAAACCCAAGAAACAACTTCTTCCTCTTCTCCATGTACTTCTCCTGCAACTGCCTCACAATAAAAAGTGCGTCTGTCGTTCCTCTTCCTGGCATAAATCGAAACTGCATTTCGTCGATCTTCACTTTCTTCCTTATCCTCCTCTCCAACACACTTTCCAATACCTTCATTCCATGCTCCAATAACTTTATCGCTCGGTACGAGCCACACTCTAGAGCAGGGGTCGGCAACCTTAGGCACGCGTGCCACCATTGGCACGCGGCAGCGTAATCATTGGCACACTGGCGAAGCGAAAGCAGTGCCCTCTCAGTTGCATGACAAATCACTTCTTGAACAGCCATTGGCTGTTGCGCGGCCTGTCTTATTTAGTTTGATTGACGGTACGGCCTCCCGCTCACATTTCCCACAGTGCAGTGAAGCGGTTCAGGTTCGGTAGATGATGGCAACCCCGCTAGCTAAGAAAGCTGAAGTAAAGGTTCGAGCATTCCAGCCCTCATGGACAGAAGAGTGGGGTTTTGTTTTTCAGAAGGACCGTGCTGTGTGTACTTTATGTTTTGAAAATGTTGTTTGTCGCACGTTGAGTGTTAAGCGCCATTTTGAGACAAAGCACGAGAAAACTTTCAAAGATCAGGCAGACAAGGCAGAATCCATCAAACGTGCCGTGTCCAGGTATGGGAAGCAAGCCAACACCCTCAAAATCTTTGCCACTGCTAAAAACCAAGCGACTGAAGCAAGCTATCGCATTGCTCATTGCATTGCAAAACGTGGAAAGCCATTCACGGATGGCGAATATATTAAGGAGGCTTTTCTCTGTAGCTCAGATGTTCTGTTTGAAGGCTTACCATCAAAGAGACAATCAAATCAAGAATAAAAGATATTCCCATGTCAGCTAGAAGTGTTGAGCGACGCATTGAAGAAATGGCCTCCCGCAGTCGTTTGACAACCGACCACTCCGAAGCATGTGTGCAACTTAAAGTGACTAACGACAACCCCCAGATAATTGAGCTCAGCAAAGGATAGCAGGGCCAGGGATCACACTGACTGGTAGGCATCTGTTTATTTGTAGTACACATGGGTTTGCATATGTAGCTGTTTGTCCATCTCTTTTTTTCCAACTCAGATGTGGATGTTTTCATGAGGATGGCAGCATTCTTGTACAGTACTGGGATTTCTGTTTGATACAGTTTATTCTCACTTTTTGACATTTGTTTCCAATGCAATACTTTGTAGATGAGTTACTGAAAGCAGTTTTGAAATGGGGTCCGTGCATATAATTTGTAACCTCATGGGGGACAAATTTTACAATGATAAAATGATCATTACAATGTCCTGATTATGAGAGATAAATGTTTCTTTAAAATGTTGTTGCTATGCATGTAGCCTGTATGGATGTTGTTGCTATGCATGTAGCCTGTATGGATGTTGTTGCTGTGCATGTAGCCTGTATGGATGTAGTTGCTATGCATGTAGCCTGTATGGATGTTGTTGCTATGCATGTAGCCTGTATGGATGTTATTGCTATGCATGTAGCCTGTATGGATGTTGTTGCTATGCATGTAGCCTGTATGGATGTTGTTGCTATGCATGTAGCCTGTATGGATGTTGTTGCTATGCATGTAGCCTGTATGGATGTTGTTGCTATGCATGTAGCCTGTATGGATGTTGTTGCTATGCATGTAGCCTGTATGGATGTTGTTGCTATGCATGTAGCCTGTATGGATGTTGTTGCTATGCATGTAGCCTGTATGGATGTTGTTGCTATGCATGTAGCCTGTATGGATGTTATTGCTATGCATGTAGCCTGTATGGATGTAGTTGCTATGCATGTAGCCTGTATGGATGTAGTTGCTATGCATGTAGCCTGTATGGATGTTGTTGCTGTGCATGTAGCCTGTATGGATGTAGTTGCTATGCATGTAGCCTGTATGGATGTTGTTGCTATGCATGTAGCTTGTATGGATGTTATTGCTATGCATGTAGCCTGTATGGATGTTGTTGCTATGCATGTAGCCTGTATGGATGTTGTTGCTATGCATGTAGCCTGTATGGATGTTGTTGCTATGCATGTAGCCTGTATGGATGTTATTGCTGTGCATGTAGCCTGTATGGATGTTGTTGCTATGCATGTAGCCTGTATGGATGTTGTTGCTATGCATGTAGCCTGTATGGATGTTGTTGCTATGCATGTAGCCTGTATGGATGTTGTTGCTATGCATGTAGCCTGTATGGATGTTGTTGCTATGCATGTAGCCTGTATGGATGTTGTTGCTATGCATGTAGCCTGTATGGATGTTGTTGCTATGCATGTAGCCTGTATGGATGTTGTTGCTATGCATGTAGCCTGTATGGATGTTGTTGCTATGCATGTAGCCTGTATGGATGTTGTTGCTATGCATGTAGCCTGTATGGATGTTGTTGCTATGCATGTAGCCTGTATGGATGTTGTTGCTATGCATGTAGCCTGTATGGATGTTGTTGCTATGCATGTAGCCTGTATGGATAGAATAAAATTCCATGTCTGTTGGAAGTATTTTTTTGATGTGGTGTCATAATTAAACTTAATGTTAAACTTAATGTTGATATGGCACACTAATTAACAAGAACATTTCAAACTGGCACTTCATGTCAAAAAGGTTGCCGACCCCTGCTCTAGAGGGTCACCTTTCCCCTTGTATAGAGGGACGAGGATACTCAGTTCCCAAACCACTGGAATGCGGCCTTCTTTCACCACCAGATTGCAGATCTCTGTCATTCTCTTCACACCCCAACTTCCTGCTGCCTTCAACATATCTCCCACAACTCCCGTCGGCCCTCCCGCCTTTCTACTCTTCATTGCTTTTATCGCTTCCTCAACTTCCTTCTCAGTTATCTTCTCTGCCGGTCCTAAAACTGGGTTACTCTCGATGTTGCCATCCCATTCATTCTCTGTATTCAACAGCATTTCCATACATCTCTTCCATCTTCCTTTAATTCCATCTGGGTCCACAATGATTTGTCCCACTTCATCCTTCAAGCAACTCACCCCCAATCACATCACACCTCTTTTTCGCTATCTGCTTTGCAATCCCGAATACTGCTCTCTGACACTCTTCCGAATCCAAGCGTTCTCCGAACATTTTCCTACATGCCTCCTGTGCCTTTGCTACCTCTTTCTTTGCAGCCTTCCTGGCTGCCTTATAACTTTCATGCTCTGCTGTTTCTGCTCCCGTACCCTTCGCCTTCTGCCACTCCTTGAACTTCTTCCTCTTCTCGTCAATCCTCTTTCCAACTTCATCATCCCACCACCATGTTTCCAAGTGCCTCGGTGGTCCTTTTGTCCATCCACATACCTCACCAACGGCTCCCAACAGACTAGCTTTCATTGACATCCAATCACTTTCAAGCTCAACCACATCATCCTCTACCCTACTCAGCCTCTCTTTTAATGCCTCCCTTACTGTCACCTCTTTCAACCTCCACACCTTTATTCTCGGTTGGTACTTCACCCGCCGAGCTCTCCTCGGACCTTTCACCCTTATGTCGCAGACAACCAAGTGGTGCTGTGAAACAGCCTCCTCCCCCGGGATCACCTGTGTGTCCCGGAGGTGCCCCCTATCTCGCCTACGCACCATCAGGTAGTCAACGGTTGTCGTTGACCCACCTGACGTGTATGTAACAAGCTTATTATCCTCTTTCTGGAACTGAGTATTACAAATCAACAAATCAGCTCCATCAGCAAACTCCAAAATCCTTTCACCTTCTCCATTTCTCACACCATATCCGTAACCCCCATGAACTCCCTCAAAACCATCCATACTCCTTCCCACATGTCCATTTAGGTCTCCTCCTACCACAACAACTTCCTCATCTTTCACGTTTTCCATCAGCTTCTCTATCGCACACCAGAACTTGTCCTTCTCTTCATCGCTCCGACCAACCTGCGGAGCATATCCCGAGATGACGTTCACCAAGAGCTTTCCAATCATCATTTTCACCATCATCAACCTATCACTAACTCTCGTCACACTCACCACACTGTCTACAAACTCCTCCGAAAACAGGACACCAACACCATTCACGCCCTCCGGGCACCCTTGCCACACAAACTTGTATTTCTGTCCCTGCCTACCCTTCACCATTCTCACACCACTTCCCTTCCATCTCGTCTCTTGCACACAACATATGTCCACTCTTCTTCTGACCAATACTTCCACCACTTCTCCTGATATCCCTGTCATTGTCCCTACATTCCATGTCCCAAACGTCAGAAACTGATCTCCACTTCGGGCTGTACCCTGCCCATATGTAGTTGTAATTGTCATGGTTCTCTTTTTGAGGCAATGTTTTTATGGCCGGAAGCCCTTCCTGACGCCAACCCTCTTAGTCGTCTCACGCAGGGATACGGTGTACCTATTCTAAACCAGGGTATACACTGGGAAACGTTTAAAACATGGAAATTCTGGGCGAAGGAGGGTTGGGGGGGCATCACGGCTGCGGGGGCCCCGTCAGCACCATGCCATGGCGGCCCGGTCAGCACCACGCCACGGCGGCTCGGTCAGCACCACACCACGTCGGCCCGGTCAGCACCACACCACGTCGGCCTGGTCAGCACCACACCACGTTGGCCCGGTCAGCGCAATCGACGGACCACTGAAAGAAAAACAAAGCCTCAAGGTAGGACATGGTACAAGGCCTCAAAAGACACGTCATGAATTAACACGATTTTCTATACAGGTATGAAAGATTTGCACCGAGAATTTTCCTCGGGACCCACTGTAGGTACACACACCATAAAATAAATACAGTTTTGACGAAAATACAAATGGGAACAATTACTTAACTTCGATAGCGTGGAGAGCATGGACAGCTGCGAAAAAACATAACCTCGCCGGCAAGACCGGAAGCGGAACAATTTTGTTCATATTTTTAATTTTTAATTTTGAATCGTATTCATTATGTTAAGAGTTTTCGCACTACTTTGCATAATCTAATCTTATGTTCGCTACTATGGTAGACCTGATCTGTTTATCACTTTTACTTGCAATCCTACATGGCCTGAGATCACAGCAGAACTTATGCTTGGTCAGACAGCCCAAGACAGGCATGATCTTCTTGCCAGAGTGTTTCGCCAGAAGGTTATTTCACTTATGAATCTCATCACAAAAGGTGCTGTTTTTGGAGATTGCAGATGTTACATGTACTCCATTGAATGGCAAAAGTGTGGATTGCCACGCATCCACATTTTGGTCTGGCTTAAGGATAAGATTCGTCCAGCTCAGGTAGATGATATCATCAGTGCCGAGATTCCAAATCCTACCGAGGACAAAGTATTGCACGAAGTAGTGGTGAAGCACATGCTTCATGGTCCCTGTGGTCACATCAACACTCATTCTCCTTGCATGAAAGCGGGAAAATGCATAAAACGATACCCCAGAGCTCTTCTTACAGAAACTCAGACAGATCAGGAAGGATATCCTTTGTACCGAAGAAGAAAGCCAGGTGATGGGGGCTTCACCACTACTCTCAGAGTGAAACAACAAGAAATTGTCATTTACAACCAGTGGGTGGTGCCCTTCAACCCTCTCCTTTCACGCATCTTCAAATCACACATCAATGTTGAAGCATGCTACTCAGTCAAGTCTATCAAGTATGTCTTGAAGTACGTCAACAAAGGTACTGATCAGGCAGTCTTTGGTCTGCAGAGAGAGGAAACCAAAAATGATGAGGTAGCAGCATATCAGATGGGTCGTTACATCAGCAGTAATGAGGCTGTGTGGCGTATTCTCAACTTTCCCATTCATGAATGCCACCCCAGTGTTATGCACCTTGAGATCCATTTGGAAAATGGGGAAAGAGTTTACTTCACAGAAGAAACCGCGCTGCAGTGAGCCCAGCAGCCACCTAGGACCAAACTAACTGCATTCTTTGATTTGTGCAAACAGGATTCCTTTGCTAGAAGTCTTCTCTACTGTGAAGTGCCCCGATATTACACCTGGCAAGAAGGGAAAAAGGCATTTCAGCCAAGAAAGCAAGGTGCAACAATCCCTGGACACCCTCACATCAGATCCAGTCAAGTGTTAGGTCGTGTCTACACTGTTCATCCCAGCAACTCTGAGTGCTTTTATCTCAGACTCCTCCTGCACAACATTCATGGTCCAACCTCATTCCAGGATCTCAAGACAGTTGCTGGATATGTCTGCGCAACATACCGTGAAGCTTGCCTGAGAAGAGGTCTCTTGGAAGATGATGCACACTGGAACAGTACCTTGGAAGAGGCTGCAGTCTCGCATTCTCCAAGCATGATGAGGAGCCTCGTTGCTATCATTATCTGTGCCTGTTCACCATCCAATCCTGAGCAACTTTGGCATAATCACCAGGACAGCATGACAGAAGACATACTGTATCAAGCACAACAAGAGTCAAAAAGCCCAAACCTGCAGTTTACCTCTGCCATGTACAAACAAGCACTGGTACTCATTGAAAATACTGTACAGTACATGGCTGGCAAGGATCTTCAACAGTGTGGACTGCCTGCTCCTGTACGAACTGAACCTGCAACTCTCAGTCGAGAGATGCTTTAGGCAACCACCTATGACATTCAACAGCTGCAACAGTATGTCCACCAAAATGAACCACTCTTGGTTCCAGATCAAAAATAAGCTTATACAAGGATCAAACAATTGTTGACATCTGATTCGGGTGGAATTGTTTTCCTTGATGCCCCTGGTGGAACAGGCAGAACGTTTTTGATCAACTTAATTTTGGCACAAGTTCGTTCACTACAGCAGATTGCTCTGGCAGTGGCCTCATCTGGAATTGCTGCAACTTTGCTCACAGGTGGCAGGACTGCTCATTCTGCCTTTAAGCTGCCACTGAACCTGGCCCACAATGAGAGTCCTGTGTGCAATATTGGCAAAGGATCTGGACAGGCACAGGTTCTAAAGCAGGCCAAGCTGATAGTATGGGATGAGTGCACAATGTCTCACAGACTTGCATTTGAGGCTCTCGATCGCACCTTACAGGATCTCAGAGGTAACGCTAAAATCATGGGTGGAGTCACACTCTTGCTCTCTGGAGATTTCAGGCAAACTCTACCAGTCATTCCAAAGGGTACACCTGCTGATGAGTTGAGAGCATGCCTCAAAGAATCCTATATTTGGAGACGAGTGGAAAAACTCCATCTTTCTACCAACATGAGAGTTGCACTTAATAGAGATGTCTCAGCAGGCCAGTTTCCAAAGGTTTTGCTTGAACTGGGCAATGGTCGGCTACCAGTAGACACTGAGACTGGAGATGTCACAATACCCCCAAATTGTGGAACAATCATCAACACATCTGAAGAAATGCTATTAAAGGTTTATCCTAGCCTCTCACAGAATTATAAAAACCATGAGTGGTTTGTGAACGTGCCATCCTTGCTCCCAAAAATGACATTGTGCAGGATATTAATGCCACCATCGTTCAACAGCTACCAGACCAATCCACATGGTACAAGTCAGTTGACACTGTAGTTGATCTTGACGATGCTCTCAACTATCCAACAGAGTTTATAAACTCTCTTCAGCTCACTGGCGTTCCACCTCACAATCTGCAACTGAAAGTGGAAGCCCCCATTATGTTGCTATGAAATTTGGATGCACCAAAACTCTGTAACGGTACAAGACTCGCTGTCAAAACTCGTATGCCCCATGTGATCGAAGCCACCATTATGACTGGTTGTGCCAAGGGAGAGGATGTTTTTATTCCACGGATTCCCATCATCCCAACAGATATGCCATTTCAGTTCAAGTGCCTTCAGTTTCCAGTGAGACTATCATTTGCTATGACCATCAACAAGTCTCAGGGACAGTCTCTCAAGGTTGCTGGAGTTGAACTGACAAGTCCATGTTTCTCTCATGGTCAACTCTACATTGCATGCTCACGTGTTGGGGCAACCACACATCTTTTCATCAGAGCACCAAACGGCAGAACAAGAAATATTGTCCACCCCAGAGCTCTTGCTGACTAAAACACATGTCTGTTAATATTTTACCGAGGCAGCGTTGGTGGCCCAGTGGATCATGTGCTTGCTCGCCACGCAGACGATCCGTGTTCCAATCCCAGCAGCAGCAAACATTTGTGAAGACCACCAAATGTGGCCCGTTCTGAGATATAGTCCCGAAATGGATTGAACTTGGACCTAAATCACCAACTCACTCACTCCTTTTTAACGTAAATGACTTAACTTATAGCAAGTTCTTATGTTATGTACATATAATTACATACAACATGAACTACATAACAACCTGCTATAAGTCGTCATTTACTTTCTACATATTTGGAACCCGGGAACCGCCGGTAACCATTGCTAGTCCTATATAAGTCGTGGCGTTACTTCAACAATTCAACGTTCATTTTAATTGCGAACGTTTTCGCCACGTTTCTTCATTATTAGGTTTACTCTCCATGATTTACTCTCCATGATCCATGTTTCATTATTAGGTTTACTCCTATTATTACTGCTAGAGTTTTTTAAATAATGATTCTTCCGCCCTATTATGCACCTCCGAAAACTTCATAATTAATGTTCTCAGCAACCCCTGGTCGGATTGACAGGAAATTTTCATCAAATGATCGTCGGGGCTCCTAGAATGTTTTAATGCTAATTATGACGTCATAGGTTACGTGGTATGGGCGCCATCTTGTAAAACAAATTCAAATTTTCCCCTCTGTATCTCCGAAACGGCTCAATGGAAAAATTTGAGGAAAGGCTCATTCTAAAGAACTCTTCAATGGGAACAAAAGACATGTGTATCGAGTCTATTAAAAATGCTAACGTTAAGAGGTTAGAATTCGTCAAACAAAAAATTTTCTCCCCCGAAAATTGTATTTTTTTCCCAGATGCTTAGTTAAAAAAACTCAGATTGCAAAAAATTTCGAAGTCATACGTCACATGGTTCGGCCGCCATCTTGTTTTTCGTGAAAAAACACAAAAACCCCTTTTTCTCCGCAACGGCTGAACGGATCGAGCCCAAACTTGGCATGCATATTCGCATACCCATGACAAACAAAAAGGTCAGTGAGCACGACGTCATCCGACACATGGTTTCAGAGTTATGACGTTTTAAACTCAAACTAGAAATGGTATCACCTCTATAATTTGTGGAGATATCGAGTGGAAACTTTACACACATGTTCCGCACGGGGGGATGTTTCAATGTTACTTGAGACGTTTTGATAAGTCACATGGTTTGGCCACAATAAATAATGGAACTTATATTTTAAGAAGCTTGTAAATCTTGAACCACTGCATGGATCGACTTGAATGTTTAAAGCAATGTAGCTCTCATCAAGCGGAAGAAGTGTGCAAAATTTCAAGATGATTGGATGTACGGTCTCGAAGCTATAAGTCTTTATTGTTGAAAGAAGAAGAAACACACCGATTTGTCCTTCCAGAACGTGATCACTATCACACGATCTCCCGCGGTCATTTGAACCTCAAATAAATTTCCAATTGAAGATTTGTCAATAGGTGAGGTATATTAACAAACGAATAAAACAGATTTGGTCAAATTCTGACTTTTTTAAATCGATCGCATTTCACACAAAGTTGTGAGGAACTAAAGAAGAAGAACGCACCCTTTCGTCCTGCCAGGACGTGATCACTATCACACGATCTCCCGCGGTCATTTGAACCTCAAATAAAATTCCAATTGCAGATTTCTCAATAGATGAGGTCTATTAACAAACCAATGAAACAGATTTGGTCAAATTCTGACTTTTTAAAACTTGATCGCATTCGACACAAAGTTGTGAGCAACTGAAGAAGAAGAAATGCACAGTTTGTCCTGCCAGGACGTGATCACTATCACACGATCTCCCGCGGTCATTTCAACCTCAAATGAAATTCCAATTGCAGATTTGTCAATAGGTGAGGCATATTAACAAACGAATGAAACAGATTTGGTAAAATTCTGACTTTTTTTTAAACTAGATCGCATTTCACACAAAGTTGTGAGAACTAAAGAAGAAGAAGAATCATTTGGCTTCTCAGATAAAATAAATAATTCTGTCTTTGCAATTTCAGGTTAATTTCTTTTTAAAATGGCTTTTTCTGCAATCAGTGCATGGATTGACATGTGTGGATGTGTGTGTGGGTGTGGGTGTGGGGGGGGGGGGGGGAGGGATGTGTGTGTGTGTGTGTGTGTGTGGGGGGGGTGGGTTTGGTGTGTGTGTGTGTGTGTGTGTTAGGGGTGGGGGGTGGCGGTATGTGTGCGTGTGTGGGTGGTTGTGTGTGTGTGTGGTGGGGGGGAGGGTGTGTGTGTGGGGGGGGGGGGCTGGGGATGTGTGTATGTGTGTGTGTGTGTTTGTGTGTGTGTGCATGTGGGGATGTGTTTGTGTGTGTGTGTGGATGTGTGGATATGTGGATGTGCATGTGTGTGGATGTGGGGATGTGCATGTGTGTGGATGTGTGTGTGGGTGTGTGTGGGGAGGGGGGGGTGGATATGTGTGTATATTGGGGGGCGGGAGGGGGTTGGATGTGTGTGTGTGTGTGTGTATGTGTGGAGGGGTGTGTGTGTGTGTGTATGTGTGGAGGGGTGTGTGTGTGTATGTGTGGAGGGGTTGTGTGTGTGTGTGTGTGTGTGTGTTTGTGTGGAGGGTGTGCGTGTGGGGGGAGGAGTGTGGGGGTGTTTCTGTGTGGGTGTGTGGGTGTGTGTGTATATGTGTGTGTGTATGTGTTTGTGTGTGTGTGTGTGTGTGTGTATGTGTGGAGGGTGTGTGTGTGTGTGTGTGTGTGTGTGTGTATGTGTGGAGGGGTGTGCGTGTGGGGGGAGGGGGAATGTGTGTGTGTGTGTGTGTATGTGTGGATGTGCGTGTGTGTGGATGTCTGTGTGTGTGTGGGTGTGTGCGGGGGGGGGGGGAGTGGATATGTGTGTGTGTGGGGGGGGGGGGGGTTGGGGTGTGCGTATGGAGGGGGGGGGCGGATGTGTGTGTGTGTGTATGTGTGGAGGTCGGTGGTGTGTGTGTGTGTGTATGTGTGGAGGGGTGAGTGTGTGGGGGGAGGGGTTTGGGGGTGTTTGTGTGTGGGTGTGTGGGGAGGGGTGGATATGTGTGTATGTGGGGGGGCGGGGGGGTTGGGGTGTGTGTGTGGAGGAGGGGGGTTGGATGTGTGTGTGTGTGTGTATGTGTGGAGGGATGTGTGTGTGTGTGTGTGTGTGTGTGTGTGTGTGTGTGTGTGTGTGTGTGTGTGTGTGTGTGTGTGTGTGTGTGTCAGGGTTGTATCCAAGGGGGTTGTGTCAAAGCATGTCCAATGAAAGTGGGGTTGTATCAAAAGTGGGGTTGTATCAAAAGTGGGGTTGTATCAAAAGTGTGGTTGTATCAAAAGTGGGGTTGAATCAAAAGTGGGTGCGAGTAAACCGGTCATCACTGCCAGCAGTTTTAAAGTGGCAGTTCTAGTTATTATTATTCCTATTTCTCTGATTTATTCCTATTTGTTTATTCCGATTTATTCCTGCCTTCGAAAATCTCCGATTTTAATAGCGAACGTTTTTACCACGTTTCTTCATCTATATAATAATAGCGTAAGGACTCGACTTTGTTATCCCTTTTACGCCGCACCCAGTGCCCGATGCCCACGGCACTCATGGATTTATTTACGATCTACGAACCGCGCTCTTTGTTTATCACGTACAGCCATACTCGAAAAATCTGAATTAGCCGACGTTGGGGCCCAAAAGCATCCGATTAACTGCCGATACGACGCCATCTTACGACGCCATCGTATTGGCGTCTGCTGGGCGAAGGCGAAGCAAGCCGTCCGCTGATTGGACAGGCGAAGGTGAAAGCAAGCCGTCCACTGAGTGGACAATCCAGAGCATGCATTTGTGCCGGTGTCGGCGATCGTTGTTCATATACGCACTCTTCATTCTCATCTTTCTTCCTAACTCATAACTTTCTTCCTAACTTTCTTCCTAATTCTCATCTTTCTTCTCGCCATCGGCCGGTCAATCATCGCTCTTTCACGAGCCTCGATCTTGTATACAAAAAAAAAAAAAAAAAAAAAAAAACTCTTACTCGGACAAGCAAATCCCCTATGCCATCCATAATGGTACACTGTATCCATACACCACATCCTCCCTTCCGTGGATGTTCCACGGGTTTCGGCTAGTTATTATTATTCCTACTAGCAACAGTACCCGCCCTGTGGGCGGGGCTTCAATTGGAAAGCCGAAATGAAAAGGCAAAATATCAGAAATTGAAGGCAAATTTTTTTTTTTTTTAAACGATTCATATAAACATCCGTCAAATCATATCACACGTCAATCATCAAAATCTAAACAGTATCTTTAGAATTTCAATAAAAGCCACATCACTGTTCATATCAGTAAATATTATTCCATTGTGGGAGCTGTGCTCGTACGATAAAGCCAGACAAAATGGACGACACAGGAACGAAGTTTCACCAAGCTATTTATTTTAGCTCCACACGAAAGAACTCAAAAGCACTCCATCTGCCGATCGAACGGGCGGCAATTTATAATCAAAGTTCAACAGACAAAAGCCACGCCTCTCAGGCGGGGCGTGGTATGCAAATAGGTAAGCCACGCCTCTCAACCGGGCGTGGTATGCGAGTCAAGTGTTTGCCCGGGAAAGGCAAGTCTGGACATGTCCGGGCGAGTCCGGGCAAGTCACCGCTCGCCGGTTGCGTCATCGGCCGGTGCAAGATGATTGTGTATGCTTCCGGTAACCGCTACATGCGCCCCCCCAGAAATAACTTGCACCGGGAGAGTCAGTTTGAGGGGG
This sequence comes from Myxine glutinosa, assembly GCF_964187855.1. Classification (NCBI taxonomy): domain Eukaryota; kingdom Metazoa; phylum Chordata; class Myxini; order Myxiniformes; family Myxinidae; genus Myxine; species Myxine glutinosa. The sequence continues at coordinate 192,411,923 of NC_136263.1, read as the reverse complement.
GTCTTGATGACCCGGCCGAAACGACCCCTGGTGATTCGTGTGGGGGTGGCAGGTGGCGTGGCGGTGGATGGTCGGGCGGGGGGCTTGGTTGACGGGGGACGGCCCCACTGTGGAGGGAGGGCCAACCGTGAAGGTTGGTCGAGGTCCAAATGGGCCGATTTGAGGCGGTCCATGGAGATGTGGTCTGGTTTGCCGCTGATGTCCACGATGAACGACTTGTCGTCCCTTTTCAGGACCCGGAAAGGTCCATCATATGGCGGCCGGAGCGGTCCCCGGTGTGCGTCGTTGCGGATAAAAACATACTCCGCAGTGCAAAGTGCTGGGGGGACGTGGGGTTGGGGGCAGCCGTGATGGGACGTGGACACAGGGGCAAATCTCCTGGCGGCCTCCTGGAGGACCGAGTGTTGGCGAGCCGCGGACCAGGGGCCGGTGGCGTCAGGGATGAACTCGCCCGGCATGCGCAGTGGCTGGCCGTAGACCAGCTCGGTGGTGGAAGCCTGGAGGTCCTCTTTAGGGGCCGTTCGGAGGCCCAATAGGACCCACGGGAGCCTGTCGGCCCAACCATTGTCCTGGAGGCTGGCCCTGAGAGCGGCCTTCATCGAGCAGTGGAACTGCTCGCACAAGCCGTTGGCTTGGGGGTGGCAGGCCGTGGTGCGGTGAATCTTGACCCCCAGGGCCTGGGTGACCGCGCCCCAAAGCTCGGAGGTGACTTGCGGGCCTCTGTCGGAGGAGATGTCCGAGGGGGCGCCGAAACTGGCAATCCAAGTGCCAATGAAGGCCTGCGCCACGTCGGCGGATGTTGTTGATGCCAGCGGGATGGCCTCCGGCCACCTGGTGGTCCTGTCCACCATCGTGAGGAGGTGGGTGAAACCCCGCAAGGAGGGAAGGGGTCCCACCAGGTCCACATTGACGTGGTCGAAGCGCCGCGCGGGCACGTCGAATGGCGCCAACGGGGCCTGGGTGTGCCGGTGGACCGTCGCACGCTGGTAGGCGACACAGGGATTAGCCCAGTCACTGACGTCTTTACTGAGCCCGTGCCAGACGAACTTCGCTGCCACGAGCTTCTGCGATGCCTTCCGGCCCGGGTGGGAAAGGCCGTGGAGGGCGTCAAAAATGTGCCGCTGCCATCCGGTGGGCAAGATGGGGTGAGGTTGGCCCAGGGAAACGTCAGTAGTGTAATAATGTTGATCCTGGGACACCTCCAAATTCCCATTGACTTACATGTTAATTTTCCTCTCTCCTCATTAACCCAAAGCACCTCTATTTCTCTCACCCTGTTCTTTACGAACCTTCTCACCTTTTGACATGCTATCCTTATTCATTAGACCACTTAAACACCTGTGATCCTTCTGACCTTATGGACCTTTTAACCTTTTACTCTTAATATCATCTGGTGAATATAACCCACTCAAACATCGACCCGACAAATATTTGTTTATGTGTGGGAAATAATTTAATTCTCCTACAACTCTCTTCACCGTCTAATATATTGACAAAGTATATGTTTGAGTTTGGTTCTTTTTCAAGATATTTTAACTGAGTTAAAATAAAATGATAAACCTCCCTCAATGTTCTTGTTTGGGTGCCTCCAGTGCCACATACCATTTTTAAATTAAAGTATATATTTTCCTGACAACCATTAAAGTTTTCCGTCCACTCAAAAATATTTCCATCTTTTTTACCCAACTCACCAGTATTTAAATTAATTCTCTTATTTGTTTTGTGAACTTTTTTACCAGTTGCCTTTTCAATTATACCTATTTGATATTTTTCACATTCATTATGTTTTCCATTTATATACCAAGGTTGATTACACCTCCACTCTTTAGTCTGGTTGATACTTGGTTCTATCATTTATATATTAATAAAAAAGGCGGCGGTAGCCCGTTAAAATCCCCAACCCCCCTTTTTAACTTATCACTTATATATATCTTATCACTTATATATATCTTATCACTAATATATATATATATCACTTATATAGATCTTATCACTTATATATATCTTATCACTTATATACTTATATAACCATAAGGGAGACTATCAATCCCATTTTCTAAAATAAACCTCTTATCATCAAAAGCTCCTAATGCTTTCTTATTTATCTCTTCTGTATATAATTGATGTTTATAACTTCTTATTCCATTAATCTTTCTAAACTCTTCTTTCTTTGTTGTTAAACAGTTATAATAATCCTTAAAGTTTATTGTTTCTTTGATAACATTTTTCTTTACACCTTTTAACTTCTTATCAGTCTTTTCAACGTTATTCACAATATATTTATAAGCATAAGCCTTGGACCTCAATCCCACAAATTCACTCATAACATTTCCTCCTAATTCATCCTTGAACTTTCCAATCACCTTTTTATTTTTAGAAGAGAACAACTCACTCTCTGGACTATAATTACTTGTATCATAAATATTAATGTCCTTTTTCATGTCTGAATAAACATCATCAGTATTAATTTTCAAAATAAAACTATCTGTATCCATGTAAAGTAGATTAACATCATTTTGATATTTCTTCCTCAAGTTATTATAAAAGTAATCATACATTAATGACTTTGACAAATCAAGAATTGATGTTCCAATATAAATAGGTTTGTCCATTTCAATACTCTCTTTAATCAAATGGATCGCACAAAAGTTCTCAGTAAAGACCTCAACTCTCGTAAAACTCGGTCTATTAATTAATTTTGATGCTTGTTCCCAAGATGTTGATAGTCTGATATTTTGTCTTTTCCTCACATTCTCCATAGTCTTACCAAAGACCGCATTATTCATCAATTTATAAAAGTCTTTCTCAAAATCTGTTTTTGACTCTGTTCTTCTTTGTGTATTAAAATCAATGTACCCCTTTAACCAATAACTTTGATTGAACTTTAGAATCCTATGTATCTTTTCAACACGGAGACCCTTTGAAAGACATTGTCTCAAATTTCTTTGATGAAGAACATAATTTTTCTTGTTGTATAGTGTTGTTAGAAGCTTCTCTGATGCTTTACCCTTTACATTAAATGATTGTTGATAATCACTTAACCACTCATTCTTTGGAATTTCCTTTTCACAAGCAAATGGGAGATCTTTGTGGAGGTTATGGAGTTCCTCTGGATATTTCAAATCAACTTCAAAATAATAACCAACCTTTGAATCATCCAATTCTTTTTGTGTAGAGATACATACATCTTGTAAAACCTTTTTGTAGTCTTTTTCCTTTACCCATCTAAGTTTTCCATAAGGAAGAGCCTGAGACATTGCCCAACCATACAAGTTATTTGAGTCATAGTACATTAAGTAAGAACTCTCTTTTGTTGAATCATAATTTGGAAGATATTTGTTATTTACTTTTGTATATCTCTTTGAACAGACTTGTGAAATTCCACCTCTTTTTGACTTTTCAATCATCAAGAGCATGTCAACATCTGTTATTAAATCCAAAGCTTGTTTTGTCATTTTCAACATCGCGCTCCAAGCAAGACCAGGAGCAGTGTAATAGTGAGCAGGATCCAATCCATATCCAGAATGACAGATTGTTCTGAAAGCCTCAAAGACATCAGCTAGAAGAAGAACATCAGTTTTGAGATACAAATCATGATACTCACCAAGATTCTTGATGTTATATTTTTTCCAAACATTTTGTGCGTGTACATAATCTTTATCAGGTATATGACTATTATTTAATTTATTATAGAAATTTTCTTTTGAAGGAATTTGTGTTTCATTGAATCTCTCAAATGAGTCCATATAGTCATAGGGATAAATTCCCTTTTGTGTTAGTAAATCTTTGTCTGAAAAATACTCTGAAAGACATGGAAACTCTTTTAGATTTTGAACCAAGTTAACCAATGGACTTGCCATGAATTTAAATGTATCAAGAAATCTGATATTAGTAATAGGAGCTGTGTGAATTGTTTTTGTGAATGAAATGTATTTCTGATCCGTGTTAGGAATTACTGAAATGTGTCCAGATGTCTTTGAAAGTTCATTAATAAATAGATGTGTATCATAATGAGCGTTGTTATGAAGAAAGACAGGAATGAAAGAGGGGAGTTGATAATTAATATTACAACTTTGATGAGCCGGACAATTCTCTAATTTACCAGTGAGATGACAATGGTCTCTAACCTTTAGACCTTTACCAATTTTCTTCTCACAAATATGACAGGCAGCCTTTGGATGTCTAAATTCGCTTTTTTCTTTACTTGTTAAGGACATTGGTTTATTGGTTTCTCTCATTATCTTGGTTAATCGAACACAGTCTTTTTCTAGTCGTTTCACAAACTCCTCTGGGGTATTTGAGCCTCTATACTCCTCTAACTTGTTATATTCATCACCACCGGATGATTTGATATAATAACAAAAACCGCAAGGAGTATGTTTTTGATATTTATTTGTGTATGATTGTTTTGGATCTGGAGAAGCAGTATCTATTTTTTCTAGAATACTTTCAAAATCAACATATATAACAAATGGATGTTTTATTGTTTTCTTTTCATCTTTGAATGAAATCTTTGAGCCTTCTTTCGGCATTTTAATTACCGTTGATTTATGTTCACCACAATAATTTGAGTGTTTATCCAATCTTTCTTGTGTATTGAAGAAGTTAAGACAACGTGTACAAATATATATTTTATTTGTTCTTTCACATACTTGTGTACGAACCAATTTAGAAAGATCTTTGATGTATGTATAATGTGAATTTTCCTCTGAATTAAAATATAGAAGATTAATATGAGTTTGTTTACAATTGTCAGAAAGCTTTAAAACCTGAATGTTGTTTGTTTCTGTTAGACCATAAACATTAACTGATAAATTATTCATCTTTTCAAATTTAGGAATATCATTTAAAGTCATCGGAAACTTTAGATCTTTCGTATTTAATGTATTCTCATAATTTTTATAATGAGATACTCTTTCACCATGAAAATGTGGAGGATGTAAGTGTGCTAGAATAGACCAGAGAAAACATTTATTGTCTTTATTTTTGATATTGATAACTGCTTTTCTATTTTTGATAACACTGGGTAAATCAATGTAAGAAGAAGCTTTTAGAGGATCTGATTTAAGAAAATGAATATCGATGTAAATAATTTTTCCTATATTGAAGCCACTTCCTACAATTGAATTATCCACATCTTGCTCTTGTTTAATAAGTTCATCATAGACTCCTGATGTTTTAAAATCTTGATATGAAGATATAAAGTGCGGTTCAGTTCTCATGTATGGTGCATCTATAACTCCTTCATCCTTTGTCATTTCTAATTTTACTCCCATATAAAATTTAAGTGGTTTCATTTCCTTTAGTGTTTTTTCAATCAACGTTTGAACAGCAGGTTTAACTATTTCTACAGCATCAACTATAGACTCTGGTTCAGGAGGTTTGAAGTTAAAGACTCTTATTTTAATATGTCCTTTGAAAGCACCATCAGTATTTTTAATAGTAAACAATTTTGACAAGTGTTTGTTAGTTTTAAGATGAGCTTTAAACCCCTTCTTGAGGATGGTTGTTTTACAGACCTTACAATGTTTTGTCTCAGGTGGAAGAGGGGAAAGTTTGTTAAGAATGTTGAATGTATGTTTTGCGGTGAGAATATGTCGTTTATAATATTTTACTTCCTTCTCGCAAGTATCACAATAAACCATATTTTTAGCGTGAGAAAACGTGTTGTTTTATATATGAAACTATACTTAAAGTAAAACACTTTTGAGCTTTACAGCTCCTTTTTATATATATCACTGTACTTAAACTAAAACACTTTTTCACTCAGAATCATCTGTGTCATAACTATCATATGAATACTCAGAATCATACTCAGAGTCATCAATAAAGCTACTCTCATAACTATCATTTGAGTATAAACTATTAGTATCATAACTTTCATGTACAGGTTTTAAATTTTCATTATTATTATCATAAATGTATTGACCTAATTCCCTTTTTTGAAGCTTACCATAAACAAACCTAAATTTATCTATAATTACCAGAGAGGGCATCTTTTTCAAAAAATAATTTTTCAATTTTAAACTAAGGTGCTGGTTATCTCAAACAATAACACATGGTGGCGGTTGTGGCAGTGGAAAACAAATTAGATTACCATCTTTAAGCTTGAACGTCTCTTTTTCAATTGTTTTAAGAACTTCAGTCTTGACTATGTGATTCAAACTCACTGATGATTCGACATTATTAACAATTTTTTGAAGATACAAAAGCCATACAACACTATGTCCAATTGAACTTGAAAGGCCCTTTTTTATTTCTTTAACCACAGCTTTCTTAACGCTATATGTTGTCGTTGGATTAAACAAAGGAAGAAGGTCTTCATCCGATATATTGTTAATCTGGTTTACAACACTTGTTGTGATCATTTTTTCATTACAAGGAGTACAAACACATTCTGACAATTTATTGACCTTTATCTTTGTCATGATAAAATCTTCCAAGGAAATAGTAAAATCTTCACTGCTGTAATGACTCATATTTAATTATCAGAAAAAAATATTCCCATCAATATCTATATATTTTCTTTCATTAGAACTAATAACCACAATATTTTTTACATTAAATGTTATTTTCAAATAATCTCTAATAATCAGGGTACGGAATGATAGTTCACCACTAATATTCATATTATTAATTTCACCCACATCTTTGGGTTTATTAAAGAATATACAAATGTTTCCTCTAGAATCGTTGATGGTCTTATCATTCATTTTCAAAACTTCTTTATCAATGATCTTTTCAAGCTTTGAGTAAATTGCCGGTAGTAGTGAAGAAACTTTTGTCAAATTTACTTTAATAGAGTTATTAATTAACATAGCTTGTCCCGTAAATTTAATAAAAGGACACATGTTATTCTCCATTATGGGTTTAATCCAAAAATTTCCATATTTATCTTTGTTCAATTTAACATCTTTGACATATTTTTCTATATCTTCCACCGAAGTAGAGATTGATTGAAATTTGTCTTTTGTGTTTTGAAACATTGTATTTATTAGATAATAAACTTGCGTTTAGTTTAAGTAAAAATTTACTATATAAATATGATTGAAGGATATTTAGAATTTCCAGACTCACCATACAATAAATTAGAGAATTGTCCGGCTTGTGATAGAAGAGGGCTTAATAATGAGGATTCATATAAACAATGTATTTTCTGTGATTTAATTTTAATTGATGATAAAAAAATATATAGAAAAATATATAACTCTTTTAAATTAGAACCAAAAATGAAATACTTTACAGGATTAATAAGAGAGATGAATGTTAAGTATTGTGATGATAATACACCATTTCTTTCAAGGGAAGAGACTATTTGTATTGAGGAAATGTATAAGGGTTTAATGATATTTATTATTCAAAATAATTTTAATGGAAATGTTAATACAAGATACTATATAAATAAAATAATGGATTATTTTAAAATTAAACCTGAACTCAGGATAAAATATAGAGTTTCTAAAATAGCTCAAAAAAAGTTAGATGACTTGTTTTTCAAATATATAAATGAATGATTTTTTACCTGTTTGGGAAAATAAGATAAAATTTAATAATCATAAGAATATTCCAAATTCATTGAGATGTCTAATAGTTGGTTCAAGTGGATGTGGAAAAACCTGTTTACTTTTAAAGATGCTCCTTCGTCCTAATTTTTTAGATTATGATAATTTAATAATTTTTACAAAGTCAAGTTTTCAACCCGAGTATCAACTACTCTCACATGGTTTTAATGCAGGTCTTAAAAAGGAAGACATTATCGGTTTATTTAAACTTCAAAACAAACTAAATGATTATAATATTGAAGATATAATACAATTATTTTGTGATACACAGAAATCAAAATCGAAACCAAAACCCATTACTTGTATTCTTAGTGATAATACGGATGATATACCTTCACCTCAAGATTTAGATAAATCAAAAAAGAACCTTGTTATCTTTGATGATTGTGTTAATGAGAGAAACCAAACAGTAATGGATAGCTACTATACAAGAGGGAGACATTCTTCTTGTAATTGTATTTATCTTAGTCAGTCATATTTTCAACTCCCTCGACGCTCAATAAGAAACAATGCTAATACTTTTATTTTATTTAAGTTAAATTCAATAGATATAAATAATTTTTGGAGAGATAATTGCTCTACATTATGTAGTAAGAAGGAATTTGAAAATTCTATGAAACACACGATTGGAAAATATAAATATATTGTTGTGAAACAAGATGAGATACTAAATGATATTTTTCAATAAATAAATACAGAAAATGAATACCGACGAAAGAGCAAGAAAGTTTAAAGAACATCAAGAGTTGGTTTCAAAAGTTGTTAAACAACAGGAAGAGATAAAGAAGAAACGGAGACAGAAACTAACTGGTGAAGAAGCCTTTGAAAGAAAACAAGAGAAATTCTTTAAACCACTTTTGAAAACTCAACACTCACCTACAGTTCCCACAGTAGAATTTACTCCAAAAAAACTTCAAATGATCAAAGATTTTAGTCAAATGACAGAGCAAGAACTTGGAGAATTAGAATATGATGATGAAGGATTATTTCGGAAACTTGAGGAGGTAAATCAACCCCCTAATTATGTTGTGGAAGCTCTTCAAAACAATGAATATTCAGTGAATTCAAAAACCAGAGCAGGTCTCATTCCAACAGAAGAACCAGCACAGTTTTATCTTGTGAAAGAAAAGGTATTGATATTTAATGATAAATTGGTATTCTTAAGTTCTACTCAACCAAATGTTGAATTAACTCCAAGATTAATGTTTCTTCTAACAAACTCTGGATTAAATGGTTCAAAATATTTTGAGGAACCACTTGATATGGAAAGAGAGGAAGATAGGGTATATATTGATTTACTAAACTCACTTGATTATAGAGTTTCTGTTGCTGGTAAAAGTAAGAAGAATGAGAAGGAGAAACATATTATTGATGCTTTAAGAAAGCTTGGTTCAGGTGTTAGTTTTCTTCCAAATGACCCATCACAATTAGTTAATAGACTATTATTGTTGTTAGGTAGTAAGAAGGCTGGAAACAACAATTGTTTTAATGAAACCTCAGCCATTTTAGATCAGTTGATGAATATGAAAATAATTAATAAATGTCAATGCAAAGATATTTTATTAGATATTAAATAAGATGAGAAGCACAATTCTTAGTTTTGATTTTACAACGAGTGATTACACAGCATCATTCCCTTACCCACTACAACTTGACCACACAAAAGAATATGAGGCATCTTTATTGTCGATGGAAACTTATAATACCTTGTTTAATATCACAGAGAAAAACAACAAGTTTAGTTATAATCCAGGAAGTGGATATAAAACTATAACCGTTTCACCCGGAGCTTACGAGATTTCTCAAATATCTTCAGAAGTCTCCCGCCTTATGAAAGAACAAGGTGATGAACCAAAAAATATTGTAATAACTATTCAAAAACACACTTCAAAATCAACTATTAAACTTAAAAATAATTATAAAGTTGATTTCACGATTGAAAATTCGTTCAGAGAGCTATTGGGTTTCTCTTCAAAAAAGATTGAAACTAACGGGACGTTTTACAGTGATAATGTCATTCAAATATCCTCCGGTATAAATTCAGTATTAATTCATTGTGATTTGATTGATGGTGCTTTTAACGATGGAATAAGAACAAATACAATATTTTCATTCAGTGCATACTCAACCCCGATTGGTTATAAATTTAATATGGAACCAAAAAATCTTGTCTATTTACCTGTGTCAGGAAAAACCATATACAGAGTAAATTTTAGGATAACTGACCAAGATAATCGTATGATATCCTTTAATGATGAAATTATATCCATCAGAATTCACCTACGTGAAGTTTTTCAATAAATAAATAATGGTTATTGTGAGGAAACACGAGTTGGGAAAATATAAAATAATTACAGGGGATGGGATGTTCCTTTCACCATACTATACAAGGTATGTGGGTAGAGGATACTATAAACCAAAGAGACAACGGGGTGTGGGACATCAATTCAGAAATAAAGGAGATGGGATAATTGATACTCTAATGGGTATTGGTTCAACCATTCTTAAACATAAAGACCTAATTGGTTCAACTGCTTCTCTCATGGGAAATGTAGCGGGTGCTGTAAAGAGTATAAAAGATGCTCAAAAGGAGTCCCATAAATTACAAGCAATCAAAGAAATTAAAAAAGGTAAAACTCAACTATCTTCACAAGAACGACAAAAAATCATTAAAATACTTGGATCAGGGTTTCAACAATTTTAATGCTATATAAATACAAGTATGGAAGCGATTGATAGTGTTACAGACGTGGCTTAGATGTTAGTTTACCGAGCGGTTTTGGTATGACCACGTCTGCACAAGTTACCGATTATACTCGACGTTGACGAAGCCGCGCCACGCTGGCTCAATAAGAAAAAGAAGACACCCGGCTGGGTTATAAAATGACGACACCAGGGATACGGTTCTCAAGACCTCCGGAGGAGATTATATTCGTTACGGAAAAGGTTAGATTACAGGGGCTAGAGGTACAACATAGAAAGACAAGCACTTAGACACAATCTTATATTATTCCCCAACAGACGACAGGCAAACGGGACAACGGCTGACTCACACGGGGGTTGATGGAAAGGACAGGCGGGTAGCGATGGCTCCAGGTGCACCTGTGCTCAAAGGTTAGAATCGACCCGGTCCGGTCCAGAGATGCGGGGAGGTCTCGTCGCAGCGCTCAGAGGTGACGTTCTTTCTCAGGCGGGTTCTCTTCCTCTCAGCGGTCGTAGGCAAGGCAACGTTCTTTCTCCAGCTGGGGGCGCATCTGTTTCAGCGCTCGCAGGTCCTTCTTTCTCCAGCTGGGGGCGCATCTGACGTCACGTCCGCTACGTGGCCGCGTATATCCGGCGGGGAGTGACACGCCCTCGGCTCGTTAGCTCCGCCTCGTGGAATCGGCACGTTGCTTCTCATTGGGTGCGTGCGGGGGGGGTTTACCAGGCTCCGCCCTTGACGAGGAGCTGACAAGGAGCCCCTTCGTGGTAACCCCGTGGAGCGCATGGTCTGGAGCGCATCGTCTGGAGCGCATTGTCGATGGCGGCGAACCGAGCCGGTGGGAGGACGCACACTCCCCCCCGCGCAGCGCCGTGCCCCTCTGTTGTTGTAGACGGGGAAGAAGATGGGAGGAGGTATGGGAAAGGTCCTAAACTCACTACTGATGCCATATAATCACATTCTGGTGCAACGAAGAGTCATAATTAATGGAAACGAGGCCTTAACTGACATAGACTAAGAATAACTAGGAAGATGTCCGAAAGTTGTCTACGTGTGGTGCGGTGGACCTGGGCACGACATTTAATGGGGGAATAAGGGGAAGGTCGGCTCTACTGATTGTTATTTACATGCAATGGGACTAGGGAATGGGGGATTGGGGAAAGTTGGGGAGTATTGGAGAAAATAGGGGAATATTTACAAGCGGATATGGAGGCCAAATTCCATATTCGCAACATTGCACCCTTCTCTACCCTCGGGGCGTCCCGACCCGATAAATTTTTACCTACTTTAGTGTGGCACGCAATGTAGTTCCCTCTACTATTAACTCTACCCTGAGTGCGACAGTTTTACAGATATTCACAAATGAGTAAATATGTCCCCCTGCGACGTTGCACCCTTCTCCTCACAGAAACACACCCACAGGATAACCGAATCCGGAAAGAATCCTCAAACTAAACATACAGCCGGTAGGGAGCATTATTTACAAGATTACGCTGATATTTACACTACGATCCAGGACCTGTTTTTGGAGGAACACATGCAGATGTTATGCATAGAGAGAGCGCGCTTGCCAGCATCGATACACCAACCCACGAGTGCTCTGTGGCCGACGGCCTTTAATAACGTGCAGAGCACCCTTCCCGAGCATCAAAAGCGCCACCCCACCACCAATCGGTGCAGTCACCATTGTTCATTGGAATAAAAATAAATTCGACAACCCCTAACCCTGCAGGTGTCTCTTGCTCTTCTTGTGGTGCACTTGGTGTCAACTAAAAGTGGTTCACCTGTATGGCATAGGTGCCACGTTGACCCATAGGTCCATCCCCGGGTGGTGCTTGGCCGCAAACAAACTGCGGTCCATTGTGGGTGGCCACAAACATTGCGGTCCATATGGTGTATCGATCCCGGCAGCAAACAGCGAAAGTGCAGGCCCACAACTGCGCAGCCAGCACCTCTCTCCTCTCTCTCTACCCCAAAGCCAGATCCTCGGAGGTGGGAGACAAAAGAAGCAGACAAGTGAGTAAGGTGGTAAGGGCGCAAAAGTGCACGCAATGTAAGGTGATGCACACTGGGGGCACATGGGAACCAGGTGAGACAGGTACGTTCCTATCGTACGCCCCCCCCCCCACCAGGTAACCTACATGGCCCCTCCCTTACCCCTTACTGTATCCACAAAACACAACACTACCCATAAACATCTACTTTACAAATCAACAAACATCCCTACTGTCTTCCCCGTTCCTCCCATAAACCAAATTCGTCTTCTCTCCCTCCTAACCAATCAAATTTGCCATTTTCAACTCTCATCAAAATTTGCCATCTCCAACTGCACATCAAAATTTGCCATTACCAATTCATCATCAGTCCCTCCTAGGGAGGGAGAGATGGAATCACCCCAATGTCTCATCCACGTCGTGATGCGTCTCACAATCCACACAGCAATTTCATTTTCTGCAACAAAACAAAGAAAACACAGGTGTGGAGTCATCATCATCACCACAGGTAAGTGGCTGCGTATGGTGCGACAGGTTCATCAATCCTAACTATTTCCTAAATGACTTTAACAACTTTACACTACCCGGGGTCTTTCTCCGGCCAAACCATTGGCCCTCTTACACTATGGGTTCTAAAAACCAATTCCCATTGGCCAAACTGTGGTGCGCTTCAATTTGGGGTCTCACTCCCCCGATTCATCTCCCGGTGCCCTCGCACAATTTCTGGGCTGCGGCGTGTACCTCTCCCAGTGGGTCTACCCACCTGCACACCTCCACCACTGCAGTTGCCTCCGAGCTTACCTGCTCCTTGCCCTAACCTAACTACCTGGGGAAGGCCCTCTGGCACTCTCCCCACTCGGTGCCCTCTCTGGCACTGGGCTACCCGGGTCCGTCCTCCGGATCCTCGGGCCCCATCCACAACTCTACCGGCTCCCAGAGCCCACCTGCGGCCTCACCTGGCCGACATCCTCACAGTGGTGGAGTGCCCAACCAACTACACGCACTAACAGGCTACACGCCCAGCCATTTCCACAACACTAATGCACCCATTCACAACACCATTCTGCAACCGCACCACAAGTGCCAATATCCAACCACAATTTACCTGTACCCTCTACCTAACACTTACACTACCCGCCCCGGGTACTCGTGAAAGGGGTCCACTCTTCCCCCATCCACACCTTCGCACCATGCACACCACTCCGTACCACTCACTCCAACTCTCTCCACACACCTGTACCTGCACACCTGTGCTCTCACACCTGGTGCCACCTGCACCCTTCTCTCCCCAAGCGCATTCGCGCTGATCCACACACTCACTACTCATACACTGCTCCACACACCTGTCCAGTTGCACACCTGTGCAATCACACCTGTTCAATTCTCACACACACAGCATCATCTCAGCTAACTACTCCCCTCTGAAACTTGCGCTTCCCAGTCGTCCCTTTAAACTATTACGCTCCCACGTCATTATTATCCACACTAATCTACCTGCGTCCCCACTACAGGTATCAGTCACTAACTAACCTTAACGTTACCTAAGGTCATCTTCGCTAGATCCCTACACACCATATCCTAACCCACCCGGGCTAGTTTTCACTGCCATACACCCCATAAGCTATTGCTCCTTTGCCCCCACCTGTGAGGGATGGTGGATTTGCCATCCCACCACCTCGGGGGTCTCTCACTACCAATTTTGCACATCAAATTTCAACAAATTAAAAATTTGCCAATCACTGCCCATCATCTGCCAATCACTACTGCCAATCCCTTGCCAATCATCAAATTTTGTTTTTCTCTAATTTTGGGTCCAAAACACTAACCTCATCACCCAGTCGACTCACTACTGCCTCTCGGTGCGCCAATTCCTGTCCAAAGCCCGGCTTCGTAAAGCCAAGCAATGGATGCTGGTTGTTTTGTGCCAGCGGCTGGATGCGTCCGGCACTCGGTGCAGGGACGGGGGCTTACCCGTGCCGAGATCCCACACACCACCTCGGCGTGGAGCCATCCAATGCCCCGATCTAGACCTGCCGGCACGTCTCAACAAAACGTGGTCGCCATAACGACCCTTCCTATCGGGCTGCCCGCTCCGCCTAGTGGAGCACGGACGCGGCCGTTCAAAGCGAGGCCCAGCACGCACCGAGGGCCTGCTTCGGCTAAAAGTCGCTCTAACCTCTAACCCGTGTAACGTCGATGCTTCACCTGGACGCTTACACCCCGCAGCCCGTTCCTTGCTCACACATCCAGCTGTGCCCATGCTCCTCGTACCCTTCCTTACACACCCAGGTACACCCATTCCACTCACAGCCTTGGTCACACACCTGACCACCGAACACTTTGGCACACATTCGTTGCTCGCACACCTCACCAATACACCGCTTCGCGCCCCCTCCTCGGTCACCTCCTCTGTGACAATCACAGGTGTGCCCTCATTCGCACACCCAACCATGTGCCTCACCACCAACTCCAGCGTGCATTCCCACTCACGCTCTACCCTTCCAGGTGTGCATCCTTCCATCCCAGGTGTACATCCTCGCTCACCTGTCACAACCAACTCACTCTCCTTGTCACTCTCACTACTCTCACCTCCATTCTTGACAGCGCACTCACCCTTACTCTTGACAGCGCACTCTTTCCTCATGCACCTGTCCGTCACACACCTTTCTCGCGCACACTCTCCCGTTACACCCTCTGTAACACTCACCACAGGTGTGCATTCTTCCTTACTTCTGACAGCGCACTCTTTCCTCATGCACCTGTCCGTTACACACCTCTCTCGCGCACACCCTTGCGCACACTCTCCCGTCACACCCTCTGTAACACTTACCACACCGCGCTTCCATGTGCTCCCTCGCACACGCGCTACGACCGACTCACTCTCGCCAGCACCCTCACTCCTTGGCACGCACTTTTTCCTCACACACCCCAGAGTCGGACTTCCTCGCACACCTCCTTTTTCGCACACCAGACCTGTCGCACACTTCACCAGTGGCCTCTCGCGAACACCCGGGTCCATCTCGACCCCCAAGCTTCTTAAATCCCCTGGCGCATCATACGCACGACCATATTGGTCACCACTTACACCGGGTCCTCTTCCTCTTCGCTTCTCCTCCATCACCTGCGAATCCCTCATCCGGTTAATGAGCACATCATCTCGATCCAAACACAGACTTTGGACCAATTCTTTTATCTCCTCTTTTATCTCTTTCTTATCCCCTCTCCGTCGCTTCTTAATTTCGCTCATCCCTTCTTCCACTTCTTCTAATTTGTGCTTCACCTCTTTTATTCCCCGGTACGTCTCCTCAAGCTCGTCCTCCAAGGCTACCTTGACCGTTTCCATGTGCGTCCTTACCTGTCGGTCCTTCGTCTCCATTACCTCTATCACCTCGTCCAGCCTCGTTGTCAGTCCCTCACGTACCATCTGACATTCCCTCTTTGTCGCTATCAAGTCGTTTTTTATGTCGTTTTGTGTCGCTTTTAAACCTCCTAATACCGCAGTGTTCCTTTGAACCTGCTCCGTTAGTCCTTTTTGTCCCTCCGTCAGCTGTTCCACCTCCTGCGTCAGGTCCTCTATGCCCCCTTGTAACTTTACAGTCCCCTTTCTCACCTCCTTTTCCATGTGCTCCTCACAGTGCCTCACCTCCTCGCGCACTCCTCCGACCTCCTCACTCACTCCTCTTCTGATCTCCTCTCCCATCACTTGCATCTCCTGCCCAGATGCCACCCTCATCTGCTCCATTTCCTCCCTGTGAGCATCCAGTTTGGTTTCTACCCCCATTCTGACCCCCTCTATCTGCTGCTCCATTTGTTTAACTTCCCTTTCCGCTTGGTCCCTCATGTCCCTCAATTTGCCTTCCATACTGTTTTCTAACCCCTCTAACCCATTTTTCACTCCCTCTATCTGATTCTCCTGGGCAGCCATTCTATTTTCTACCCCCTCTAACCCCTTTTGCATCCCTTCCATTTGATTCTCTTGAGCGGCCATTCTGTTTTCTACCCCCGTTAACCCATTTTTCACTTCTTTTATCCCGTTGTCTAACCCCTCAAAATTATTGTCTAACTTCTCACTGGTACCCCTCGCTTCGTCCCTCATTACCCCCATTTGCTCACTCTGAGCATCCATCCGGTTCCCCAACCGCTCACCCAATCGCTCAATTTGGCTCCCCATACTCATCTGTACAGCTGCCTGTAGCTGCGCAATGAGGGCCTGTATGTCAATCGGCTGCATGTTAAAGCCCATTGATACAGCGGGCTCGGCTACCGCGCGCTCTTGCGAGGCGCCATTTTGCGTGCCTGCTACCCTCGCTGTTTCGCTCTCCTCATGTCCCTCATGTCCCTCAATTTGGTCCTGGACCGACCCTGCTTCACTCTCCCCTACCGGACCCCAGCCGTCTTGATCCGCCATGGCGCGACTTTCAAAATTCGAGTTTCGTAACACAAATTCGAAATTTCGCCGTTATAATTTCGTCGAGCGCAGTAACCGCGGGACCGCGCTCCGGATCGATTTGGTCGAGCGCCGTACGCGCTCCGGCTCGATTTTCCCTCCCAAAATTTGGGCCTAACTAATTTAGTCCCGGGTCCGAATCTCACTCCTCGACACCAATTGTTACCGTACTAACACAATTGGTGTCCAAAATTTGGGCTAAATAAATTTAGTCCCAGGTTCGAATCCAACTCCTGACAACCAATTGTTACAGACGTGGCTTAGATGTTAGTTTACCGAGCGGTTTTGGTATGACCACGTCTGCACAAGTTACCGATTATACTCGACGTTGACGAAGCCGCGCCACGCTGGCTCAATAAGAAAAAGAAGACACCCGGCTGGGTTATAAAATGACGACACCAGGGATACGGTTCTCAAGACCTCCGGAGGAGATTATATTCGTTACGGAAAAGGTTAGATTACAGGGGCTAGAGGTACAACATAGAAAGACAAGCACTTAGACACAATCTTATATTATTCCCCAACAGACGACAGGCAAACGGGACAACGGCTGACTCACACGGGGGTTGATGGAAAGGACAGGCGGGTAGCGATGGCTCCAGGTGCACCTGTGCTCAAAGGTTAGAATCGACCCGGTCCGGTCCAGAGATGCGGGGAGGTCTCGTCGCAGCGCTCAGAGGTGACGTTCTTTCTCAGGCGGGTTCTCTTCCTCTCAGCGGTCGTAGGCAAGGCAACGTTCTTTCTCCAGCTGGGGGCGCATCTGTTTCAGCGCTCGCAGGTCCTTCTTTCTCCAGCTGGGGGCGCATCTGACGTCACGTCCGCTACGTGGCCGCGTATATCCGGCGGGGAGTGACACGCCCTCGGCTCGTTAGCTCCGCCTCGTGGAATCGGCACGTTGCTTCTCATTGGGTGCGTGCGGGGGGGGTTTACCAGGCTCCGCCCTTGACGAGGAGCTGACAAGGAGCCCCTTCGTGGTAACCCCGTGGAGCGCATGGTCTGGAGCGCATCGTCTGGAGCGCATTGTCGATGGCGGCGAACCGAGCCGGTGGGAGGACGCACACTCCCCCCCCGCGCAGCGCCGTGCCCCTCTGTTGTTGTAGACGGGGAAGAAGATGGGAGGAGGTATGGGAAAGGTCCTAAACTCACTACTGATGCCATATAATCACATTCTGGTGCAACGAAGAGTCATAATTAATGGAAACGAGGCCTTAACTGACATAGACTAAGAATAACTAGGAAGATGTCCGAAAGTTGTCTACGTGTGGTGCGGTGGACCTGGGCACGACATTTAATGGGGGAATAAGGGGACGGTCGGCTCTACTGATTGTTATTTACATGCAATGGGACTAGGGAATGGGGGATTGGGGAAAGTTGGGGAGTATTGGAGAAAATAGGGGAATATTTACAAGCGGATATGGAGGCCAAATTCCATATTCGCAACAATAGTATCTATGATTTGGATGATACAATTATCATTTCAAACTCCACTAAAAAGGAAGATTATTTTAAGGTGAATGCTATAACAGGAACCGACTGGAATTCAAATGGAACAAAAAGTTTTGAAATAAATAATCAACAAACTTACTTGAATATAGCTGATAGTTTCTTGCTGTGTAAATTTAAATTCACAAAGGCTGCGAATAACACTAATGCTACACTCGTAAATGATTTCTTCTGGAAAATGTTTGATAGTGTCCGACTGTATATTGGAACACAAGAGGTTGAAGCGGTTGATTATGTCGCTGCTACATCTGAAATGATGAAATTCACACTATATTCGTTTAGTGATAGAATGGGTAAGGGAGCTGTTGAAGGTTTTATTCCTGATATGTCAACGGGTACAAACGCAGACCCTGGTTATAGTCAAAGGAAGGCAATGTATAATGATGATTCAAAAGCAGAGAATAGTTTTACCGTAGCAGTACCTTTGAAAGGTATATTTGGATTTTGTGATTATGATAAAGTTTTGTATGGTCTTAAAATTAGATTTCAACTCCAAAGGAATGATAATGTAAATAGGTTGCTTTTTGGGGCTGAAAATGCTTTTGGTGATAATAATAAATTTGTTATCAATGATTTGTGTTGGTATATTAGTGAATATACTCCTAATCTTAAAACGGAAGAGATGTTGAATAGAAGACTTAACTCAAAGAAGCCACTAAATGTATCATACTAAAGCGCGGCGTTACGCGCGCTGCTTGTGAGCAAGGAGGAAGCGGACAAGCGGTAACATATAAACGTCTTTATTGTAAGACTACACTGTAACACTGAAATGCTCAGGGGCTGGTCGCCCGGTGTATATCATGAGGCCACGCCTACCCCTCGGGCGTGGCCACCGCCCACTTGGTGCGTGGAATGATGTCACCACGCCAGTGGGCTTTTGTGTCCGCCACACGCGCCCCCCCAGAATTCCCGCGCACCTGGAGGGCCAGTTTGCGGGGCAGACGAATGACCCGGCCGAAGCGCCCCCTGGCGATCGGCGGCGTCCGGGGTGCAGGGATGCCAGGTGGGATGCCCCTGGCTGCCCCTGGGATGGGTGCAGGACCGGGGGGCGGCGTGGCGGCGGGGCTGGGCGGTGCCGGGGGTCCGCCCGCAGGAGGGTGGCCCCGACGTGGGGGTCGGGCCACTGGCGGTGGATGGTCCACATCGAGGTGGGCCGGCTTGAGGCGGTCTACCGAAACGCGGTCAGGAGTACCGCCGATGTCCAGGGTGAAGTGCTTCGCCCCGGTCTCCAGCACGCGGAAAGGCCCGTCGTACGGGGGCCGCAGTGGTGTCCGATGGGCATCGTGGCGGACGAAGACGTACTCCGCCGTGCGAAGCTCCGGGGCGACGTGCGTCGGTGGGTGCCCGTGGCATGCCGTTGGCAACGGGGCGAACCTCTGGGCGGTCTCTTGCAGAGCGGAGCGCTGCTGTGCCGCGGACCATGGTGCCGTGGAGTCGGGGAGGAACTCGCCCGGCACCCGCAGCGGTTGCCCGAAGACCAACTCCGCCGCGGATGCGCGCAGGTCCTCCTTGGGCGCCGTCCGGAGGCCCAGCAGGACCCAGGGGAGCCTGTCGACCCAGCCGCCGTTGCGGAGGGTGGCCCGGAGCGCGGCCTTCAATGAGCGGTGAAATCGCTCACACAGGCCGTTAGCCTGGGGGTGGTAGGCCGTGGTTCGGTGCAGCCGGACCCCGAGCCCCTGCGCAACCGCCCCCCAGAGCTCCGAGGTGAACTGGGGGCCGCGGTCGGATGAGATGTCTGAGGGGGCGCCGAACCGGGTGACCCAGGTGGCGATGAAAGCCTGCGCGACATCGGCCGCCGTTGTCGACGCCAAGGGCACGGCCTCCGGCCACCGGGTGGTGCGGTCCACCATGGTGAGGACGTGGGTGAAACCCCGCGAGGGGGGCAGAGGTCCCACCAGGTCCACGTGGACGTGGTCAAACCGGCGTTCCGGCACCGTGAACGGGGCCAACGGGGCCTGGGTGTGCCGGTGCACCTTGGCGCGCTGGCACGCGAGGCATGTCCTGGCCCAGCCGCGGACGGCCTTCCGGAGGCCATGCCAGACGAACTTGTCGGCGATCAGCCTTTGGGAGGCCCTCGCGCCCGGGTGGGACAGGCCGTGGATGGCGTCAAACACCTGGCGCTGCCAGCCCGCGGGCACAATGGGGCGAGGACGCCCGAGGGAGACGTCGCACAAGAGGGCCGCGCCCGCGCCGTCGAACGGCACCTCGGTGACGCGGAGGCCCGTGACGGCGGTCCGCAAGGCCTGGACGTCGGGGTCAGCGGCCTGGTCCGCTGCCATCCGGGCATAGTCGATGCCGAGGTGGACTGCGTGGGCGACGGCCCGGGAAAGGCAATCCGCCACCGGGTTGTCCTTCCCCGCGACGTGCTGGATGTCCGTCGTGTACTCGGACACGGCCGAGAGGTGACGCTGCTGCCGGGCCGACCACGGCTCGGTGACCTTGCCCATCGCGAAGATCAGCGGCTTGTGGTCGACGAAGGCAGTGAACGCCCGGTCCTCGAGCAGATGGCGGAAGTGCCTGACCGCCAAGTGAAGTCCGAGCAACTCGCGGTCGAAGGTACTGTAACGGCGTTCGGGCGGGCGAAGCTGCCGGCTAAAGAACGCCAGCGGTTGCCAAGCTCCACGCACCCATTGCTCGTGCACCGCGCCCACCGCGTAGTCCGAGGCATCGGTGGTGAGGGCGATCGGTGCATCGGGCGCCGGGTGCGCGAGCATGGTGGCGTTAGCCAAGGCGAGCTTCGCGCCCGTGAACGCCGTGTCCATCTGCTCGGTCCAGGTAACGTCGCCTTTGCCCGGCTTACCTCGGAGAGCTTCGTGCAGGGGGCGCAGGAGCTGGGCGATTCGGGGCAGGAACCGATGGTAAAAGTTCACCATGCCCAGGAACTCCTGCAGCCCTCTGATCGTGCGGGGGCGCGGAAACCCCTTCACCGCCTCCACCTTGGCCGGCAGGGGGACGGCTCCGTGCCTGGTGACACGGTGCCCCAGAAAATCGATTGTGGCGGCGCCGAACCGGCACTTTGCGGGGTTCACAATCAGGCCATGCTGGCCCAGGCGTTCGAAGAGCGTGCGGAGGTGGCGTAGGTGCTCTTCGCGGGACGCGCTGGCGACGAGGATATCGTCCAGGTAGACGTAGACAAAATCCAAGTCGCGCAGGACGCTGTCCATCAGTCGCTGGAACGCCTGAGCCGCATTCTTCAGACCGAAGGGCATGCGCAGGAACTCGAAGAGTCCGAATGGCGTGATGACTGCCGTCTTCGGGACGTCCTCCGGCCTGACGGGGACCTGATGGTAGCCGCGTATGAGGTCCACCTTCGAGAAGAAGGACCTGCCCGCCAAACGGGCGGAAAAGTCCTGAATGTGGGGGACGGGGTAGCGGTCGGGAGTCGTGGCGTCATTGAGACGGCGATAGTCCCCGCACGGTCGCCATCCCCCGCCGGGCTTCAGCACGATGTGCAGCGGCGACGCCCAAGCGCTCTCTGAGCGCCGAACGATGCCGAGTCGCTCCAGGGTAGCGAACGCCGCTTTTGCCACCGCCAGCTTCGTCGGCTCGAGGCGGCGTGCCCGGGCGTAGACCGGTGGCCCGACGGTGGGGATGTGATGGGCCACCCCGTGCTTGATGGCCCCCGCCGAGAAGGTGGGCCGCGTGAGGGCCGGGAAGCCGGCGAGGAGGCGGGTGAATGCGTCCGCTGCCGGAAGCGTACAGACCAACGTGGCCGGAACCGAATCGTTCGGCAAGCCGCTTGGCAAGCCGCTTGTTGAGCTGGGCAACGCACATGCGAGCGAGCTGAACGTCTCGGCCTGGACAAGCCGTCTGCACTTGACGTCGACCAGGAGCCCATTAGCGCACAGGAAGTCCGCGCCAAGCAGTGCCATGGGCACATCGGCGGTGACGAACGTCCATCGGAAAACCTGCCCTCCAAACCGCAGAGAGAGGCAGCGTTTTCCGTACGTACGGATGGGCGTCCCGTTCGCGGCAAGCAGCGCGGGGCCCCCACCCGCGGCGTGCTTGTCTGACGTGCCGGCGGGAATGACACTCACCTGTGCTCCCGTGTCGCACAGGTAACGGCGCCCGGAGAAGGTGTCCGTTATGAACAGCAGGCTGCTCGAACGGCCGGCGCTCATCGCCACAATTGAGCGCCGGCCCGGGCGTTTCCCGACCCGTTGAAGGAGCACGGCGGATGACACCGCCGAGCTTCGTGGCCGAACTTGGCGTGGACCCAGCACCAGGTGGTGGAGCTGGAGGAGCGCGGCTGGCTATGCCAGGCCGGTGGAGTCGACGGGTTTCCCCGCGGTGGCGGTTTTCGCCGCGGCGGTGGGCGGGGCGTGGCGGCGTTCACGAGGTGCGTATCAGCATGCTGCTGAACTTCAGCGTGCTGTAGAAGATGATGCTGTGGAACATCAGCGTCGAAGGCCGTGACGGCCACGCCAACGCTCGCCCGCGTGTCCGAAGCGGCGAAGTACTTGTCCGCCTCGGCCGCCAATGCTCGGGGTTCCGTTAGCCCGGTCCCGGCCAACGCGAGGCGAACCTGCGCTGGAAGTTGGCGACGGAAAAGCGCCCGGAATAGCGAACCGGGGGCTTCGTCGCCCAACAGTGACAGCATATGGTCCATTCGGACCGACGGGCGCGTCTCACCGAGCTCGGGGAGATCCAGGAGGCGGTCGGCCCGTGCGTCGTCCGTGAGGCTGAACGTGGCTAGGAGTAGCCGCTTGAGTGCCTCGTACTTGTGGCCGTCCGGTGGGTGGCGAAGGACGGACACAACTCGAGCGGCCGTGCCGGGCCCGAGGGAGGCGACGACGTGGCAGTAGCGCGTGTCATCGCCGGTGAGGTGCCGAAGCTGAAATTGGGCTTCGGCCTGGATGAACCAGACTTCGGCCTGAGCCTCCCAAAATTCCGGAAGTTTGACGAAGGCGGCCATGGCGATGGCGTCGCGTGTGGAAGGATCGCTCTGGCAGATCCAACGTCGGGGTCACCAGTAAAGCGCGGCGTTATGCGCGCTGCTTGTGAGCAAGGAGGAAGCGGACAAGCGGTAACATATAAACGTCTTTATTGTAAGACTACACTGTAACACTGAAATGCTCAGGCGCTGGTCGCCCGGTGTATATCATGAGGCCACGCCCACCCCTCGGGCGTGGCCACCGCCCACTTGGTGCGTGGAATGATGTCACCACGCCAGTGGGCTTTTGTGTCCGCCACAATACCTTAAAAGAAGATGTCAACACGTTAAACTGGAACACACTACCTACACTTGGAATTTGGGTGTTCTTCAAGGAAAGCCACGATACCTCTGGCTCATTTTTAAGAAACCAGATGGAGAGGAGGGTACTGATAAGAATAATGTGTTGAGTGATAATGCTAAGGTGAAACAACTTCGGGTTTCACTTGATGGTACATTTTATCCACGAGATAGATTGGAAATTGATTGGGAAAAAAATGATTATGGGGAAGCCTACAAGTCTTACCAAAAGGTGTGTGAAAGCAACGGTAATAATGGTCCTATTTTGGATATGGTTGCATTTAAAAAACTTTATACAATCTATACAATTGACCTGAGTTCTCAAAAAGAAACTATAAAGTCTAATAGAGTGGATACTTCTCTATACATTGAAAGAGGAGAGAATGAAGAAGTTGACGCTTATTGTTTACTTTTGGAGGAAACAGAATTACAGATTAATACAGATAATGGTGTTATGATTAATATCACATAGGTTTTTTCTCATAAATAAATGGTAGGGGTATATGTTAATCAAATCAATCTTAATAAATTAACATCTTGTATTCAAAATCAAAAGCCTTGTATTATTAATGTTAATACAATTCAAAGAAAAGGAGCAGTAAGAATTGATGTTTTACTCACAAGAGAGCAGGTGAAAACACTAAATGATGCTGGTTCACTTAAAATTAAAATGACAAAACCCATGTTGAAGAAATATTCAACACGGGAAACAAGTGGAGGATTTCTCCCGTTTCTAATTCCTTTACTTGCTGGTTTAAGTGCGGCGGGAGCATTGACTGGTGGTATTTCAACAGCGGTAAAAACTGCTCACGAAAGGAAGGCACAACTAAAAGCTCAAAAAGAATTGGAAAGACATAACAAGGAGTTGGAGAAACAAATTAGTGGAAGTGGTGTAATTGTGGATTTTACTCACCCACTGCCTGATAAAGTTAGATTGTTGGTTGGAGAAATGCTTTCCTCTATCGCTCAAGCGGGTGTTAAACTAACTAAACGGGGTAATGGATTGTATCTTTCTCATAAATAAATGGATGAATGGTTTAAACAATTTGGAAAGAATACAACGTCAAATATAGAACTAGCTAAGTATTGTAAAACACTAAAAATTGAGAATGTGGTTATTTGTATGAGAGATGAATTAATACATATAAATAAGAATACAAAGAATATTATTATGAATTTAGACACACAGAATGGTAGGTACTCATTGGGTTTGTATTCATAATGGTCAGGATAAATATTATTTTGATAGTTATGGTATTCCACCACCTGTTGAAGTAATACAATTCTTACAGAATGGTGTTTATCAAACATTCCAAGTTCAAGAAATTAATTCTAAATGTTGTGGTCAATTATGTTTATATGTATTATTTCAACTCAACAATAATGAAAATTTTTATGATATCATTTTTTATCTAATATAAATGACCTATGTTGGAAAAGATGGTTCTATCTTTGGAAAATCCTCTCAGGATATTGATTTATCAAATTATTATACAAAGGCACAGGCTGAACGACAAAAATATAGTATAAGTAAAAAGATTAATATGAAGAATACTTATAAATTAATCAATTATCCAAACCCTACAGATGCGAATGACTTGATTAGATTCAGTGATTTATCACAATATATATCTTTAAAGAAAACAGCACGTTTTGTGAAACAAGTAAAATTTACAACCACAACACCTGGTTATACTGACCATACACCTTTCCTCATTGAATTTAACTACCTGCTTACAATTGAATTTTATAAAGAAGGACATATGGTTAACATGCGAATTAATAAATGGGGATATGAAATGCCTGATTTAGGGTATAATTGGTTTTTTTCAATAAACTTAGAAGACCTACATGATTTTAATCAGTCCCGTAAAGAAGAATATTATCCACTTGGTGAGGATAAGGATCTATGTGGAAGTACAATTATCAAACAACAAATACATGATTTTAAGAAAAGAAAAATATATGGTAGTATAGCGATGGTTAACATGACAAAGAAGGAAGGTAATGAGATAAGGATAGAAAGCCGAGGAATACAAACCGATTTGGTAGTGGGAAGATGGGGTGGTATTACCTGTCATAATATTAATCTCACATATATTTCTGATACATAAATGGCAGGAAGAAGACTACAAGAGAATTATAATTTTTGTATTCAGGGATACCTTCAAGAAAAGGGTGCTCGGTTTTACATACCGTACGAATTGGAACATACACATGGAAATTTTGTCATTAAAAACTGGCCTTATACTGATATTGCTAAACCCACAAATAGAGACTTGTTAAAAATATTAAATAAAAATGAACTTCTCAAAGTTATGAAATATAAAACTCTTTTAGAAATTATCAACAAATCTTATTGGTACCCTATTATGAGAAAAATAATTATAGATACAAGAATATCTCAAAATCCAGATGAGTATATGTATAATATTCTTTGG
Organism: Myxine glutinosa; assembly: GCF_964187855.1. Lineage (NCBI taxonomy): Eukaryota > Metazoa > Chordata > Myxini > Myxiniformes > Myxinidae > Myxine > Myxine glutinosa. The sequence goes on along the minus strand of NC_136263.1, from coordinate 192,386,042 downwards.
GGCTCAAACTCAAGGGTTGCAAGGGCTGAGGAAGGAGTTGAAGAAGAGAAGGAGGAAGGAGTTGAAGAAGAGAAGGAGGAAAGAGAGAAAAAGAAGGAGGAGGAGAGGGAGAAAAAGGAGAGGGTGAAAAGGGAGGAAAGGGAGAAAAAGGAGAGGGAGGAAAGGAAGAAGGAGGAGAAGGAGAAAAAGGAGAAGGAGGAGAAGGAGGAGAGGGAGGAAAGAGAGAGGGAAATCAGTGAGATTCGTAAAAGATTAAATGTATTACAACAAATAAATCAATCTCAACGCACCGAAGAGGAAAATAAAGAAAGAATGACTCTTGTGAAGAAATTGGTTTTAAAAACGGATGAGATGAGTTCAATTTCAGGGAGGAGATCTAAACGAGAAAGTGGTGAAGAAGAAGAAGAAGAAAAAGATTAAGTGGTATTGACTTTAGTTAGTTTTATTTGTAAATAAATGGAGGAGAAAGTGAAGACATTTCTAAGGATTCTTTATGTTTTAAAAATAAAGATTGAAATGTATATGTTGAAAACCAAAAAGGTTTTGATACTCTGTCGGGATTTTTCTGATAAATAAATATGAGTTATTGTCTCAAGTGTAAAAAGAAAACGAAATCTAAAAATATCTCATGTTAAAGCTAAAAATAATAGAGTTTATCAAAAAGGAATATGTCAAGTGTGTGGCTCTAAAAAGTGTCAATTCATCTCTCCTAAAAGTGGAGGAGACATACAGAAGTTTCTGTCAGGAAGTAAATTTACAACAACTGGAATTCCAGGGGAACTACATCTACCTGGATATTCTTTCTGTGGTCCTGGAACAAACTTGGATAAAAGATTAGATGAGGCTGACAATCCTAAACCTTGGTCCAAACCGATAAATAGGGTTGATGAAGTGTGTATGAAGCATGATATTGCTTATGGGAATACCACTACATTGGATGAAAAACATGAAGAAGACAGAGAAATGTTGTATAATTTGTCCTTGATACGAAATCCTACATTGAGAGAGAAAGTTGATCGGTTTATTGTAAAAAAAATGATAAGTGTCAAATTGAAACTTGGTCTTGGTTATTCCTCAAAAAACTATTAAGCTCTAATGATGTCATCAAGACTGAGGAGCTTTTGGTTAATGAATTACACAAACCTATAATCACAAAGTTTAAAAGAAGGAAAGTTTATTCAAAAGACACAGACCACATCTGGTCCGCTGATTTAATTGAATTGAATAATGATAAGGGATACAGGTATGCTTTAACCGTAATTGATTTGAGGAGTAGATTTGCTTGGGTTGTTCCTTTGAAAAACAAGAGAGGTTATACTCTGATGTTAGCCTTCCAACAGATATTTAATAAAAGTAAAAGAAAACCAAAGAAGTTATGGACTGACGAGGGAACAGAGTTCTACAACAAAATATTCATGAAATTTCTTAAGGGGGAGGGTATTAAATTATACAGTACCTTTAATGAAGGAAAGGCAGTTGTTATTGAGCGTTTTAATCGTACTTTAAAAGAAAAATTATATAAAAAATTCACACAACTCGGTTCTCAAAAATGGGTGTATTTAATTCAGGATATTGTTGATAATTACAATAATACAGTTCATTCATCAACAAAATCAAAACCATCAGAAACATTTACAAAATTAAAATATGAAATGGAGATTAATTTGAAAAAACCCAAGTTCAAAGTTGGTGATATGGTAAGAATATACAAATGGAAAAGCCATTTTGAAAAAGGTTATACACAAAAATGGACTCGTGAATTATTTAAAATCATTGATGTAATGGATACAGTCCCTTGGACTTACAAATTATATGATATGAATGGGGAAGAAATCTTGGGTTCATTTTACTCACAAGAATTACAAAAAACAAAACTGATAAGCCATTAAACAACAACCATCCATATATTAGTGATAAGATGATGGGGTTGGGGATTTTAACGGGCTACCGCCGCCTTTTTTATTAATATATAAATGATAGAACCAAGTATCAACCAGACTAAAGAGTGGAGGTGTAATCAACCTTGGTATATAAATGGAAAACATAATGAATGTGAAAAATATCAAATAGGTATAATTGAAAAGGCAACTGGTAAAAAAGTTCACAAAACAAATAAGAGAATTAATTTAAATACTGGTGAGTTGGGTAAAAAAGATGGAAATATTTTTGAGTGGACGGAAAACTTTAATGGTTGTCAGGAAAATATATACTTTAATTTAAAAATGGTATGTGGCACTGGAGGCACCCAAACAAGAACATTGAGGGAGGTTTATCATTTTATTTTAACTCAGTTAAAATATCTTGAAAAAGAACCAAACTCAAACATATACTTTGTCAATATATTAGACGGTGAAGAGAGTTGTAGGAGAATTAAATTATTTCCCACACATAAACAAATATTTGTCGGGTCGATGTTTGAGTGGGTTATATTCACCAGATGATATTAAGAGTAAAAGGTTAAAAGGTCCATAAGGTCAGAAGGATCACAGGTGTTTAAGTGGTCTAATGAATAAGGATAGCATGTCAAAAGGTGAGAAGGTTCGTAAAGAACAGGGTGAGAGAAATAGAGGTGCTTTGGGTTAATGAGGAGAGAGGAAAATTAACATGTAAGTCAATGGGAATTTGGAGGTGTCCCAGGATCAACATTATTACACTACTAACGTCGCACAGGATAACCGTGCCTGTGTCCTCGAAGGGGACGTTGGCCAACCGCAGGCCTGTGTCGGCTGTCCGGAGGGCTTGCACCGTGGGGTCAGCGGTCTGGTCGGCCGCCATGTGGGCGAAGTCCACACCCAGGTGGACGGCGTTCGTGCCGGACCGGGAGAGGCAATCGGCCACAGCGTTGTCATTGCCCGCGACGTGCCGGATGTCGGTCGTAAATTCGGACATGGCGGAGAGGTGGCGCTGCTGGCGGGCCGACCATGGCTCCGTAACCGTGGCCCTGGCGAAGACCAGGGGGTTGTGGTCCACAAACGCCGTGAACGGGCGGCCCTCTAAAAGATGGCGGAAGTGGCGAACGGCCAGGTAAAGGCCGAGGAGCTCGCGGTCGAAAGCGCTGTACTTGCGCTCGTTAGGGCAAAGCTGCGGGCTGAAGAAGGCAAGCAGTTGCCAAGCCCCGTTCACCCACTGTTCATGCATGGCGCCCACCGCGTAGTCGGAAGCGTCCGTGGTGAGGGCGATGGGTGCGTCGAGCGCCGGGTGCGCCAGCATGGTCACGTTGGCGAGGGCCAGCTTAGCGCCCATGAACGCCGCGTCCATCTCTGTGGACCAGGCGACGTCGTGCTTGGCTGGCTTATCCCGGAGGGCTTCGTACAGGGGGCGCATGAGTTGGGCGGCGCGAGGCACGAACCGGTGGTAGAAATTTACCATTCCCAAAAATTCCTGCAGGGCCTTGATGGAGCGGGGGCGCGGGGAACTTGTGACTGCCTCCACCTTGGTCGGCAGCGGAACGGCCCCGCGCTTCGTGATGCAGTGCCCCAGGAAGTCGACGGCCGTTACGCCAAACTGGCATTTCGCCGGGTTGATGATGAGGCCGTGCTGGCTGAGGCACTCAAAAAGCGTGCGCAGGTGGATGAGGTGCTCCACCCGAGAAGTGCTGGCGACGAGAATGTCATCCAGGTAGACGAAAAGAAAGGTGAGGTCGCACAGCATGCTGTGCATCAGCCGCTGGAAGGCCTGGGCCGCGTTCTTAAGGCCGAATGGCATGCGAAGGAACTGGAAGAGGCCAAAAGGTGTAATTACCGCCGTCTTCGGCACGTCGGCCGGCCGGACGGGTACCTGGTGGTAGCCCCGAATGAGGTCGACCTTGGAAAAGATCACCCACCCCGTCAAACGGGCGGAAAAGTCCTGTATATGTGGTATCGGGTACCGGTCGGGGGTGGTGGCGTCGTTGAGGTGGCGGTAATTGCCGCATGGTCGCCATCCGCCACCCGGTTTGGGCACGATGTGCAGGGGCGCGGCCCACGCGCTATTCGAGCGCCACACAATTCCCAATCGCTCCAGTGTGTCGAATTCCACCTTCGCCACGGCGAGTTTGGCGGGGTCGAGGCGACGAGCCCTGGTGTAGACCGGTGGACCTGTGGTCGGGATGTGGTGTTCGACGCCGTGCTTGACGGCGACGGCCGAAAACGTTGGCTGCGTGAGGGCGGGAAACTCGGCGAGTAGGCGGGTGAAATCGTCCATGGCCAGGAGCGCGCAGGCTAGCTTGGTCAGAGTGGAGCCGCTCAATGAGCAAGCGAGCGAGCTGAAGGTCTCCGCGTTTATGAGCTGACGCCATTTGACATCGACCAAAAGCCCATGTGTGCAAAGAAAATCTGCACCCAGCAAGGCCATGGGCACGTTCGCCGTGATGAAGCGCTGGCCCCCGAAGCAGAATGTGATGCTGCACGAACCGAAGGTGCGGATGGAGGAGCCGTTTGCGGTGACCAAGGCGGGGCCGCACAGCGTGGCCTGTTTGTCTTGCACCGAGGCGGATATCACGCTCAGCTGAGCGCCGGTGTCGCACAAAAAACGCCACCCGCACTCCGTGTCCATGATAAACAGAAGGCTGCCTGAATGGCCGACGCTCATGGCAGGCAGCGAGTGCCGGCCTGGTCATTTCCCGACCTGCCGAAAGTGCACGGTGGGCGGCACGTTCTGGCCTTCTGCCCGAACCTGGCGTGGTAATAGCACATGGTCCGCTCTGGTGGAGGCTCCGGCGGTCGCGTCGGGTTCGGTCGACGGGGCATCGCGGCGGCCGCTGCCGCCAGTGGCGCTGACTCGGCCGGTGGTGGCGCCGGTCGTGGCGTGGGCGTTGCCTCGGTCGGCCCGGGGTTCCAGGCGGCCGCTCCGATGTGTCGCCTGGCCGAGAAAAATTTATCGGCCTCCTTGGCCAGGGCACGAGGGTCCGTGATGGGTGAGTTAGCCAAAGCTAACCGTACCTGCCCGGGTAGCCGCTGGAGGAACAGCTCGCGGAAGAGGAAGTCCGGGCTGTGGTCACCGAGAAGAGCAAGCATGTTAGTCCAGTCAAAATGTGAATTGACCCACCACTAATTGCAAGAGAAACGAAGTAATACTTTTCTGAGACCTTGATGTCTACTAAATATCTGCCCAAAATTATACTTAAATATATTGAGTGGAACATGGTTTTCCAGGTCCTTTCCGATATGGGAACTTTTCGGACTACCGCAATGTTTGGAAATTAATTATATGACAATATCACTCCTAATAATACACCAAATCAACTCTAAATTATTTATTTAACCATGTTTGAATACACTACCACAACTATTTGTACCCAATGTCCTTCTGTCCGTTCACAATATTTAACACGTCACTTCGTCTCTTCCATGGTCACTATCATCAGCATCCTCGAAAACGTCCACTGATTCGTCTGCATTTGCACAAATACCTCTGCACTCCCTACATGCAAATGTGCAAGGCAGCCCAAGTTTCCAACAACCACAACGTTTATCACTGCAACCACCCTTGCAAGAACACCTAACCAGCTTTAGGAGATAGTCTGGTGCTGCAGCGAGGTCAGAATGCATAGGGATCATCCTGGTGTCCATGATCCTCCATCCCCAGTCAAGCGGGTTGAGTTTGTGTCCTTTCCACTCCTGAACCTGTTGGAATACCCGTAGGCTGTGATATTTGGAAGCTGAGCTCGTGGGCGGAAGTACCCGTGGGTGCAACGATGTTTTGTTTGTTGTCACCTTAGCATGAAATTTTGCTACCCTCAATTCGTTCAAATTGTCTGATGGTTTGCCTCCGTACACACAAACCATTGTTCTGTCTCCTGCAGCAATGACCTCATCCTGTGTTGACTCTTTATTGCCGAAAATTAGGGCCTCCTGCTGGAACAGTTCATTGTCCTTGAACAGTTTGAGTCCAGTGCCTTTGCCGATCCCAAAGACCCTTGATGTCGTGTCGCATCCCAGGTACGCATGGATGAAGAGAATGTTTTCACAGACAGTATCACCCAGAGCCTCTCTGACTTTGCCAATGTCCAAGTATTGTCTTGTATTCAATGAACCCTTTTTCGGCTCCGACATTAAGTAGAGAGTGTGCGCAGTATTCTTGCGAAAATAGTAGCACAGTAGTATCAACAAGTCAGTGTCTTCGCCAACAAGAACAGTGTTGGATTTTGAAGAGCTACAAACTGCAGTTGTTGCTATGAGTAGGTCCGCATCCCCACTCGCATGAAGCACTTCACATGAGATTCTTCCAGTTTCTTTCCAAGAATGTCTATGAATTGTTGCTTGTTCTCCTTGTTCCGAAGAAACTCTTCCTTCTTGACAGAAAGCGTCATGGTTTGAGAAAAAGATACCTTCACTGATGGTCGCTCACCCCTTTTCTGATGGGCACAGTCTTTCGTTGAGGGACCTTCACGATAGCCATCAAACACGACGATAGCATGCCCGTAATGCCTCCTAACATATTTGAGGTAGCGGTCAAGAATATCCTTGTACTGTTCACCTGACTGCCACGGTATGCGCTGCAATAGGGCACCGCCATCGAGTACGTATTGTATATCGGACGGTTGTGCAATATCGGCAGGTGCCAATGATTTGATTGCTGAGGCTAACGCTGGCTTATTGGCGGACAGCAAGGCATATTTGGTCTCGAACAAAGATGGAGGATATGTGCATAACTCACAAAGGAGTGCTTTGGATAAGTCTCCTACTTCCGTGCCAGCGATCACAAGTCTCTGGAAGAGTAACTGAGGGTCGATATTGATGTCTCTGTCTGGTGTCTTCATTGCAGACTCTGAGTCCATAGTTATGGCTTGACCCTTCTTCTTGAAGCTGTATTCAAGCACACGTTTACCACTCATCTGGCCCAAGAGCCTTTCTCCCACAGTTTTCGCCTCATCAACATTCACCGTTGTCTGGGCAACTATACCAGTGAAAATGTTGTGAAGAGTATCGTCGTCTTGAAAGGGATCCCTCTCATGAAGAAACTCAAGCATTTTCTGGGTATCAGCTACATCATTCTTCTGTCTAGACTTTGATAGATCCTTGTGCTGTTCACTTGTCACATACATCACGTCAGTGAGGTGTTGGAGGGCGTTGTTCACCTCTGCAAAGAAAGGACTAGCCATGACCCAGACTGAGCGTTGTGTCTCTGTCATCCCTCGTCCCCTGGTCAGACCACCTGATGTCTTCAGACTTCTCAAAAGTACTTGTTCGATGACTAAATCTGTAGACAGACCAGCCCAGTATCTGTCGCTCCGTCAGACAACTTGGAATCCTTGGAGAAATTTCTGATGTACTTCTGGATGGTCCTTTGGTAACTCGGTCATCAGTTGCAGATATATGTGCAGGCACTTTGTGTAGTGTCTGTGTCCGGAAGCTGCAAGATATGGAAGCATGGCGTGCAGGATATGCAAGTGAAGCATCCAATCCCCTGTTCTTTCAGATTTCAGAAAAAAACGGATAATGTCCACCATTTCCATGTATTGTAACCACAGTCTCGCTGTCCGTTGATGCCTTATTGTATCAATCACCTGATTGATTTTGTCTCCAATGACCTCCATCACCTTCGATGACTTGATGTCTGACACTGCTTGGTCACCCGACATCAGACCATCAAACAAGTCGCCTGCATCATTGAGCTCTGCTGGAACTGTACGCTCGCTGTCTCCATCACTTGGGAGGTTCATCTGAAATACCTTCGAAGCAAGTTTTGCATTGAGTGCTGCATCAACGAGTAGATGTCCACGTATAGCTCTAGACACGGCTTTGCCACTCATCATGTGGGTTGTAGTGTTGCTGGCATATGCAACTTCCAGAAGCTCTTTGAGTCCAGTACCAGACATCAGGTGGCCAATACACCCAAGAAAACTCATGAGTGTATGGAATCCTCCTAGTCTTAGAACAATCGAGTGAAGTTTGCTGTCCGCTGGCTCGCTCTTGACTATGGTGAGAGCTTTCCACCAAAGTGGCTGATCAAATGTCAGTATCGGGGTTACACCATATCTCTGCGCATGTTCACAAACGAAATGCAGTGTGGAGTTGATGCAGTCCAAGTCACTTGGACTGAGATCAATCATGGGCAGAAACATTATTGATGCCTCACCCGGATGTTCTCCCTTGTGTACCATCTGCATCATTCCTGTCCAAGAGGGCCGAGCTGATCGAACAGTAAGCGAAACCTTCCAGAGGAGGTCAACATTTGAGCTGATTTGTCTCAAGTTGGTACAGGCTGGAAGCTTCTCGTAGAGAAAGGACTGCATTCCTCCACATGCTGATGTGAAAGGTCGTATATTGATTCGCCCCACTTGTGCGATGTCCTCTGCCGAGACAGCTCTATGGGCAATCTGAAGTGTCCGGACTGTTTTCGGGGTCACACTCGCAATAATGCCCATACCATGGAATGTGTTTCTCCCATTTAATGTGCAGATGTCATGGTCAACATTGTCCGCCACATATTGGATGAAATGTCCAGGGGTAAAACCAGGGATGTCTGTTCCACACGTGACTACTGCGCTGCGCTCATACGTTTGCACCTCCGTGTATGAACAACTATACCCATGTGCAAAGAGCGTGTCTATGAGAAATCTAGAACCAAAATGGAAGTGCATTTGGATTCCAAGACCCACCAACAGTGGAGCTTGAAGGATCCTAGGCCTCGCGGCTTGCATGATCGCCTGTCCCAGTGAGCAGATTTTTAAGTCTTTTCCTTTCCCCACAAACAGCATTTCGAGCAAGAGCTTTAGTGACTCAGGTAGGAACTTGGTTGCAGCATTGACAGTGGACATATCGAGAGTAGTCGGGTAAATGTCCTTATTTTGAGATACCTCTTTTATGTCACTTCTAATGAGATCAGCAGCTGTCTTGATCAGGCGCAACTTTTCTGTTTCAGGGTCCCTTTCCTTTTGCTGACGATAGAAGTCATGAAGAATCGACGATGCCACACCCCTAAATGTCACAACATTTGATTTTCCATTAATGTCTGCAATTATGATCTTATCACCAAAGTGATTGAAAAGGTTATCCTTCATGTATGAAAAACCATATGCATCAGAGCCAGTGTCTACTAGGAAGTCCTCCATTTTCCCAATTAAATCACTAATTGTGGTTAGTTCCTCATCATTTTCTTCAAGGTACTTTGCCACCTTCAGGAACGCTTCATGTCTGATCTGGTCCTTGGGTCGACCAAGCTTCTGCTTTTTTGATGAAGATGCCTCTTCCGATTGGAATTTGAGTGGTATCTGTTTCTTTGTATGAAAGTTAACACTGTACACCTTATGGTATACCGCATCTGCTGCGTGTAGATCGCCAACAAATGCCATTCTGCTCCTCACAGTACCCGACCAGTTGTCAGATCGATTTTCACAGTCAGCAGACACATGATTTTGGAAGTCGAATGTCTTAACCTGGATCAACATATGGTCCTTTTTCCTCTCCTGGTACTTGTCAGGATTACCACAGAAAAGACACTGAGTTCTGTAGTCAAACGCTGAATCCATTGAACGAAGGCACCTCCCTTTGTCTGCCTCAGACGAAACACGTTTTCGCTTTAGAGAAAGTTCAATGTCTCTCACATTGCAGAACACCCTACGACAATCTATATGAACTGCCTGTCCTGGATGGACTTGGACTTCTTCACCACGCTCACGTCCAGCTTCTTCGATCCTCGTACAACCTTTATCCGTCGGTGTACTGGTTGGATCACTGGAGAGGGGTTTCTTACAGAAGACACAGTCGATATCACCCATGTTGCTGAAAAGAGAGGGAACTTAGGATTACATTTTATTCCCTGTGTTGTCCTACTATAAATGTATAGGTTCATAAAAATACAAAATTTGAACATGTTTATTATAAAATTAAATGTTAAAAAACTGCTTTTAAAAATAAAAATAAAACCTTAAACAATCATAAATTAAATATAATACGACTTACATTCACAATGACCACAGCGTTTAACTGTCCTCAGCACACTGATCAAATCTCTCACTGCAAGCGTCACTCCACCTCTCGTTCACGGCTCTCGTTCAATCTGAAAATAAAGTATGATCCACTCATTATAATTGAGTATAATTTTATGTATTTGTTCAGAGGATCGACAGGTTTCAGAAAAATATCTTTTTTTTTCTCTTGCAATTAGTGGTGGGTTAGGGGTAAAAGTTCGCTAGAATGACTGGACTATGTGGTCCATGCTTTTGGATGGATGGGCCTCGCCCAGCTCCGGGAGGTGTAGTAGTTGTCGCGCGCATTCGGTCTCCGTGAGTCCATACGCACCGAGGAGTAGGCCTTTGAGCGCGCCGTATTTGTCGGCATTTGGCGGGTTCTGTAGGAAGCTCAGGACCCGGGCAGCGGTGGAGGCGTTGAGCGCGGAGACCACATGATGGTAGCGCGTCGTGTCCTCCGTAATTTTCCACAGGGTGAATTGAGAATCCGCTTGAGCAAACCAAACGGCCGCGTGCGACTCCCAAAAGCCCGGGAGCTTCAAAGCTACAGCTGACTCCATCGCCGTGTTCTTAGAAAGGGGTCACCAATTGTGGGAGCTGTGCTCGCACGATAAAGCCAGACAAAATGGACGACACAGGAACGAAGTTTCACTGAGCTATTTATTTTAGCTCCACATGAAAGAACTCAAAAGCACTCCATCTGCCGATCGAACGGGCGGCAATTTATAATCAAAGTTCAACACACAAAAGCCACGCCTCTCAGGCGGGGCATGGTATGCAAATAGGTAAGCCATGCCTCTCAACGGGGCGTGGTATGCGAGTCAAGTGTTCGCCCGGGAAAGGCAAGTCTGGACATGTCCGGGCGAGTCCGGGCAAGTCACCGCTCGCCGGTTGCGTCATCGGCCGGTGCAAGATGATTGTGTATGCTTCCGGTAACCGCTACACCATCGTGTTTCAAATCGTGATAACAACTGTACACTTTTCTTTAGGGAAAAGAATTGAATGTTTTTGTGCCTCTTCTTCAGCTTAGAACTTCGGGATAGACGACATTGCTGATAAAAGTTCCTTTTCTCGAATTGCACGAATATGTGAATTGTGATTGTGTTTCATTGTGATGTTTGTGCGGTGACGGGCGGTGTGTACAAAGGGCAGGGACTTAATCAACGCAAGCTGATGACTCGTGCTTACTGAGAATTCCTCGTTGGTGGGACACTGTCTCAAGCACCAGTCCCCATCACAGATGGGGCTCAGCGGTTTACCCGAGCATGACGGCGAAGGGCAAGGTACACGCTGGCCCGTCCAGTGTAGCGCGCGTGCGGCCCCGGACATCAAAGGGCATTAAACGTTCATGAAACATCAAAGGGATTACGAAACGAAAAACATTACGAAATTACGTTCACACCATCACGTCAAACACCACCGTGAACACATAAATCGTCGCACCATCGTCACAATGAGAACATCGTCACAATAAACGTTATGCGAACGCGAATGTTATGCGGGAGTCAAAACCTGAGAATGCTGGAGACCAAAGCTGAAATTGGGAAAACTAAATAGCCTATTTTACTCCCAGGGGTCCCAGGATTACCAACAAAAAATATATTTGCGATCAGTTCAGCAGTTTTTACGGTACCTTCGAACAGACAGACGGACATTTGGTGAATTATAGTAAGATTTCTCCGATTTATTCCTATTTTTTATTCCGATTTATTCCGACCTTCGAAAATCTCCGATTTATTCCTATTTTATAAGTAAAGCGAACGTTTTCAATAAAAAGTGAGCGTTTTCCCCACCTCTTCCCATTATCAAACGAAAATCGACTGTTTTCCCTACTACGTTGCCACCAAAAAAGCGGCCAAATTTCGGAAAGTCGCCTGCAGCCCTCCATATGCAGACACGAAGAGAACTGAAGCACGGACAGATGCGGAACATCAGCAGGAACTTCAAACCCTGGCACGCAGGTGATCAGCTCTTATAGACCAAGAGACACTAGAGGAAAGACAGTCACGACTCCAAAAAAACGCTGCCAGACAAAGAGCTGAAAGGCAGCAGGAAGCACTAGAACAGAGGCAGTCTCGCCTCCAAAAACAGGTCTTCCGACAATCAACTCGACGGCAGGAGGAAACTCCAGATGAACGTCAGACAAGGCGTCAAAGAGATAGGACAAGTCATGCTGAGGTAAGATCTCGACCATTCACTACGCAACAGTGGTACCGAGGTGCTTTCAACTATGATCCAAGCCATGATTATGCATCACACGAATTAGTGACCATTGGTTCCATGTCTAAGATTGTGACAAGTGTAGCGCCAAAAAGTGGGATAAAGAAACACCAGGCATGTGTTGCACTAATGGCAAAGTTCAGCTGACCATGCTTCCTGAACCACCTGAGCCACTTAAGGATCGTATTATTGGCACCACTCCACAGTCCAAACATTTCCTTCAGAATATTCGGAAATACAATTGTGCCTTTCAAATGACGTCATTCGGCGCCAATGTCATCACAGATTGAGGATTCATGCCAACATTCAAAGTTCAGGGACAGATTGACCACAGGATAGGATCCCTTCAGCCTCTACCAAATGAACAGCCTCGGTATTTGCAGATATACTTAGTTCGAGAACACCATGTCCAGCGTAGAGTGACCTGGTCTGAAACCAAATTGATGATCAGAGATCAAGCCATTGGAGAAGAGGAAAGATTTGATATCCGAAGCAATGATGGATTCCATGACTTTGCTGATAATTGGGAGAAGACTGATTGGTCTGTAGTTGCAAGGATCTGTTTTTGCACCTTTTTTGTGTAAAGCGGTGATGTTGGCTGATTTCCAAGCTGATGGCAGATGACCTTGAGCAAAAGAGAGGGTGAAAAGAACAGAGAGAGGGAGTGAAAGAGCGGAAGAGCAGGATTTTAGGACCCATGGGCTGATGCCGTCTGGTCCAGTTGCAGAATCAGAGTCGAGGATTGACAGAAACTTCTCCACCTTTTCAGGAGAAAAGGACACAGAGTCCAGGAGCAGCTGGGTACGACTGGGTACAGTGGGTACAGAGAGAGATGGGTTTGGGACACAAGATTTTGTGGCAAACACAGAGTTGAGGTATAACCAACTCACACAGCACAAGGACCCCGGGTCGTCACAATTCACTTTGTGATTTTGTTGCACTGTTTTTGCACTGATTACTTCTTTTTTTACTTCGCACTGTTTTTTCATTCTTTGCTGATCGCACTGTTTTTGCCTCTTTTATGGCAATTCGAACAAAGGGAGAATATTTGATTGGGTCCTCACAGTGGGGTGGGCAGGAAGCAGGAGATTGGGGGACGAGGGATTTTGATAAGGGATTGGGAAGGGGTAGATCGGGGTTCGAGGCATCACTGATTAAACCGTTAACTTCTTAGTGGGTTGTTTGAACCAAAAGATAATTGTCTTTGTCCAACAAAGCTTTACAATGTTATCCCCAAGTAGTATTTACACAGGACTGAAAATGAGAGATATGTATGTATTTTCATTACAAAAGCAATACCGGAGTCAACCAGAGTCTGAGTTATTCTGTTAAATACCTTTAAATGTAATATATATCGGTCGGGAGTAACCAATCAGATTTTTATTCATCAAATTTATATTCTGATTTGTAATCAGATTTATTTGAAATTATATTCTGATTGGTTACTCCTGACCGCATTCAGGCGACTCCATATAATGAGTGGATACCAGAAGTAATGTAGTGTGTGGCAGGCGGTGCTTATCGCTCCCATTAAGGTACAGCGATAGCTGGATGGGATACCTTAATGGTGGTTCACCACTGATAGTTTGGAGTCGCATAATGACTGATATATATACATATTGTTACGGTTTTTAGAACCTTCACTAGTAAATTTTAGTAAATGTTTCCCTTATAAATGTTCCCCTGTAAATATCCCCATCAATTGGCTTGTTAAAGATCGCATCCTAGTTAGTCCATGTACAACACGTAGCGAACCATAGGACCTCTCTGTAGTTATTTCATTATTATGTGTTTCAGTTAAGGATCTGTTCCCAGTAGTTGAATCTGCGTTGCATTAATCAAATAAGATAGGCCCCTTTGAATTTCCCCAATCGCCTCACCCACGTCTCCGCAAAGTAACGATCGAGCCCCCAATCGCCTCACCCACGTCTCCGCAAAGTAACGGTCGAGCAGCGTTCGTTGCTCCTTGCCTTGATGCGGTTGTTGGCCCCAAACCACCATTAGCCATGCGGTCAAGCGAGGAAGGAGGGGGCGGAGCCGCCAGAACAAGGTGTGGCACGTCGACTCGTCATCGGAGGTGGAGTTAGCAAGCCCTACCCGTCCAACCAGGGCTGGCGAGGTACCATCGCGGGCGTGGCTCTATGAAGCGCGCATTGATTCCAACGCACGTAATATAAGCACGAGCCGAAGCCTTTTGAGAGAGAGACGTGATCCGGCAGATGAGGGAGGTACCAGGCGAGCATACCGCTGGATCGTGAGGCAGAAGAGTGGGTCCGTGACGGCGACAACAATACCGTAGTCAATTGACATTGTCCGATCGTGTGTGAATCCGAATACGTGAAGCTGCCGCTGGCTGTTTGCTTCCAGCCCGGAGCGTGGACCTGGAGTGGACCTCCTTGCTGTGCCTCTACCCGAACCCTCCAGCCCTGCTGTCCCACTTGGAACCTTCTCCTTCTTCCAGTCCTTCCTGCCTGCCATTCCCTGTCGTGTGAGTCTCATTGTTTGTCGTGGGGAATAATATAAGACTGCGTAAGGCTGACCTGTGTCTTCTTCTTCTTCTTCTTCTGTATATTACTTTCGTTGCTCTTTGGTTCTTTGGTTTTGTACATAATTAATAAATGTCTGGTATTCCTTACTTTGACTTCTCTTTCCCCCGATCGCTTTAGTCCCTTCCTCCCATTGAGTGCCTGTGGCACGATTTGGCCAACCGCAATAGTCGGGTTTAGTCAATTGCTAACGGCTCGAACCGCGGATTGCTAAACCGCTCGGCAAATACCATCTTGTCCGTGGTTCGAGCGGTACTTGTCTCCCTGTTTTGCGGAGGGATTGGTAAAGATATTCGGGAGAACACCTTGACCAATAACCCTGACCAATTTCACCCCGCAAAAGTGCGTTATAAGTACCAGGACTAGAGACGGCCAGCTTAACAGGCCAAGGGGATTAACCCCCTCCCCCTTGCTAAGGGGAGTGCCGTCTCTGAGATCCGTAACAATTGGTAGTTAGGAGTTGGGATCTAGAACCTGGGACTAAATTTATTTAGACCAAATTTTGGACACCAATTGTGCTATTGGCCATAACAATTGGTGTCGAGGAGTTGGGATTTGGACCCGAACCAAATTTTTTAACATCTGAAAAAAATTAGTCAAAATTTCGAGCGGCCGAAATTTTGTATAACATCCAAATTGAGTCGTGCCATGGATAGTCAAGGCAGTCGGATGCCGGTGGGGGTGATAGAAGAGGGGTTAGAGGCGACCCATCACCTCAGGGAGGCAGTGGGAATAATGGGAGAGGAGAGCAATGAGGGTGCGGTAGCGGGGGTTGCAGGCGCACAAGATGGCTGCGCCTCACACGTGGTCGTGGTAGCCGAGCCCGCTGTACCAGCGGGCTTCGACATGCAAGCCCTCATGGTGCAATTTATGGCACAAGTACGGGCGTCCATCAACCTGCATGGGGACGAATCCAGGAGGGAAATGAACGAAATGGGGGAGCAGTTGGGAAACCAAATTAAAGAAATTAATGAGGGGTTAGCGAGGGGGCCAGCCAGGTATGAGATAAAGCAAGTGGAGAGGGAGAGAGACCGCAGAGTGGGCGAATAGGTCGCGGGGGTACGCGATGAGGTAACGCGGCTTGAGGAGCGCAAGAAAAGTGAGGTGGAGCAAAGCGCAGGTAACTGGACGGGCATAGAAATCGCGACCCGGGGTATGGGGAAGCTGGCGACCGCTGAGGTAGAAGAGGAAATTTTAATAAAGCCAGCGGTCGTCGAGGAGAAAGAAATTAACAAATTGGTTATAGTTGAAATTGGGATTGAAGAGACGGCAGAGATAGGAATGGAATCGGAGAAAGTGATGGATAATGTGCAATGTCCGTGCTTGCATCATGATGCCGTGCTTAATCCTTATAAAGATTTGCAGGTGTTGGAGCGAGAAGGAAGAAGAATCCCCAAGGTGAGCCGGGTTGTATATGGGGCGAAGAGATTTTTCGGCAAAGTGTTTAGCGCAAAAAGAATTTTCGTACGTTTGGGATCGAGGCATAACCCGGGCACTCGTAAAAGGTCCGTGGTGCGCTGTGTGGATGCCAATGGCACGCGTGTGAGGAAAAAGTGTGCGTTGAAGAGTGAGTGTGTTACAAAGTGTGGGAGTAAAACCGAGTGCGAGCGAGAATGCACGGCGGAGTGTATGTGTGATGAGAGTGATACGGAGAGTGAGATGGATGAGGAGCGGGTGCGGGAATGCACACCTGAGTTGGGGGTGAAGCGCGTGATTGGGTGTGTGAAAGAGTGCACACCCATGGTTGTCACAGAGGATGTGACCGAGGAGTGGGCGCGAGGAGGTGTGTTGATGAAGTGTGCGAACGACGAGTGTGCGCCTAGGTGTGTGATGATAGAGTGTGCAAGGAGAATGGGTGCGCAAGAATGTGCGCGAGAGTGTGTGGTGAGCGTTATGAGTAGACCGGAGTATGGAGCGAAAGAGAATGCACGAGCGAGTACAGTGGTAGAATGTGTGGGATGTACGAGAGGCGCTGAGACACCTCGATGTGTGAGTGTAAAAGGGGTCGCGTATGCGTGTGAGCATGCGAGTAAAGCATCCACGTTGACCGGGTTAGCGTCTAGCCCGGCGTATAGCCGATGCGAGCTCCCGGTCCGTGCCGGGCGGTGTGGGCTGCGGGAGCCGGCGGGGATCGGTGTCGCGTACCTCCTGTTCGGAGCGTCGTGCACGATTCGGGCTGGGCCCGCCCTGCACGATCGAGTCCGCGCTTTGCCGGGCAAGGCGACCGGCCCGGTTCGAGGGAAGGTAGGAGGGATCGGAACGGCGCCCCCTTGTGGTTGCGGCGTTCCGGCCGGGCAAGGTTGGCCCACCGCGCATGGGAGCGAAAGGCCCCGTGCCGGGATGCTGCTTTAAACCTTGGCCCAATCAAACTTCCTCCTCTGAACCGAATGCCGGACGGACCCAACCTGCAGGTGACCAAACCACCCGTATGCATTGCGCGGCTTTGCGAAGCCGAGCTTTGATAATGTATGGACGCACCGAGGAGGCTCAGATATAGCAGACTGTGAGGATGATAGTGTTATTGTTTGAAATTGATAGGGAATTGGCTTGGAATTACTAGTGATTCGAAATTGGGGATAGTGAAATTGATTAGTAGTAATGATTGGCAAATTTTGATTGGCAAAAATTGGATGGGCAAAATTGATAATGGGAGACGCCCGATGTAGAGGGATGGTAAATCCACCATCCCTCCCCCCGGGCACATGGGCAATAGTTTATGGGGTTTTGGCTGTGCAAACTAGTCTGGGAGGGTTATGATAAAATGACAGAATTTAGAAAGAATGATACCATAGGTAACTGTAGAGTTAAGTAGCGACATGTACCTGTAGAGGGGACGTAGCAGATTAGTGGATTATAATGACGTGGGAGCGCTTAGTATAAGGGAAGACGGGGGGCGCGAGTTTCAGAAGGGGGTAGTCAGCTTAGACAATGCAGTGTGTGTGCAGGAAGTTCTTTGTGGTGAGCATGATGATTGGCATGATTGTGCATTGAGCAGAGTATGATTGAGTAATTGTGATTGTGTATTGCATTGCATGAATGAGCCTGGGAGAAAGACGGGTGCACGTGCCAGCAGGTGTGCAGGTGACACCAGGTGTGCAGGTGAAGCATGGGTGAATGGAGCATGGAATGAAGGGAGTATGGAATGGATGGTGTGGAGTGAGTAGTGTGGAATATGTGGAGTGCAGTGGTTGGTGCGAAAAGAGTGGATGGGGAAGATGGACCCCTTTCACGAATACCCAGGGAGGGTAGTTTAAGAGTAGGTAGAGGGTATAGGTAAATTGTGGTGGATACTGGCATCTGTGGTGCGTGTGGTAGAATGGTGTTTGGATGGGCGCATTAGTGAAGTGGAAATGGCTGGGCGTGTGGCCTGTTAGTGTGTGTATGGTTAAATGGGCACTCCGCCACTGTTAGTCTGTCGGCCAGGTGAGGCCGCAGATGGGCTCTGGGAGCCAGTAGAGTTGTTCAGTGGGGCCCGAGGATCCGGAGGACGGACCCGGGTAGCCCGACGCCAGAGAGGGCGGTAGTGGGGTAAGGGAACCAGAGGGCCTTCCCCAGGGAGGTTAGGTTAAGGAGCAGGTAAGCTCGGAGGCAACTACAGTGGCGGAGGTGTGCAGGTGAGTAGACCTGCTGGTGAGCCACATGACCCAGCCCTGAAATTGTGCAAAGGCACAAGGAGTTGAATTGGGGGAGTGAGACCCCAAATTGATGAGCACCACAGACTGGTCAATGGGAATCGGTTCTTAGAACCACATAGTGTAAGATGGCCAATGGTTTGGCAGGGAAAGACCCCAGGTAGAGTAAAGGTGTTAAAGTCATTTAGAAGTATAGTTAGGATGGAATTCTCTTTGCACCATCTACATCCACTCACCAAGGTGACAGGACTCCACACCATGTTTTTTTGTTGCAAATGTTTTGGAATGGTGAGATGTATCATAACGTGGGGGTGACATTGTGCTTGTTTATTCCATCTCTTCCTCCTTATGAGGGATGGATGAGGAATTGAGTGATGGCAAATTTGGATTGGAAGGATTGGTAAACAATTTGGTATTAGGGGAGATATGGGGAAGACGAGACAGTAGTGACGAATTTGTAAATGTGTAGAGTTTTGTAAATACGGGGTAAGGGCAAGGGTAGGGTAGGTGATGGGGGGGGGGGGTGACGTACGATAGGGACGAGCTTTCTCCACTCGCTCCCATGTGCACCTCACCTCTGCATTACCTTGCTTGGATGTGTACCCTTGTGACCTTGCTCCGATGCTTGCTTTGTCCCTTCCTTCCCCACTCACGGCTTGTTTCTTTTGGGTTCGGGGGGGGGGGGGGGGTGTGCGCAGGTAGCCGCACTTGTGTGCCCGAGCCGCCGCTACACAGCCTGCCTGGATCGATACACCACCTTATGGACCGCACGACTTGCGGCCTAGCACCACCATATGGACCATACGCTTCTGTGGCCTAGCACCACACACTGATGGACCCCATGTGTTGGGGCCTGGCCCCTCTGCTGGGACCGGCCATGATGGCTAGAAAGAGTTCTTTGCTTGCGGACCACGGTGAGGTGGCCCCTTTTTGCCATACAGGTGGACCACCCATAGTTGGCCCCTGTTGGCCCTAAAGAAAAATGGACGCGTGTGTGCCTTTTTATTATTTTCAAATAGGCAGAAAGCCACAAAGAACAAGAAGGAACAACAACAGGAAGAAACATCGGCCAGCAGAGCAGGAGCTGACAAGAACCGGTCAACAGTTTGTGTTGTTTTTATGGGTGCAATGAGTACTGGATGGTGCTTTGTGTGTTTTATTGGTGCTTATTGGTGCTTTGGTGCTTTGTGGTGCTCTTGTGCTTGGGGGTGCACTGCAATATCAATTGTGCATCCCCGGGCACTTGAGTATGGTGTATCGGTGCAGTGCAGTGCATGCTCTTCCTCTTTTTCAGAAACATATTTTTGTCTCCCAAAATGACAGGTCCTGGGTTCACATTGTAAATACAAATTAGTGTTTTGTAAATAATGCTCCCCACAGGTTAAATGTATAGTTTGAAGACCATTCCGCAATTCGGTTATTCTGTGGGCGTGAGTCTGTTAGGTAGGATGCAACGTAGCAGGCGGGACATACGTAGTTGTTTTAAAACTGTCGCACTCAAGGGTAAGGTTAATAGTAGAGGGCTACTACACCTGAGTGTCACATTAAGTAAAGTTATTTCGGGTCGGGACGACCCTAGAGGAAAAATGGGTGCTGTGTTACGGTTTTTAGAACCTTCACTAGTAAATTTTAGTAAATGTTTCCCTTATAAATATTCCCCTGTAAATATCCCCATCAATTGGCTTGTTAAAGATCGCACCCTAGTTAGTCCATGTACAACACGTAGCGAACCATAGGAACTCTCTGTAGTTATTTCATTATTATGTGTTTCAGTTAAGGATCTGTTCCAAGTAGTTGAATCTGCGTTGCATTAATCAAATAAGATAGGCCCCTTTCAGTTTCCCCAATCGCCTCACCCACGTCTCCGCAAAGTCACGGTCGAGCCCCCAATCGCCTCACCCACGTCTCCGCAAAGTAATGGTCGAGCAGCGTTCGCTGCTCCTTGCCTTGAGGCAGTTGTTGGCCCCAAACCGCCATTAGCCATGCGGTCAAGCGAGGAAGGAGGGGGCGGAGCCGCCAGAACAAGGTGTGGCACATCGACTCGTCATCGGAGGTGGAGTCAGCAAGCCCTTACCGACCAACCAGGGCTGGCGAGGTACCATCGCGGGTGTGGCTCTATGAAGCGCGCATTGATTCCAACGCACGTAATATAAGCGCGAGCGCGAAGCCTTTTGAGAGAGAGATGTGATCCGGCAGATGAGGGAGGTACCAGGCGAGCATACCGCTGGATCGTGAGGCAGAAGAGTGGGTCCGTGACGGCGACAACAATACAGTAGTCAATTGACATTGTCCGACCATGTGTGAAACCGAATACGTGAAGCTGCCGCTGGCTGTTCGCTTCCAGCCCGGAGCGTGGACCTGGAGCGCACCTCCTTGCTGTGCCTCTACCTGAACCCTCCAGCCCTGCTGTCCCACTTGGACCCTTCTCCTTCTTCCAGTCCTTCCTGCCTGCCATTCCCTGTCGTGTGAGTCTGTTTGTTTGTCATGGGGAATAATATAAGACTGCTTAAGGCTGACCTGTGTCTTCTTCTTCTTCTGTATATTCCTTTCGTTTCTTCTTTGGTTCTTTGGTTTTGTACATAATTAATAAATGTCTGGTATTCCTTACTTTGGCTTCTTCTTTCCCCCGATCGCTTTATTCCCTTCTTCCCATTGAGTGCCTGTGGCACGATTTGGCCAACCGCAATAGTCGGGTTTAGTCAATTGCTAACGGCTCGAACCGCGGATTGCTAAACCGCTCGGCAAATACCATCTTGTCCGTGGTTCGAGCGGTACTTGTCTCCCTGTTTTGCGGAGGGATTGGTAAAGGTATTCGGGAGAACACCTTGACCAATAACCCTGACCAAATTCACCCCGCAAAAGAGCGTTATAAGTACCAGGACTAGAGGCGGCCAGCTTAACAGGCCAAGGGGATTAACCCCCCCTTGCTAATGGGAGTGTCGTCTCTGAGATCCGTAACAATATATATATATACATATACAAATCCTTAATAATATAATTAATTAATCCTTTTGTACAAGATAATTATGAACTATAGCATAGTATTGTTAAGATTCATCAAATAACTGAACTATTTATATCTCATTAGCAATACATCAGAGTTTATTGTCGTTATCATGCATTTTTATCAATTAAAAGGACAAGGTACAGGTTTCAATTGGAATGCTTGCGATGACTCGTCTACCTGTAGAAGTTTTATACTTCAACAGGACTTTAGGGTCTTTTTGGTCCTCAGGGACATTTGGGTCCTCGGGGACTTTTGGGTCATCGAGGACTTATTGGGTCCATGGGGACGTTTTGGTGATTTGGGTCCTCAGGGACTTTTGGGTCATCAAGGACTTTTTGGGTTCTTGGGGACTTTTGGGTGATTTGGGTCTTCGGGGGACTTTTAGGTCATCTGGGTCTTTTTGGTCCTCATGGACTTTTGGGTCATCCAGGACTTTTGCATCATCTGGGTCGTCTGGATCCTTGGGGATTTTGGGTAATTAATTACTTTTATGTCATCTGGGTCTTTTGGGTCCTCGCGGACATGTGGGTCATAAAGGACTTTTTGGGTCCTTGGGGACTTTTGGGTGATTGAGGTCCCTGGGGACTTTTGGGTCATCAAGGACTTTTTGGTTCCTTGGGGTATTTTGGGTCCTCTGGCACTTTTGGGTAATTTGGGTCTTCTGGGACTTTTGGGTCATCAAGGACTTTTTGCGTCCTTGTGAACTTTTGGGTGATTTGAGACTTTTGGGTGATTTGGGACTTTTGGGTCCTTGGAGTCTTTTGGGGATGAAGTGTTAAAGGATTTTCCAAGGTCGAAGGGGTCTCTGCAGTCCAAGGGCTTAAAAGGTACATTTCAATAGTACATAATTAATAGACACAAAAAGTATGCCACACACACAACTTATCCATTTAGAGTGGAAGTGAATTGGTAAGAGAGGAGGATTAAACCTCACATTGGTTGTAGGTTTGGGAGGTTGCCTTTGAGTGTTGACCAAGCTCCCCCACCGTGCCGCTTCCTGCCCATCGTCCTTCCCCATGGTGACGTTTTGCGCCCCTCTTCCTCCTCAGCGTGATGCTTCACGCACGTCGTCCTCCCCCACTGAAACACTTCACGTCCATCAGCCTCTCCCAAGGTGCCGTTTTGCGCCCCTCTTCCTCCTCCTCAGGGTGACGCTTTGCGCTCGTCACCCTCCCCCAAGGCGACGCTTTGCGCTCATCACCCTCCCCCAAGGCGACCCTATGCACTCATCATCCTCCCCCAAAGCGACGCTTTGTGCTCGTCATCCTCCCCCAAGGCGACTCTTTGCGCTCGTCACCCTCCCCCAAGGCGACGCTTTGCGCTCGTCATCCTCCCCCAAGGCGACGATTTGCGCTCGTCACACTCCCCCAAGGCGACCCTATGCACTCATCATCCTCCCCCAAGGCGACTCTTTGCGCTCGTCATCCTCCTCCAAGGCGACTCTTTGCGCTCGTCATCCTCCCCCAAGGCGACTCTTTGCGCTCGTCATCCTCCCCAAAGGCGACTCTTTGCGCTCATCATCCTCCCCCAAGGCGACGATTTGCGCTCGTCACCCTCCCCCAAGGCGACCCTATGCACTCATCATCCTCCCCCAAGGCGACTCTTTGCGCTCGTCATCCTCCCCCAAGGCGACTCTTTGCGCTCGTCATCCTCCCCCAAGGCGACTCTTTGCGCTCATCACCCTCCACCAAGGCGACGCTTTGTGCTCATCACCCTCCCCCAAGGCGACGCTTTTTGCTCGTCATCCTCCCCCAAGGTGACGCTTTGCGCTCGCCATCCTCCCTCAAGGCGACGCTGTGTGCTCATCATCCTCCCCCAAGGCGACCCTATGCCCTCATCATCCTCCCCCAAGGTGACTCTTTGCGCTCGTCACCCTCCCCCAAGGCGACGCTTTGCGCTCGTCATCCTCCCCCAAGGCGACGATTTGCGCTCGTCACCCTCCCCCAAGGCGACCCTATGCACTCATCATCCTCCCCCAAGGCGACTCTTTGCGCTCGTCATCCTCCTCCAAGGTGACACTTTGCGCTCGTCATCCTCCCCCAAGGCGACTCTTTGCGCTCGTCACCCTCCCCCAAGGCGACTCTTTGCGCTCGTCACCTTCCCCCAAGGCGACTCTTTGCGCTCGTCATCCTCCTCCAAGGTGACTCTTTGCACTCGTCACCCTCCCCCAAGGTGACTCTTTGAGCTCATCATCCTCCCCCAAGGCAACTCTTTGCGCTCGTCATCCTCCCCCAAGGCGACTCTTTGGGCCGGTCATCCTCCCCCAAGACGACTCTTTGCGCTCGTCATCCTCCCCCAAAGGTGACTCTCTGTGCTCGTCACCCTCCCTCAAGGCGACTTTGCGCCGGTCATCCTCCCCCAAGGCGACTTTCTGCGTTCGTCAACCTCCCCCAAGGCGACTCTTTGCGCTCGTCACCCTCCCCCCAAGGCGACGCTTTTTGCTCGTCATCCTCCCCCAAGGTGACGCTTTGCGCTCGCCATCCTCCCTCAAGGCGACGCTGTGTGCTCATCATCCTCCCCCAAGGCGACGCTTTGTGCTCATCATCCTCCCCCAAGGCGACTCTTTGCACTCATCATCCTCCCCAAAGGCGACTCTTTGCGCTCGTCATCCTCCCCCAAGTCGACTCTTTGCGCTCGTCATCCTCCCCCAAGTCGACGCTTTGCGCTCGTCATCCTCCCCCAAAGCGACTCTTTGCGCTCGTCATCCTCCCCCAAGGCCACGCTTTGCGCTCGTCATCCTCCCCCAAGGCGACTCTTTGCACTCGTCACCCTCCCCCAAGGCGAGGCTTTGCGCTCGTCATCCTCCCCCAAGGCGAAGCTTTGCGTTCGTCATCCTCCCGCAAGGCGACTCTTTGCGCTCGTCATCCTCCCCCAAGGCGACTCTCTGAGCTCGCCATCCTCCCCAAGGCGACGCTTTGCGCTCGGCATCTTCCCCCAAGGCGACTCTTTGCGCTCGTCATCCTCCCCCAAGGTGACTCTTTGCGCTCGTCATCCTCCCCCAAGGCGACTTTCTGCGCTCGTCAACCTCCCCCAAGGTGACTCTTTGCGCTCGTCATCCTCCCCCAAGGCGACTCTTTGCGCTCATCACCCTCCGCCAAGGCGACGCTTTGCGCTCATCACCCTCCCCCAAGGCGACGCTTTTTGCTCGTCATCCTCCCCCAAGGTGACGCTTTGCGCTCGCCATCCTCCCTCAAGGCGACGCTGTGTGCTCATCATCCTCCCCCAAGGCGACCCTATGCACTCATCATCCTCCCCCAAGGTGACTCTTTGCGCTCGTCACCCTCCCCCAAGGTGACGCTTTGCGCTCGTCATCCTCCCCCAAGGCGACGATTTGCGCTCGTCACCCTCCCCCAAGGCGACCCTATGCACTCATCATCCTCCCCCAAGGCGACTCTTTGCGCTCGTCATCCTCCTCCAAGGCGACACTTTGCGCTCGTCATCCTCCCCCAAGGCGACTCTTTGCGCTCGTCACCCTCCCCCAAGGCGACGATTTGTGCTCATCATCCTCCCCCAAGGCGACGCTTTGCACTCGTCATCCTCCCCCAAGGCGACTCTTTGCGCTCGTCACCCTCCCCCAAGGCGACTCTTTGCGCTCGTCACCTTCCCCCAAGGCGACTCTTTGCGCTCGTCATCCTCCTCCAAGGTGACTCTTTGCGCTCGTCACCCTCCCCCAAGGTGACTCTTTGAGCTCATCATCCTCCCCCAAGGCAACTCTTTGCGCTCGTCATCCTCCCCCAAGGCGACTCTTTGGGCCGGTCATCCTCCCCCAAGACGACACTTTGCGCTCGTCATCCTCCCCCCAAGGTGACTCTCTGCGCTCGTCACCCTCCCTCAAGGCGGCTTTGCGCCGGTCATCCTCCCTCAAGGCGACTTTCTGCGCTCGTCAACCTCCCCCAAGGCGACTCTTTGCGCTCGTCACCCTCCCCCCAAGGCGACGCTTTTTGCTCGTCATCCTCCCCCAAGGTGACGCTTTGCGCTCACCATCCTCCCTCAAGGCGACGCTGTGTGCTCATCATCCTCCCCCAAGGCGACGCTTTGTGATCATCATCCTCCCACAAGGCGACTCTTTGCACTCATCATCCTCCCCAAAGGCGACTCTTTGCGCTCGTCATCATCCCCCAAGTAGACTCTTTGCGCTCGTCATCCTCCCCCAAGTCGACGCTTTGCGCTCGTCATCCTCCCCCAAAGCGACTCTTTGCGGTCGTCATCCTCCCCCAAGGCCACGCTTTGCACTCGTCATCCTCCCCCAAGGCGACTCTTTGCACTCGTCACCCTCCCCCAAGGCGAGGCTTTGCGCTCGTCATCCTCCCCCAAGGCGAAGCTTTGCGTTCGTCATCCTCCCGCAAGGCGACTCTTTGCGCTCGTCATCCTCCCCCAAGGCGACTCTCTGAGCTCGTCATCCTCCCCAAGGCGACGCTTTGCGCTCGTCATCCTCCCCCAAGGCGACTCTTTGCACTCGTCATCCTCCCCCAAGGCGAAGCTTTGCGTTCGTCATCCTCCCCCTAGGCGACTCTTTGCGCTCGTCATCCTCCCCAAAGGCGACGCTTTGCGCTCGTCATCTTCCCCCAAGTCAACACTTTGTGCTTGTCATCCTCCCCCAAGGCGACGCTTTGCGTTCATCATCCTCCCCCAAGGCGACGCTTTGCGTTCGTCATCCGCCCCCAAGGCGACTCTTTGCGCTCGTCATCCTCCCCCAAGGCGAATCTTTGCGCTCGTCATCCTCCCCCAAGGTGACTCTTTGCGCTCGTCAACCTCCCCGAAGGCGACTCTTTGCCCCCGTCATCCTCCCTCAAGGCGACTCTTCGCGCTCGTCACCTCCCCTAAGGCGACTCTTTGCGCTCGTCACCCACCCCCAAGGCGACTGTTTGCACTCGTCATCCTCCCCCAAGGCGGCGCTTTGCGCTTGTCGCCCTCCCCCAAGGCTACACTTTTTTCTCGTCACCATCCCCCAAGGCAACGCTTTGCGCTTGTCGTCCTCCCCCAAGGCGACGCTTTGCTCTCGTCATCCTTCCCCCAGGCGACTCTTTGTGCTCGTCATCCTCCCCCAAGGCGACGCTCTGCGCTTGTCACCCTCCTCCAAGACGATGCTTTGCGCTCGTCACCCTCCCGCAAGGCGAATCTTTGCGCTCATCATCCTCCCCTAAGGCGACGTTTTGCGCTTGTCACCCTCTTCCAAGGCGACTCTTTACGCTTGTCATCCTCCCCCAAGGGGACACCACTTTGCGCTCGTTATCCTCCCCCAAGGTGACTCTTTGCGCTCGTCATCCTCCCCCAAGGCAACTCTTTGCTCTCGTCATCCTCCCCCAAGGCGACTCTTTGCGCTCGCCACCCTCCCCCAAGGCGACTCTTTGCACTCGTCACCCTCCCCCAAGGCGACTCTTTGCGCTCGTCACCCTCCCCCAAGTCGACGCTTTGCCCTCGTCATCCTCCCCCAAGGTGACGCTTTTCGCTCGTCATCCTCCACAAGGCAACTCTTTGAGCTCGTCACCCTCCCCCAAGGTGACGTTTTTCGCTTGCTACCCTCCCCCAAGGTGACTCTTTGCGCTCGTCACCCTTCCCCAAGGCGACGCTTTGCTCTGATCATCCTCCCCCAAGGCGACCTTTGCGCTCGTCATCCTCCCACAAGGCGACGCTTTGCTCTGAACATCCTCCCCCAAGGCGACTCTTTGCTGTCGTCATCCTCCCCCAAGGTGACGCTTTTCGCTTGCTACCCTCCCCCAAGGTGACTCTTTGAGCTCGTCACCCTCCCCCAAGGTGACGCTTTTCGCTCGTCACCCTCCCCCAAGGCGACGCTTTGCTCTGATCATCCTCCCCCAAGGCGACTCTTTGCTGTCGTCATCCTCCCCCAAGGTTATGCTTTTCGCTCGTCATCCTCCCCCAAGGCGACTCTTTGAGTTCGTCACTTCCCCCAAGGCGACGCTTTTGCACTTGTCATCCTCCCCCAAAGCGACGCTTTTCGCTCGTCCTCTCCCAAGGCGATGCTTTTCGCTCGTCATGCTCCCCCACAGCAATGCTTTGTACCCATTATCCTCCCCCATGGCAACGCTTCCAGTCCATCGTCCTCCCCCAGATTCACACACGTCGCCTTCATCTACGGCAACGCATCGCGGTGCAATATATTTCTTTTCTTTCTCATCAGTGCAATATCTCAGGCACCTTTTGAGCTCGGAAGTTTATATTTGGACATGACAATGACCAAGTTATTTGGCCATAAAGGGTATTTTTTATTTATTGATTAATCAATTAATCTTTATTCAATTAATTTATTTAATTTATTTAAATTCAATTCAAATTTTTCAATAAATTCAAATTAATTTATTTATTCAATTCAATTAATTATTTAATTATTCGATTAATTACTTAATTTTCTAAAAGTTACAGATTCAGATGAAACGGTGGTGGTTTAGGTATTCTGTTCCGTAATTGTTAACAAATTAATATTTCTTGATTATTATTTATTTATTTTAATTATACAATCAATCAATCAATAATTGAACATCGCTCCATCCCAAATGCGTCTCATGTGTTGCACTGTAGCATTTCCGGGCCCCGAGAGTACCCCGGCAATGCTGCTCGCTGGAGGATATGTTATTTTTTTATTTGGAATGGGCGCGTTGTACTTTGAATGTACAGTCACGTGAAAAAGTAAGTAAACCCCATGTAAAGTTTTGACTTTTTCAACATATTTCAACATACAGCTATTTGATCTTCATTTCAACAATATTGATAGATAACGGTGATATAATATAACATATATCATGAAACATTTACATTTTGTAGGCCATTGTATAATTTAAATAAACATAAATGCCAATTTCGCATGTGGAAAAAGTAAGTACACCCCGACATTTATCACTACTTCAAATACCTAAAATTAGATTCAGGTGCACCAGCTCATGTGCAAATGATTAGAACAACGTTAGAGATGATCTTGGAGGAACCTGTCTTATTTAAAGCTCAAACATTTAGTTTGGTTTGCTCTTTGTTGTTGAAGTGTGCGACGTCAGCATGCCTAGATCAAAAGAGCTAACTGAGGCCTTCAGAAAGAAGGTTATAGGTGCCTACGAGTCTGGGAAGGGATTTAAAAAGATCTCCAAACAATTTGAAATCAATCATTCGACTGTCCGGAAGATCATCTACAATTGGAGAAGATTCCAAACAACTGCCAACTTGTTCAGGCCAAGCCGCCCCAGCAAGTTCAGCCCGAGAGCAGACCGCAAGATGCTGAAAGAAGTCTCGAAGAACCCCAGAATGTCATCACGGGACCTACACCTACAGGTAGCTCTTGCCACTGTTGATGTCAAAGTGCACGAGTCTACCATTAGAAAGAGGCTGCACAAATTTGATCTACATGGGAGGTGTGCCAGGAGGAAACCTTTGCTGTCCAGAAAGAACATCAGGGTAAGACTAAAGTTTGCCAATGAACACCTCGGCAAAGACCAGCACTTGTGGAACAATGTGCTCTGGACAGATGAGTCAAAGGTAGAGCTATTTTGCCACAGTACCAGAAGACATGTTTGGCGAAAACCAAAGACAGCATTTGACCACAAGAACCTGATACCAACTGTAAAGCATGGTGGTGGAAATATTATGGTTTGGGGCAGCTTTGCTGCATCAGGGCCTGGGCAGCTCACCATCATAGAATCCACTACGAATTCTTCATTGTACCAGAGGGTGCTTGAGGATAATGTGAGGCCATCTGTCTGAAAGTTGAAGCTCAACCAAATGCAACATGACAATGACCCTAAACATACCAGTAAATCCACCAAGGAATGGCTGAAAAGAAAGAAATGGAGGGTTGTGGAATGGCCAAGTCAAAGCCTGGATCTAAATCCCATCGAGATGTTGTGGGGGGATTTGAAACGAGCGGTGCATGCAAGAAACCCCTCAAACATCGCACAGCTGAAAGAATTCTGCATGGATGAGTGGGCAAAAATTTCTCCCAGTCGATGTCAGAGACTGGTAGATAGTTATAAGAAACGCCTACTTGAGGTTGTATCTGCCAAAGGGGGCAATACCACCTATTAGAGCCAATGGCTTCCGCGAATCTTCAGAATCATTGGAATCTCCCACGATGAAGCTAACTCCAAGGGCCTTTCACTCACTCACCACAGGCAGGTTGGTGGTCTTTCTGTCTTCTACCGACTCCTCTCTGGCCTTGCCCCCCCCCCCAGCTCTCTCTGGGCTCTGTCCCCCAAATATTCCTACAGGTCGCACAAGATCTGCCTGTAACCCTCTTATGGTTAAACTGCCAAAATCAAGACTCTCTGCTCACCTTCACTCGTTCATTCCTCTTTTCTCCCACCTCTGGAACAAACTCCCTCACTCTCTTTAATCCCACTCCACCCTCCGGGTCTTTAAAACAGCTGTTCGCCACCATCTCTTATCTTTCCCCATCCAAAACCTTGATCTTTTCTACCCCCGCTAATTTCACCCCAAATCCACTTTTTTGAAATACCAACTTCTGTCCTGGAAGTCCTTGGTGTCCTTGTGTTTTATACTTCTCCCACCCCCTTCCCACGCCTCCTCCCCCCAAGCCCTCTCCCTCCCACACATCTCCCTGCTCTCAAATGTTGTGTTTGTGTGCTTCCCCTTCTCTCCCCATCTTGTCTTCCGCTCCCTCTTTTTATATATTTTGTTTGTCTGTTTGATTTGTTTGTGATATAAATCTTAGGTCTTTCACGAGCCTCGATTCTGTATACAAAAAAAAAAGGTGTACTTACTTTTTCCACATGCGAAATTTGCATTTATGTTTATTTAAATTATACAATGCACTACAAAATGTAAATGTTTCATGATATTTGTTATATTATATCACCTTTATCTATTAATATTGTTGAAATGAAGATCAAATAGCCGTATGTTGAAATATGTTGAAAAAGTCAAAACTTTACATGGGGTGTACTTACTTTTTCACACGCCTTGGTCAATTTATTTTTAAGAATTTGCAACCAAAGGAATATATCACAGAAAACTGTTTCCCCTGCAATGAGTAATTTGTGTTTTGCTTCTAGATCCATATGGAGGTGACGAATTCAATTATACACGTATAATAAGCATTGGTTTGTTCATCATAAATCAAGCTCTCATTGTGTGATTGCAATTAAGAAATTGCACAAATATAATGATAGCCGAATTAATTGTGTTTTAATTGGAGTGCACCTTTGTCTGCAGTATGTCAAGGTCTATTAATACACCAACGTTATCATAAACCAAAGCGCAGAACAAAAGGCTGCACAGATCGTTTCATCCCTCGTGCTGTCTCGCTCTCTGGAATTCACTACCTGTAACGTGCTTCCCATTATCCTACTATCTACACACCTTTAAGAGGAATATCAATTCCTATACTTCCTACATATTTGAGGTTTCATTTTATTTTACTTGACTTTTCTTACTTCCTGTGTCTTGGATGTTTTATTTATTTATTTGCTTTATCGTTATCTTCATCTAACGTTCCCTTAACCTCTTACCTACAGTAGATTTATGACTTGTTTGGGTGATTCCCATTATTTTAAAAAAAGGAAACCTTCATCTTTTCAAATGTGGTTTCTTCTTCTTCTGTGCACATTCATAATCCCTTCCTGTGGATGGCTATGTGACCCTCCAACTGGAAAAAGGCTGAAAAGTGTGTTCAGTAGTGGGGATGTTATTATTGCAGGGTTATTTCCTATTCATAGCTCGATGCAGGTGGAGGAAATATCTCTGAGAGAAAGTCCTCGTCCGTCCATATGTTCAGGGTAAGATTTTTTTTGCTCTTTCAATATTTATTTTTTACAAAATCCATCACTTAGTATCTCCCTCACAAATGGACACTGAAGTTGCTCAACATTTTTTACCTTCACTTATATTTAAATAAATACTATTAAGTTACCTTTTTGAAGTTGCATTAATTTTGATGGTCGTTGTTTGATCATGTTGTACACCTTGGAATTGGCAGTGAGATTGTTTAAAATATTATGTATGTGTGTTTGTATGTATATATGTGAATGTGGGTGTGTGTGTATGTATGTGTGTGTATGTTTGTGTATGTTTGTGTGTGTATGTGTACGTGCATGGTGTATTGGTTGTTATCTCCATATGCACGTTTCAGAAGGTGGAACAGAGTCCTTCCAGGACTTGAAGTATCCACCCCTCGGTGAAGGATTGCGATTCATGGGCTAAGTTATGAAGTTTTGTTGTTCTCAGAGTTTTGTTCCAAGGGCTCTTTTTGGGATCGTCACTGAGCCCCATAAAGCGTCCAACTGTAGTTTGTTTGTGGTAATGTTCCCAGGGATGGTTTTTAAGATCTCTATAAGGTTTTTCTTCATTATTCACATTGCTCCAATTATCACTGCTACAATTTCGATTATCTTCAGCTTCCAGCTTCCAGATTCCTTTTCACTTCATTTTTGAGGTCCTGGTATTTGGTCATTGTCTTGATTTCTGCATAATTTGGGCAAAATTCGCTTGGTACTGATATCTCAATCAGCAATGCTTTCTTTTCCTTTTTGTTCTGGAGTACTATGTCTGGACACATTGCTTTGTTTTCTATGTTCATGCTGGTTGGGATCATCAGATCATATGTGAGCATTTTGTCCTTGTTTTCAATGATTGCTTTTGGTTCATGCTTCCATGAGGTTTGTGGAACTGGGATATCGAAATTTCTGTAGATGTCCCAGTTGACTACTCGACATACCTTGTTGTGCCTTTGGGTGTACAGCTACTCTGACATGAGTTTTTCTTTCCATCCCGATAGGAGGTGACTCGTGCTTTCTGTTGCTACCTTGCAGAATCTACACCTGTCCAATTGACTCAGTCCTGCCATCTTTGTAAAGCCATTCGTGTATTGTCCCTGGTCTTGGCCATTAATAATGATTTGATCTCTGTTTCAGTTGAGCTGACCTCTTCTTAGCCATTCCAGTGTCTATCCCCACTCTGTCCAACTCTTTTTTTATATATATATATTTACCTACTCTTTTGTCTTTCTCTCACTTGTCACCAAATATCTGCTGCTATTTCATTTTGTGTTTCTCATTTGACTTTTTTGCAATTGTTGGGGCTGTATTCATTGCTTTTTCGGTTTGGTGCGTGACATCTTCCCATTGCACCTGTTTTTGGAAGTTTTTTGCAAGGTGAGTGAGAGATACCTTTTCTGCCATGTTGTGTTCATGCTTGGGCACAAATTGTATTCTGTCGTCTGTTGAGCTTTCCACATACTCGGGTAATCCTTCAGTCATCGCTATTTACACTTGATTGAGTTCCATCAGACCGCCATCTCCTTCTTTCCTCAGCAGGTACATTCTTGGGATGCACTGATTTTTGTAGAACATTTTGTGGATAGTGAAGAGTTTCTTTGTTTTGATATCTTGTTCTCTTTAGTGTCTCCTCCTTAGTTTTGGGCTTTCCTCTTTGGAATTGCTGTATTTGTCCTGTCTCCTTTCTGAGCATCTCCCTCTGTCTCTCGAGTCGTTGCTTCCATGGTGGTGCTTGGTTTTTAAATGTGGAACCTGTTCTGTTCTTGTGGTGTTTCGTTGTTACTTTTTCCTGAATCAATAGTGCTGCTGTAAATGTCATTATGTTTATTTATTTCAGTGTGGCTGTTTTTTTTTTTAAGATTTACTATTTTATTATTATTAAATATTTATATATATTATTTTTAAATATTTGTTTGTTCTGCTGATTAGTGTTTTGTGCGTTGATTATTATGTAGTCGAATTAGTCGTGGTCTTTCTTCAGTTGGTATCAATCGCACCTCCTCTATCTTATTAGACAGCTCCTCTTCCAGATCACATTGTTCCTCATCATCCACCCCCTCCTCCTCTCCTCTGTCACTTTGTACCTCTTTGTCCTTCTTCCCATTATCATTTGTATCTGTTTGCATTGTCGCCATGAATTACCCTCCTTCACTGTCCATCCCGCTCATTTCAAATGCAGAGCATTTTCTGCTGGTTTGTAGGTTGTTTGTTTTTCTTTAGCCATTAATATCTAAAAAAAATAATTCAGAACTGAAGTTAAGTAAAGGTGTATTTGAAGGATAAACTCGCTTTATGCGTGAATTTGACATTTATACAAAAATTTCAAATAATAATTTTAATGTGTTTCATTCAGCAATAAAACGAAGGAACATTAAAACAAAATCTTTTTTAACATTAAAACATCACACTTCACCTGCCTTCTCTGCTCACTTTCAAATAAATTCATGAAGGTCGAGAGAGAAAAGGTTAAGGAGGGTAATGATTAATATGGTACACCTGTGAGTGATGGTAAACCTGCTACCTTTCAAACACACCAACTACTATAACACTTTACAAACAGAAATATCAGCTCAGAATATTGTGTTTTTCAACTCACTTTATAAATTGTTTTTCCACATTTAAATTTTTAAACATTAATTGTGTTATATTGTAGAGTAAATATAAAGCCAAAAACCCAGTACGTACTCCATTTTTATGTGGACCAAAAATTATACAGAAACTGATATAATATGTGAATGACTTTGGGGGAATCGATTGTTCAACCATCACTTTCATATTCACAGATTTAAAAAATCTGCAATGGGCTAATGTTTGGGAAAAAAAATTGTTTTGTATTTTTTACTGATCAGAACACCGGATCAGACCACCGGAGCACCGGTCCGAACATCATTTCGGTCCACCAGAACATGCTTATAATTACACGAGTACGATGATCAAAATGGCAGTTATAATGTTGATTTAAATTTTCTCTGATAGTATTTTCACAATGTTATATTCTTTTCACCAGAATCCATCCCCAAGGTTTACAATGGGCTCTGACAATGATATTCACCATTGAAGAGATAAATAGAAACGTTTCACTCCTTCCCAACACGACTCTGGGATACGACATGTACGATTCTTGTTTTTCAATCCACATCACCCTGGAGAGCAGCTTGTCGTTTGTGAAGAACATAATCCACTCACATGTGCAACCTGAAGGTTTCTGCACTCCACGAGTGGTTGTTGGAGCATATGCTTCGAACACTCTAAAGTTTCTGAGCCCGTTACTAGCTCAGTTTAAGCTTCCTCAGGTAGAAACAGCTTCCGATTTTTAACTTGCCTCCTCTCATGACTGCCTATTGATTCTGTGCAGTTTTAAAAAACTCTTTCTTCATAATATCATGCTATATTGAACATGCAGACAATCTTTTATTCAGTGGAATTTGAACTAGTCAATGATGTGTCTTGAGCAGTTTTTAATTGGTAGTACACCACTGCTTTCCTATTCCATCTTCAGGCGCTGCATGAAGTCATCGCCGGGCACCAAAGGGGGCCCGGCGATGACGCTCGCCAAAAGGGAGTACTCAGTTTTCACTACGTTTATTTTCTTGTTTGTTTGTTTGTCCGGGTGATATCTCAGCCATCCTTTGACCTTGGAAGCTGAAATTTTGGCACAATAGTGAGTACGTGCTTCGGCAAACGGTATTTTTATTTTTGGATTCATCAATTGATTGATTAATAATTTAATTATTATCAATTTATTAAGTATTAAGTAAGTATTAAGTATTAAGTTATTAAGTTATATTATTATTATTAAGTAAGTATTAAGTATTAAGTATTAAGTCCTGGAAGTCCTTGGTCCCCTTGTGTTTTATACCTCTCCCCCCCCCCCCCCCCCTTCCCACGCCTCATACCCCCAAGCCCTCTCCCTCCCACACTTCTCCCTGCTCTCAAATGTTGTGTTTGTGTGCTTCCCCTTCTCTCCCCATCTTGTCTTCCGCTCCCTCTTTTTATATATTTTGTTTGTCTGGTTGATTTGTTTGTGAAATAAATGTTAGCTCTTTCACGAGCCTCGATTCAGTATACAAAAAAAAAAAAAAAAAAAAAAAGTCCTTATTTATTTTCTTTCTCATCTGGGCAATATCTCAGGAACCTTTTGAGCTTGAAAGCTGATATTTGGACACGACAATGACCAAGTAATTTGGCTATAAATGGTACTTTTGATTTATTGATAAAACAATTCTTTGATTGTTTTTCCAGATTTTTTGTATTTTGTTCCAGATTGGAATCACCAATCGGAGAGTCATTCCAGCAGCATTTATCGTTTCGAAGGAACCAAGTGTTAAGCAATGGTAGATTGAACAAATAAGGTCATTTATTGCTGTCATTGTTCTGTTTAGTTTACAAGACGAACATATGAACCTTAAAGTTCAAGATACCATGGGAGAATGCATAGGTGTGTGTGTGTGTGTGTGTGTGTGTGTGTGTGTGTGTGTGTGTGTATGTGTGTGTGTATGTTGAGCTTCACTCTAAGGAAAGGAGAGAAGGACAAAGTTAGAGCGACAATGGTTTAATGATATCAATTACGAAACACAATTGTGGAGCGAGGCTCAGCAGGGAAAGCTCTACACAGAGCAGATCACCACCAAGACACTCACTGGCAAATCCAGTAAATGAGCATTTCTTATATAGCCAAAAAATCAGATAAAACACTGCGCTGAAGACAAAGGAAAAATGGGCTCTAGAGACCCCCACCATGGTCCCTTCCTGCAGAGGGCCAAACTTAGAATGCAAAGATGTGGGAATAAGATAGGTTTGACCTTCTCAGGCTCTTATCTAAACAAATCAGGCTTGGGCAAGGCTAAAGGAAGCATTCTCACAATAGAGTCCAGTTGTTTATACTTGGCACTAAAGCATTAATCAGTGGGTTAAATGATTGAGTACATAAAATCAAAGGATATATTATGAGATCCTTTCTATTCAAGATTAACAATACCTTTTAACTTGAAGGCAACAAGAATTATATGGTAAATCATCCACTTTTGTAAAGGAAATAACTGTCAACATGTTTTCCCTGCACGTCGGTTGTGGGTCCTTATCTCAATCTGGCACAAGTTTAAAGAGAACTCAAAGGCTGGTTCTCCGAGCCGAGAAAAACGTGTTTTCACCAGCCAAATCCAGCTGGGTTAAAGCAAGCCACAGTAAAGCCATAATTATATATATATTTTCAAATGTTCTGATCACATGGTGCATAGGGTCTAAACCCCATGACCCCGACATCCCCTCCCTTTTGTCTTTACGACAACACTTCGAAAAGACAATGTATAAACCCCAGCAGGCCAGTGCCCCCCAGTCACATGCCAGGCGCGCAATGCATCACACATGCTCTGGGAGGGAAACCGGCCCCTGGTTGTGGCTGTCCGACATTTAACGCATATTGTTAGCCATAATTCGCGACAAAGACCCCTGGTTCGGAGATAGCTGAGGCCTGGCCGGGTTCCGAGCCCACCCTTCCTCCAGCGTCGGTGCGACTCAGTCGCCGTCCTGATGAGGGGCGCTTCTTATGCAGGTGCGATCCTCGCGAATCAAGGCAAACAATCGACGTCCAATGCCATCAAGCCTTGTACATGTGATTGTTCTGTGGGAGAGAAGGTGGCACATTCGTTATCACAAATCTCCATCTCCACATAGTCTGAATCAGCGTCAGTATGCATAGTGTCGGGTGCCTTGTACTGAGGTGACCCCAAATTGCTTGCTTCAGGTGGTGAAGGTGGTGGTGAAGGTGGTTCTCCCGGATATCCTGGATATGTGTTTGCCAATCGCTCCTCACTACTTGCATAATAGCAATAGCTCTTAAAGGAACCTACACTACTCAAATCAAAGGAATCCCAATGGAGAGAACTAAAGTCATAGTCTTCGTCAGAATCCCACGCGTAGGCATGCTCATTGGAGCCATGCCAGGAATCGTAGCCCTCCAAAGCCACATCCTCTTGCCATGAAACGTCCAGGCCGTCAACCCAATTGTGGGCGTCCGAATCTTGCCATGAGATGGTAGAGTTGGCCGGTTCACCGAGGGCCTTTGGATCCTTCCCATGTAGTGAGAGAAACATCTCGGTAGCAGCGGGTGATGTGGACCATCCTGTGAAACATTTTCTCACACAAATCATGATTAGGGATTTCATTATAACCAGGGTGAGTACGATTCCCACGATTATGGCCAGGCCTGTCAACAGCCATTTTACAATGATTCCCGTCCATCCTCGGAACCAGGCTGCTATTCTGGACCATACATTATTGGCCTCTTCCCTCCCCCTTCGGCTATCCGTTAGATCCTAGGTAGTGGCCTCAAGCCAGTTGATTGAGGCATCTATCCCTTCCGAGTGATCCGGGATGTATGTGCAGCATTTTCCATCGATTACCCCGCATACTCCTCCCTTTTCTGCCAACAACATATCTAACGCCACGCGATTCTGCATCACCATAATTCGCATATGCACTAGTTCGTCTTCTACTTGTAGTTCTGCGATTCGGGTTTCGTTTCCAATTCGTTCCAGTACTAATGCAAGGCTATCTATTCACCAACTATTCATAGTTACTCCCGCCTGGGGAAAAAATGCTCCTAGCAGAACCTGCCACCAACGTCCGTCCAATTTTACTGTTCCATCCGGGTTCCAAACGAGAGAATCGTTTATTCCTCTCGTGGATATGGGTATACCCTGTTTCGTTAAAATAGTCTACCAAGTTTACCTTGGGGAAGATGGACCCTAGATCACAAGTCCCTCCCCAATTTTCGGGCAGGTATGGATATGCCTTGTTCCCGCAGATAAACATTACTCCATGGGGTGGGATAAGGGCAGAGGCCATACATTTACTAATTTCGAAACGAGTGGCATTTGGTGCTCCCCAAGACACTGTTAGCCTCGTTATATTGTGCTGGGCCTGGTCATCTATCGTTATTCTAAGGGTACCTCCCTTTTGTTGCGCTGTTGTACCGGATGGCAGATTGTCGGATGGCAGGGTGTGGGTGCATTCCGAGGTTCCCATCTGGATGTGTCCCTTTCCTATAAGACACAGCCGTCCCCTTTGCTCCGTCACCCAGACTGGGTCTGGTGTTTTGTCTAACAAAGCCTGCTTAATGGGTGGGGTATATCGAAACTCACAGGAACACACTGCTGGGTGTTTTGGGCCTACCAACTCCAAGGTTGTGGTCAGACATGGAGTACGTAAGGGTCCTGAGCACATATCTCGTAGGGACAGGGGCAGTACTACCATATCTA
Organism: Myxine glutinosa; assembly: GCF_964187855.1. Taxonomy (NCBI): domain Eukaryota; kingdom Metazoa; phylum Chordata; class Myxini; order Myxiniformes; family Myxinidae; genus Myxine; species Myxine glutinosa. The sequence goes on along the minus strand of NC_136263.1, from coordinate 192,347,752 downwards.
TTCCTGTAGTACTGGTGTGGGGAAAATGCATACACATCCAACAACGTGATCGGTTTTGTACCTTTGCTATTGCGCGGGTCACTGTCCAATACGTGTTTTCCTTTGGCTTTTTCTTACTTTCTATCCGTGGGTATGGTGTCAGCACGTGCGAGATGCATGGTGGCTTGTAGGAGTAGGGAAAACTATGTGAAGTCATAAATTCACATTGTAATATCAGGGTGGTGTTGCTGTCCAGTAACGCGTGCGTGGTTAAATTGTTCGAGCCTTTTCCCCATTTGTAACCTGCTCTGGCCACGGCTGCTATTGGTGTAATGCCTTTCCGTGGTGCTTCCTTCCTACGAGTGAGGGCGGCAAAACCTGACTTCCTTCCATTTGGGCCTATGTGTACGGCCCTCCATATTATCCACATCCATGCGTTACCCTTTACGTGGCAGCAGGGTATGTTTATCCTCTGACCCCAGGTAACGCTCTGCCAGTGGACCTGAGACTCGGGGTCTAGGGGGGTCGGGTTTGTACTGGCAAGGTATATTAAACTAAGTATGATCGCCACTTCCAAAAGGCGGTGGAGCGGCATCCTCGATCTGTGGTGGTACGTTTATGGTGTCGGTGTCTGTGGGTATGGCCAACTTACAATGCATGGCATGTACCCAGGACGACTTGCCCTCACAAAACACTGCTGTTGGTGTGGTCAGGAGAACCTGGAACGGTCCCGTCCACCTTGGTTCCAGCACAGTCTTACGGGTGAAATGCTTCACCAGCATGTAATCTCCTGCCTCGAAGGTGTGCATAGGCTTGCTCGTTGGCTCCGGCAGGGCCTCCCGAACTCGTTCGTGTATGCTGCGTGCCACATGGGACAGACCTATGCAAAATTTTAAAAGCATGTCATCCATGATAGGTAATTCAAGTGCCGCCATATCCACTGGCGCGGATACCGGCAAGCTCATGGGCCGACCCATCAGTATCGCGGGCGGAGAGAGACCAGTGGTGCGCCCTGGGGTGGAACGCATGCTCATTAACGCTAGCGGAAGGGCCTCCGGCCACTTGAGGCCTGTCTCGGCGCAAATCGTGGCCAACTTACCTTTCAGTGTGCCGTTCGTTCATTCTACAAGTCCCGCTGACTGGGGGTGGTAAACGCAGTGGAATGATTGTATTACCCCCAAGGCTTTTAACACGGCCTTGATGACGTCCCCTGTAAAGTGCCCGCCCTGGTCGGATGGCACTTTCTGCGGGACGCCGAACCGACATATGAAGTGCCGCAAAAGGCACTTGGCCACCGTTGTAGCATCAGCCTTGACGCATGGGTAGACCTCCACCCATTTGGTGAACATGTCCACCACTACCAGCACATGTTAAAAAGACATACAAGGCGGTAAATTGAAAAAATCGAACTGGATATGACAGAATGGCCCGACCGGAGGAGCATGGCCCTATGGTGGTGCATGGGGGCAGCCCCCCTATTATGATGTTGGCATATGGCACATGAGCGACAGACCATGGTAACCACAGCCGAAAGGCCTGGCGCTGCCCAGGTGGAAAGAATCTGCCTCATCACCCCCCTATGGCACACATGGCCATTTTGATGAGCCATGCGTGCCAACCATGGCAATAACGCTCGTGGTGCCACGGGTTTGTTGTTAATTTTCCACATCTGTCCTTCCGCGGGGCGCTGAGCCCCCAATTTAATCCAATTTTGATGTTCTACGTTTGAGGCCGCGGCTTGTAACTGTATTACATCGGCTCCTGTAGGTGCGGGTGTCGGGACGTCCGCCTGGGCGGTCGCCTTGGCGCCCTGTTTGCGCGTAACTACTGGCATATTATACCCAACCTGTTGGTTTGCCGCTTGTCCTGCTGCCTCGTCGGCTCGGGCGTATCCGTGCGCCACTGCGCCGTCTGTACGCTGGTGACCTTGGCATTTAACTACAGCTATTTCGCGTGGTAGCATAATACTATGAAGCAGATTTCGCACTAAGTCTCCATTTTTGATGAGTGCTCCCGCCGAAGTGAGGAACCCTCTCATTTTCCATATGGCCCCTTTATTGTGGACCACTCCGTGCGCGTACGCCGAGCCAGTATAAATAGTGACTGCCTTTCTCTCGCTTACTTCGCATGCCCTTGTGAGCGCATACAGTTCGGCCTGCTGTGCTGACCAGGTGGGCGGAAGGCGGCCGCTTTCGACCGTCTCCGTATCCGAGCATACTGTATACCCGGGTAACAGGGATCCGTCCCATGCCCGTTTGGCTGATCCATCGACGTAATAGGTGTGGTCGGCTTCCTGTCGTGGAGTGTCCTGCAAATCAGGCCTTACAGTCGATATGAATTGGACCACATCTGTACAAACGTGCGGGTCCCCTTCCTCCTCTGTTGGCACAAGCGTCGCTGGGTTAAGAATAGTGCACCGCTTCACCGTTACATTAGGTGCCATAATCAATGCAGTTTCGTATTGCATCAGCCGAGTGGCTGTAAGGTGCTGTGTGTTTCGCTGCTGTAGTAGCATATGAACGCAATGCGGTACCTGTAAAAGGACCGCATGTCCCATCACTTTGTCGGCCGTCCGTTCGACCGCGTATCGGGCAGCCGCCACGGCTTGTAAGCACAGCGGAAAGCCTTGTTCTACCGCATCAAGCTTTTTGCTGAAATAGGCTACCGGATGTTCCTTATCTCCATGGGTCTGAGGTAACACGGATTGTGCGAATCCCCCTACTGCGTGGGTGAAAAGCGTGAAGGGCTTCTTATAGTTGGGAAGGCCCAAAGTTGGGGCCATCACTGAGGCTCGTTTGAGGCCTTCGTAGCAGCGCATGCGATCATCGATCCAGTCCACCATCCGTGGCTGGTTGTTTTTCGTCGCCTCATACAGAGATTTAGCTAGTAACGCATAGTCAATTATCCATGTGCGACAGTACCCTGCCATTCCCAAAAATCGCAACACCTCCCTTTGTGTGCGAGGTAACGGGGCTTCCATGATGGCAGTAACCCGGCTCGCGTCGAGCTCGCGTTTCCCGTGCGAAATCGCATGTCCCAAATACGTCACTATTTCCCGCACAAACTGCAATTTCTTCCGGCCTACCTTGTGGCCTTTCTCGGCCAGCGCATTTAATAGCGCTAGTGAATCCGTCTCGCAAGTTGCCTTGGATGGAGAGCAAATCAATAAGTCGTCGATGTACTGCAACAGCACCGAGCTGCCTACCAACTGGACGTCCGCGAGGTCGCGATGCAGCGCCGGTGAAAACAAGCTGGGGCTATCTGTGAAACCCTGCGGAAGCACTGTCCAGGTGAACTGGCGCCCTCTAAAGGTGAAAGCGAAGAGGTACTGGGATTCTGGAGCTATTGGTACTGAAAAGAAGGCGGAACACAAATCTATGACTGTAAAATGTGTGGCTTCCGGCGGAATGGAAGTCATAAGAACTTCCGCATTTGGCACAACCGGGTGAATGCCCTGAATTATTTTGTTAATTTCCCGCAAATCTTGCACGAATCACCATTTTCCTGGCATTGGTTTTGGCACTGGAAAAACTGGGGTGTTACATGGGCAGTTGGCCTCGATTATTATCCCCTGCTGTACAAGTGATTATATCACCGGAAAAATGCCTGCGTCGGCCTCATGCCAAAGTGGGTACTGCCGAATGTGTGGTAAGGGTAACCCTTCCTTAATCGGAATCACCAGGGGGGGGGGGGTGCGTCCCTAATGCAGCCCACCTCGTTCTCGTGTTGCGCCAATAGTGAGGGGGTGACGGTGTCGAGCAACCCATCGGAGTCCCCTGTAGGCCATCAGCCAGACCCCCAAAATAGGGTCCATTGGTACCAAAATGAGGGAGTAAGCCTAATATTGATTTTTGGATAGGTCTTTACCCCTAGAATATGAAAATATGTGATAGCAAATTCAACCATGTAGCTAAATGGGTGTTATCACCTCATTTTCAAAATGGCCGCCAAAATGCATGTTTTTCTATTAAAAACACCATGTTTCATATTCTTGTAGGAATTTGTAACAAATAGCATTGCGTTTTGAGATGTTTAAGACTTTACAACTCTCTTAAAGTATGAAATACATCATCTGAACTTTAATCCAAGAAGATAGAATCCAATATGGCGCCCAATTTCACAAAATGGCTGCCATCATAGCAACAACTTTATGCACAAAATATGCACGAAAATAACTGGCATTCAGTAGATTTGCAAGTATACACATGGAAAAAACCATATTGGATTTATAGACGCCATATTGGACGCCATATTGGCGTCCATATTGGACGCCACATTGGATTTATAGTTCTCATGAATATCTAATGACATTTAGAAAGTTGTAAAATCATTTCTAACCCCTAAAACCAGGTATAAGATACCCAAATTTGGGGTATAGGGTGAATAGTGAAAAAAACACTACATTGACCATTGATATTTTGAGAAATTTGGCGGCCATTTTGAAAATGGGTGATAACACACATTTAGCTACATCGTTGAATTTGCTATCACATATTTTCTTATTCTAGAGGTAAAAACCTTGTCAAAAATCATTATTAGCCTTACTCCCTCAATTTGGTACCGGTTGACCCCCCTAGCTGATAGCCTACTGGGGTCGTGGGGACCGCTCTAACCATGTGTGCCGCTTTGGGTGGTAATTCCATCATCTCAAATTTGACTCGTCTTTCCTGTGGTGCCAAATCGATCATGAACCCTTCATTGTTGCCCAACACATGGACCGTTCGGTGTTCAACATCGTATCGACACTTTACTGGCGTTTTTCGCAGCCGGCCCATCATCCATCCAATGCTCTCAGGTGGCCATCCCCTAGCGGTGCTAAGGGTAACATGCGCTACCACCCCCTCGGGGTACTTAGCCTTCGTTCTCTGGCGCGGCGACAAGGTTACTGCAATTCCGATTCCCTCTCGGCCAATCCATATGTGTGATAATTGGAGGTCAGAAGTTTTCCCTATTGCTTCCGCAGCCATGTCTAAATAGTAATCATCGCTCCCAGTCGCGTCGTAACATGCGGTGCAGTGCGGCGGGTCGTATTTCAACTTTGTAGCTATGTGGTGTACTTCTAGCCAGTCGCGACTTTCTTGTGTCTTCGCTCCAACCATGTCAATCACATGGGTCCATGTTGCTAAAGCCCCCTCCTCCAGCCGCCACCAATACATGGTGGGGCCGGCTCGCTGTAATGCCATCATTAACAAATCTCGGTTCGACTCTCCTACGTCGACGTATACGCCTTCCTCGGTACACGCTATATTGCATCCCAATCGGCAGAGCAAATCCCTTCCTAGTAAATTAGTTGGGGCAGTGGTGGTCATGAGAAATGCATGCTTAGCTTCTAACGGTCCGAGCATCACTCGGGCTTCCTTTGATACGGGGAGAGCTTCTAATTTTCCCGAAACGCCCTGGATCTGGACGCCCTGGTGTGTGGGTTTCAAAGTAGGTAATTGTCCCTTATTTATAGTACTGCGGGTCGCCCCCGTATCCACCAGAAAATCTAGTGGCTGCCCATTTACATCTAAGGTCAAGGTCGGTTCTTCATCTGGGGTCATCGTTATCAATGGACATTCCTTTGGCGGCCCGCATTCGTCCCGTCAATAGGTGTTTCCATACAGCGGCCCTTGCTGTCCCGGGGGCCCTCGTAGTCCCCTTGGGCAATTTGGACAATTCAGTCTCCAGTGGCCCATCTGCCCACATTCGAAGCATGCCCCTCTCCCTAGAGGCCCCTGTCCTGGAACCCCCTGTTGGCTTGGCCTTCGCCCCCCTCTGTAGGGAGGTGGGGGCCCTTGCTGTCCCCTCGGAATCTGTTGGCCTGGGGCATGAGGCCCGTATGGCACGCCCGAATTGGGGGGAGCCCATGGGGTGGGGTCCATATTAGAGGGTCCCCATTGCGGTGCCCATCCTGTCATCGGTGTTTGCGGCGGCCAGTAGCCTGGCGGGGGACCTGGCGCAGGATATGGTGGAGCGGCCCATTGGGGTTGGGGTGGTCCCCACATCTGGTTCCCTGGCCCGCTAGGCCCTTGTGGTCCCTTTGGTACTTGCATTACGGCTGCCTGTAGTGTCGGAGCGGGTGTCTCGTCGTCGCTCGGCCCACTCTCACTATTACTTCCCATTATTTCTGCCCCCTTTTGTTTCTTTTTCTTGCTCCCCTTTGTTCTCTTCAATTGTTGCTGGGCCAATTTTTCCCTTACCAACATCTGCAACATTTCCTCCTTGATTTCCTTCTTTTCCTCCAAGGAGGAGCCTGGGCATTGTTCCAGTTTCGCACATAATTCATTGGTTTCCATTCCCTTCCAACCAAAAAGGACGGCATGCACTTCTTTCTTCAGTGCTGGCCGAAGCCCTTCTACTAGATAATTGTTCACCAGGGGAGCGGGTAGGTCCCCGATTTGGATTAGCCCTAGTCCACCCCATCGAGCTATTGCTTTTTCTATTCTCTCTCGAAAGTCGCCGATAGATTCTCCTGCTTTTTGTTTAATGTTCCCAATTTTTCCCCAATCTGGTCCTCCAGGTGGCGCTAGCTCGTGGTCGATGCTTGTCAACAGTAGGGCCTTTAAGGTGGCCCACTGTTGCTGGCCCAGTGGGGCCGGTAATGCCCCTTCGGCCTGGGGATCATCGGCTGGCCAAGCCGCTCGAATTTTGGCCCGTTCCCAAACTCTTGGTGGCAGTACTGACACTCCCAAATGACATATATCTCTCCAATCAGCGTCCCCTTGGAGAAACCACTGCGCCATGAGTGGGACTATTCCTGTAGGATGATCAAGTAGCAGGTCCTTAACCCTATTTTTCATTGCGGTTAAATCCGTCTCTTTCCATGGCACCGTTCCCTTACTACGATGCTGTTCGCATTGATTCCCACGCATCGCACGGGGAACGCCCCTTTCACTTCTGTCGCACGTTCCACCGGTGCCTGATACTCCACTAGTGAAGGGTATAATTTCCAATCTGGACCTATCGGAGGTGGGAACCCCGGGGTGTCAGTACCACTATCTCCATCGTCCTCGACCTGAGGGGCTGATGGTTGTGGGGGTTTGTGAGTTCGGGGGGGGGGGGGTAGCCCATTCATTTCCCCTACAGCGGCCTGGTGTCGGGATGCACGTGCCTTAGATCCTGGGACTGGACCAAGGCCTTGGGAGGGATAGGGAACGGGGATTTCACCCTCCTCATCCTGTTCCTCCTCACCGGAGTTCATCCGGGCGACCATTAGCTTCTGGCTTGACTGCGCCACAAGCGCCTTCATCTGTTTATCCTGTTTCTTTCGTCCCTGTTTTCGCTCATCCTGGTATTTCCCCAACTCCCCTCGCAAACTCGCTTGTCTGGAGGCTGCCTGTCTCTTCAAGGCTTCTTCCTTCCACCAACTATATATTTTCCACGAGTCCGGTGGGAGACTCTTCTTTTTCTTCTCCAGGGCGTCTAAAGCCCCATATAGCACTTCCAACTTGTCTAATGCAAATGACCCTTCTTCTGGCCAAGGCGTACTCAGACCCTTGGTTAACGCAGCCCATGCTTTGCCCGGTTGCAAAGCGGCATACCCATGTTCTCTCTTCATATAAAACGCCAGGGTGGTCTTTAAAGGTTCTCCCTCTTTTCCTACCTTATTACCCATCGTCCTTCCTTCCTTGGGCTAATCCCTCCTGGTAGTTCTGAGATCGGGTCGCCGCCCGATCTTCACCACCCCTTTATCTTAACTCAGTACCCACGCTGGGGTATTCCTAAAAGGGGTTGTCCATTCTGTTCCTAGCTTAACTTATCCTTATCAATGCCCACGCCGGAGTATGCTTTGTACCTATTACTTATCTTATCCACCCATGCCGGGGTCTACCTGAGGGGTTATCCCTCCTTAACCTCGGGTGCCCTCTATAACTGATTCGTTAACCCACTGGCGCTCTGCTTAAATTTGGTTCGGAATACACGCTCAGGTACAGTCGACAGAGGCCCCCCACATCCAAAAGAAGGGAAGAGGCCTTCCAATTTAGGTGTGAAAAAAATTGCTTACCTCAGACCCCAATTGTTGCCGCCCGGCCTGGCCTGCCCCCGACCTGCGGAGTGAGGAGCCACCTCGAACCTGCACTCTGGATGTATCCCACTCCTGACACCAATTCTGTTGAGCTTCACTTTAAGGAAAGGAGAGAAGGACAAAGTTAGAGCGACAATGGTTTAATGATATCAATTACGAAACACAATTGTGGAGCGAGGCTCAGCAGGGAAAGCTCTACACAGAGCAGATCACCACCAAGACACTCACTGGTAAATCCAGTAAATGAGCATTTCTTATATAGCCAAAAAATCAGATAAAACACTGCGCTGAAGACAAAGGAAAAATGGGCTCTAGAGACCCCACCATGGTCCCTTCCTGCAGAGGGCCAAACCTAGAATGCAAAGATGTGGGAATAAGATAGGTTTGACCTTCTCAGGCTCTTATCTAAACAAATCAGGCTTGGGCAAGGCTAAAGGAAGCATTCTCACAATAGAGTCCAGTTGTTTATACTTGGCACTAAAGCATTAATCAGTGGGTTAAATGATTGAGTACATAAAATCAAAGGATATATTATGAGATCCTTTCTATTCAAGATTAACAATACCTTTTAACTTGAAGGCAACAATAATTATATGGTAAATCATCCACTTTTGTAAAGGAAATAACTGTCAACATGTTTTCCCTGCACGTCAGTTGTGGGTCCTTATCTCAATCTGGCACAAGTTTAAAGAGAACTCCAAGGCTGGTTCTCTGAGCCGAGAAAAACATGTTTTTCACCAGCCAAATCCAGCTGGGTTAAAGCAAGCCACAGTAAAGCCATAATTATATATATATTTTCAAATGTTCTGATCACATGGTGCATAGGGTCTAAACCCCATGACCCCGACATGTACACCAGGCCAGAGTTGAGATAGGCCAGAACGGGGAGTCTGTGGGAGTTGTTGTCCTGTATCAAAAATAACAAACAACTTTCACTTTGTTGACAAAGGACCATTTATTAACTACATACGTACAGAGAGAAAAACTTGGCACCAGGCAAGCAGATCTCTGAATCCCACTCAAGACTGCATTCAATGTATACCCAAATTGTTTACTACACAGGGAGGCAGAAGTGAAAACTAGAACATCAGAAAAGAACACAGGAATGCTGATATAACGACCCTTGGCATCACATTGTTGCACACGGTCAAACCACAGATAAAACATGTTTTTTCCAGCTCAGCACAAAGAAGCAGTTCTGCCCAGCAACTGTGAAATGGCTCTCAGCCGACCCTGTACAAGAAAGCATATTTCCCTTGGCCTAGCTCAACTAGATCACGTGATGCAATTACCCAATATGCCCCGAGCCATGACTGTCTCTGATTGCTCCAGAGATGACAATTATCCATTTTTACCCCTACATGCGTGTGTTCAAATTGCATTGTCAAAGCGAAACTGAGTTGTCAAAGCGGCAGTTTAATATCTTCCCAGGAGGCTCATGAAAAGGTTTCTGCATTCTTGGTTTGTTTCGAGGGCACATAAGGGTTTTATTATCGATTCATTTGGGATTATTGAGATTGTTCATTTCTATTGTTATTGCTTCATGTAATCCTCTCCACAAACATTTACTTTGTTAGCCCTGTTAGACTTAGTCCGAAACGGGGGTTTATGGATTGTATCTCGTCCCTCCATCTGTCCGGCCGCAACCATATCCCGGAGATATATGTCCTGATTTTGTTCATACTTGACACAAAGCCAACACATTATGATATACATATGCATATCATTTTGTTTTGCGATGCGTTCAAATATGGCCGACTGACGAGCATTTTAGTTGCAAAATCTCGATGTTGAACACATCCTCAAACATTACTCGGACATGCATTTACCAATGTTGTTGAAACTTGACAGACAGATAATGAATGATGACCTACATATGCACGCCATTTTGTTTCGATATCAGATCCAACATGGCTGACTGGCAGCCATTTTGTTAGTTAAACATGTACCCAACAATTTATCGGGCACGCATGGGCCGCTTTTGTTCGAACTTGGCACAAAGACAACACATGAGAGTACACATATGCAGAAGATTTTGTTTTGTAATATGACCAAAGATGGCTGACTGGCAGCCTTTAACACCACACAGCAAAATTACTAAAACGACAGGGGCGATGACATTTTACGTCTTATTCGCCTCGTTTATGAATATATCTGGTCTTGGGATTGGATTCTGCTGGTTCTGGTTGCCTCGTTTGGTGGTTTAGGCTGGTTGTAGTGTTGTTTGGAAAGCCGGTTCAAACAGTGCTCATGACCCAACGGTTGGCTCAGCCAAATTAGATAGGTCGTGAGCATCTATCTGCAATTCCTCATATTAATTCCGCAATCCCAACGGGTGTTGTAACGTGGCAAACAGGCCTGAGAAACTGCTCAGGTTTGTATACGTCGGTGGCAGTATAGGTCATTTGACATGTCCTGCGGGACTCTAACAGGATAACAAGAACGGACCCATGGCTGTAAACATATGTATGCTGTTTTAGAACCTCTCATGACAATGGGACAATTTTCTGCAAACCATTCATATTACATTAACACAAACATCAATATTACATTTTACTCGCAATTCCAGGTTGGTTACAGTGGAGCCTGCAAGTGTCTCAGTGATAAAAAGAGATTTCCATACTTTCTTCATACATACCCAAGTGATGTTTATTTTGTATTAGCCATGATTCACCTGGTGCAACACTTTGGTTGGGTATATGTTGGTGTACTGGCTGTGGATGATGAATTTGGCAGAAATGACATGATTCAGTTCTTAATTGATGGACCGCACAATGGGATATGCATTGCTTTTAGTCAACTTTGGCAAGAAGAACTCGGAATGAAAAACCTTCAAACTGTCGGTGAGAAATATTTTGTTCCAAGTGATGTACAGTAGATTCTAAGATGATATTTGCATAATGTTTATCAAATAGGAGAATAAAAATAATTGTTTTTGTAACACTACCATTTGTTTGTTAAGGAAAACAATAAGCAAGCAAATAAATTACATATAATCTTTCACTGGATTATTGTTTTCCACCAAATACTGGATAGCTAAAAAATGATTGTTTTACATATTTATTTTACATATTTTACACATTTTTAACATATTTTAAATAAAAATTTTACATATTTACGTTTTACATTATAAATACATTTTACATACAAAAAATGATTGTTTTACATATTCCCATTTTACATATATATTTTACATATCTTACACATTTTTAACATACTTTAAATAAAATTTTTACATATTTACGTTTTACATTATAAATACATTTTACATACAAAAAATGATTGTTTGTCTACCTCTATACCAGTTTCAAGCCCTTTGTAATTGATTGAAAAGTGCATTCTAAAATTATTCTCTTAATACAGTTCCTTCAGAAAGTATTCACACCCCTTGACTTTTTTCACATTTTGTTGTGTTACAGCCTAAATTTAAAATGGATTGAATAGAGATTTTTTTTGCCACTTATAATGTCAAAGTGAAAAAACATTTCAGAAAGTTTTACAAAATTATTAAAAATGAAAAACAGAAATATCTTATTATCATAAGTATTCAAACCATAAAGTATTCAAACATAAAAGTAGTCAAACCCCCCAGTCAAGACTTCGTAGAAGTGCCTTTGGCAGAGATTACAGCTTCGAGTCTTCTTGGGTACGTCTGTATCAGCTTTGCACATCTGGATTTAGGGAGTTTCTCCCATTCTTCCTAGCAGATTTGCTCAAGCTCTGTCAAGTTGGATGGGAAGCGTCAGTGAACACACATCGTCAAGTCTTTCCACAGATTCTCAATGGGATTCAAGTATGGGCTTTGGCTGGGCCACATTGATTTGGCTGTATGTTTGGAGTCATTGTCCTGTTCGAACGTAAACCTTCATCGCAGTCTTAGGTCTTTTGCTCTCTGCATAAGGTTTTCCTCAAGGGTTTGCCTGTATTTGGCTCCATTCATTGTTCCCTCTATCCTTGCAAGTTTCCTAGTTCCGGATGCTGAAAAGCATCCCCAGAGCATGATGCTTCCACCACCATGATGCACGGAATGGATGGTGTTAGATGGGTAATGAGATGTGCTCTGTTTCCGCCAGACATAGTGCTTTGCATTCAGGCCAAAGAGTTAAATTTTCGTTTTATCAGACCACAGAATATTTTTCCTCATGCTCTGAGTCTTTCACATGCATTTTTGCAAACGCAAGGCATGCTATCATGTGCCTTTTTCCTGGATTCCCTCTGGCAACTCTCCCATAAAGCCTAGATTTGTGAAGTGCTGTAGAGACTGTTATCCTTCCGGCAGGGTCTCCCATCTCAGCCAAGGAACTCTGCTGTTCTGTCAGAGTGGTCATTGGGTTCTTGGTCACCTCCCTGACATAAAAGGAGGCATAAAACACATGGACACTGCTAGAACTTCCAGGAAAGAAAGAAGTCGGTATTTCAAAAAAAGTGGATCTGGGGGGAGGGGGGAGGGTGAATTAACGGGGATAGAAGAGATCAAGGTTTTGGATGGGGGAAGATAAGAGATGGTGGTGAACAGCTGTTTTAAAGACCTGGAGCGAGGAGTGGGATTGAAGAGAGTGAGGGAATTTGCTCCAGAGGCGGATGTAAAGAGGAATGAAGGAGTGAAGGTGAGCATAGAGTCTTGATTTTGGCAATTTCACCGGAAGAGGGTTGCTGGCAGATCTTGTGCGACCTGTAGGAATATTTGGGGTACAGAGCACTGATAAAGCTGGGGGGGGGGGGCAAGGCCGGAGAGGAGTCGGTAGAAGACAGAAAGACCACCAACCTGCCTGCGGTAAGTGAGTGAAAGGCCCTTGGAGTTAGCTACATCGCAGGAAATTCCAATGATTCTGAAAGCTTTGGCTTCAACAGCGTGAAGACGAGCTAGGTGTGAGGCAGGAGCACCAGCCCAGAGGGGAGAACAGTATTTCATTGAGCTGCGGATGAAAGCCTTGTATGTGGTGAGGAGCTCAGTGTGCCAAGGAAGGACTTCGCATGACGGAGGATGCCCAGTCGGCGACTGGCTTTGGAGGCCAGCTTGGATATGTGGTTTTCCCAGGAAAGATCATGGCAGATAGTGAGACCTAAAAGCTTGAGTGACAGAACTTCTTGGAGAGGATTGTTCAGAAAGTAGATGGGAGGATTGTCCAGTCGGTATTTTCGGATAGACATAGTAAGAGTGAGAGATTTGGCAGGATTGAAAGACATGTTCCACTTGTTCGACCAGTCTGTGATTTTATCCAGGTCTGCAGAAAGTGAGGAGGCTGCAGACTGCCGATCTGAGGGATGAGGTATGGAGCGGCAGAGACTGGAGTCATCAGCAAACATATAGAGAGCATTTTCCAGAGAGTCGGATAGATCATTGATGAAGACCAGAAAAAGTACAGGGCCCAAAACACTGCCTTGGGGAACTCCAGCCTGAACAGGAAGGGGAGATGAGAGAAACCCATTCAGGGCCACACGTTGACTACGACCAGAGAGGAAGTCTGCAAGCCATGCGTTGAGATTTCCATGGATACCATAGGAGGAGAGTTTGGTGAGCAGAGCGGGGTGCCAGACTGTATCGAAGGCATGTAATATGTCAAGGTAGACAGCTCTAATTTCATGTTTGGCATTGAGGCCCTCTATCCATTGTTGAGACAGCAGAAGCAGCATGCCCAGAGTAGAGTGACCTGGTCTGAAACCAAATTGATGATCAGAGATCAAGCCATTGGAGAAGAGGAAGGATTTGATATCCGAAGCAATGATGGATTCCATGACTTTGCTGATAATTGGGAGAAGGCTGATTGGTCTGCTGTTGCAAGGATCTGTTTTTGAACCTTTTTTGTGTAAAGCGGTAATGTTGGCTGATTTCCAAGCTGATGGCAGATAACCTTGAGCAAAAGAGTGGGTAAAGAGAACAGAGAGAGGGTGAGATCGAGCGGCAGAGCAGGACTTCAGAACCCATGTGCTGATGCCATCTGGTACAGTTGCAGAACAAGAGTCGAGGATTGACAGAAACTTCTCCACCTTGTCAGGAGAGAAGGACACAGAGTCCAGGAGCAGCTGGGTACGACTGGGTACGGTGGGTACAGAGAGGGACGGGTTTGGGACACAATATTTTGAGGCAAACACAGAGATGAGGCATTCAGCTTTTTCACGTGCGGAGTCAGCTGTGTAGCCATCTGAGTTATGGGAGAGGATGGAAGGGGAACAAACGCCAGAAACAGATTTGACCAGACGCCACCAGGATTTGGAAGAGGGAGACATGTTTGAGAGTTCAGTCTTGAGAGTAGAGAGATATTGTTTCCTGGTTCTCCTGAGGGTGGACACACACTTGTTCCGGGCTTTGTGAAGATAAATGAGATTTCCTTCCGTTGGATTTGCCTTCCAGGAGGCAAAGGCAAGTTGTTTCAGGGCAGCTGCCTCACCACAAGATTCCGTGTACCATGGATGGGAGGAAGGGTATGACAACTGAAGATGAGATGGGACAAATCTGTGCATGAGAGAGAGCAAATTACTTTGGAGAATTCCCAGGATGAGTTGATGTCAGAGGTGGTAGAGATGGGAGACCAGTCCAGATGATTGATGGCTGCTTGAAGAATGTGCCAGTTGGCATGAGTGAAATGCCAGACTCGTCGACGCGGAGGAGGCTCTCTGAGAATGGCCAGAGAGTTATCCACTTTAACAAGCACATGATCAGATGAACCGATTGGAGCAGAAGAAAAGCAGCAGACATTTGCAAGGGAGGTAGTCATAACCAAGTCTAGAAGAGAAGATGCTCCGTTGACTGAGATCCGGGTCAGGAAATTGACAGATTGTGTCAGTCCCAGTGAGTCGCAGAAGTAAAGAAAAGGAACCTTTGGAAAGAAAAAGGAAAGAAAATTTTGGGCAGAAAAGGAACCAAATTGAAAGTGGAATGGAAACCATCGTATACGAGCTATGGCAACGAATAGAAAGGATTGAAAGGAGTTTAAGTAGGAACAAGAGGATAGTTGAACAGATAGAAAAATACCTATCTAACACCCACACAACACATCTGTCTGTTTCCCTCTAGTCTAGACAACGGATGGGGACCTATTGGTGCACACATATTAACAGTATAACTGACTCAAGTGTGCTTTATGTGTTCTGTTCCCCGGGGGCCGGTTTCATAACCATCACAATATCTTTATCTTGGAAACAAAAAATGAAGAGAAAAATAGCTTTTATCTGTGTGACATGTATTATTGGATGAGACTTCTGACCCCTAAATATATGCCTTGGTTTAAAATGTTGTCTGAGTACCAGCTCGTCCATCAGCCATAGAAATTATAGAGAAAAGGAAAAAGGATTAAATCTTTTGGATGAATGTAATCAGGTATTATATGATGAAAACTGAAAGTGAGCTTCGGGCACGTGTTTGCATAAAATATGTCCAATTTGATTTGCAATCCTGAGGAAATGAATTAATTAATATTGTACACTTTTGATGCTTTTTCAACATTTGTTTTAATTTTCAAGGTAAAATGATCTCTGAATCGAAGGCCCAGATCATATTTGTGATACTTCACAGTAAAAACTTATATTCGCTGGCTGAATTACTTTTATCACAAAACAACTCAGAGACGACATTAATTGGATGGTTAAGTACTCCAGCGATGAAAGTTAATAAGTACGCACCCATATTTGATGGATCTGTAGGATTCGAACAAAAAAAGGGATTTGTGCCAGGTCTGTATGAGTTTTTCATCAGTCTTCGACCCCAATATTACCTACAAGGTGTTGACAAGGATGCACTGGGTAAAACATTATTAAATGGTGCTCAAGTAATCCTGAACACAAAACAAAACAGAAGCTTTGAGAAATCTTCCACGTCAAACTTGAAAAATGCTCAAGTCATGACAGGGATCAGTAATTTCTTTCGAAATGGGAAAGATAAATCACCAAAAAATGGTTGTTTATGGAACCCAATGCAAAGGAGCAATGAATCACAACATTCCACAAAAGCTTTGGAAAATGTGATTTCCCACTTGGATTTGAAAACCACACAAAAGGTAAAATATAGTCAGTGCATTACAATAAAAGATAAAGATACATGAAAACTTGTTCGGATAGATGTCATTAAATACAATCCTGCTGCTCACCACATCCTTAAATATTGTCGTGCGACTCCCGGTTAACACCAGAAAGTCGCGGATGGACCGAAACGGATTTAATGGAGGTGATAACCAATACGGATTCTGCTATAATAAGTGCGGGAGGAAGAAGGAAAATGGAAGGCTGCGCAAGCGCTTAACTGCAGAAGGTGAACGAACTCAAACGGCAAACCAGATTTTAAAAGAATGGAAAATAATACAAGGGTTTATTGCCAATAAAGACAGGGACAGGAAAATACACGCCGTTAATAAAATGTCCTAAATCGGGACGTCCCCACACACAGATATCAGAAACAGACGAGGGAATATGAATACGAAAGAAAATGTCTTGTCGTGTAAAGTGTAAACGCGGAGCTCGGGCTTTTTTGGCTCTTGTCGTCTTGTCTCCGCTGCCCACACGCGGCTTCATTCGCCCCGATCCACCCACGAGGTCCCACACTCCAGCACCACAACACCGAGCACCATGAGGTCAGTGCACCAAGCACCACGCGTCCAACACAGGCCAGCGGCTCCAAGCGAGGTCGGTCTTCCCACACGATCGGCCTGCCACGTCCCAGTCAGCTCTCCTGAAGCAAACGTGCCAGCAAGCAAACTCCACTCGGGCTATATCTCAACTCAACTCAGGCTGCACAAGACGAAGTGCCGGATGTCCAAAACAGGCTAGCTGCGCAAACAAGAGCATGAACCGCAAGGTACGCAAGGGCTGCAAGAACGCACGAACCGCAAGAGACTCTCGAGACCAACGCAAATGGCGCAAGACTCACTAACTAATGGCGTTCGGCGCTCTCTTAAATAACCTTCTTCGTGACGTCACGTCAGCCTTGGAGCGCTACCCAATCAGTGCCCTCCACTGACTCGCCGGCTGGAGGTTCATGACTACCGCGCCACCCCAACTCTCATAGCGCGTGGTACTCAACGTGGATAGGCCTGTCGGAGGTGTAAATTGCGGCGGCCATGTGGCGGTGTCCTGGCCTGGTTTCCTTCTGAAGTCATGTCAGGGGAGGGCATTATTTAGTGTTGCAATAAATATCCTAACTAAGTGTCTAAGTGGTTGCGGTGCCAAAAGGGACAAAGGTTTGGCTGACCAGGTGAGACACACAGGGGCGCTACTCTTTAATCCCTAACTCCATTTATCACACGAACATCCTGGTATGCTCACAAGTATACATCTTACCCGCCAAAACGCCTACACATGAAACTTATTACAAGTCAGATTCCTTACCGCGACAGATGAATACCTACTGTAGTGGAAATCAATCAAGTCCACAACTTTGTCCCGTAGGTAGGTTTAATGATAATCTGATCTCTGGCAACATCCTGTAGAATACAATCATGCAATATATATATATCAGGATCATGGCATCATATAGAAAGGATCGATAATATTAGTCAATGCAAGCAAGCCTAGAGTATCTGCATATACGCACCATCCGAGTCTACATATCATAGATTAAATGTCGCAGGAGTGGCCCGGAGCCGCGGACGTCCGAGTTCTTGTAGACGCCTCTCAATGGTTCAAGTGAGCATCATACCTGGGTTCAACTTGGATACATTTTCACTACATTCTCCCCGCCGTTAGAACTACACTGCCGCTAGGCAGGAATCAAGCATGCGACAGCATTAGTAGAGTAGCAATGTCAGTCCATGTCAGTCGGTCCATCCGTAGCGGTCAGGGCGGCGAATTGCCCTGCCAGCACGGGTCCGGAAACTACCGGGTACTACATCCCCAAGCCCGGAGTCCCCCGCATCGGAGTAGCTGCTAGAGGCAGGCGTCGGAGGGGGCACCACAGTGCCTTCAGGCAGGGGTGTATCTGGCGACGGGAGGGACGGCAGATGCTCCATAGGCGGAGCCCCGGGAGAGTCCATAGACTCGTAAATCGGTTCGTCGATGTCCCCGTAAGGGTCGATGGCCCCGCAAGGGGCGAGATGGCGTACGGAGACAGTCGACTCGTGTCCATCTGCCGTCATCACGCGAGCATGCTCAGGATTAGCCTGGAGTACCTGCACCATATCCACTAGGGGATCGTACTTGCTCGTGCGAACTGCGCATTTGAGGTAGGCCGGCCCCGGCTCAGCGAGCCAACTATGTAAAGATCCGATACTACTCGAGCTCCTTGGGTGGTGAAACAGCCATTCGTGAGGAGTCTGGTTGGTGGCCGTACATAGTAAAGCCCTGATTGAGTTCAGTGCCACAGGTAGTGACCAAGCCCATTTATCTAGGCCCTGGCCAAGGGACCTGAGGCTTAGTGTGATGGCCCTCCATATAATCCCATTGAAGCGTTCGACCTGCCCATTCGCCTGTGGTCTATACGGGGTGGTATAGCTAGAAGCGACATTATTCTGGAGCAAGAAGCTCCTCACTTCCTGGGACAGGAACACCGCACCTCGATCTGTATGCACGTAGGCCAGATACCCAAACATAGAAAACAAGTTCTGCAGGGACTGTATAACTGTGTCGGCCGTCATATCTGCGCATGTGAAAGCAAAATGGAATCGTGAGTACTCATCAACGATAGTAAGCAGATAACGAGAGTTACTCGACACCGGCAGTGGCCCTTTGAAATCCATCGCCAATTGCTCCCACGGTCAAGTAGCCCTGACCAGCGTCCCCATGGGAGGGTTGTAAAAACGTGGTTCGAGTTCCGCACAAACAGCGCAGTCGCGACAGACCCGGCGAACGTCCTCAACCGAGTAAGGCAGATTACGACTACGCACAAAATGAGTGAAACGCACCACCCCAGGATGGCACATAGTGGCGTGCAAAGCGCACAGACCCTCCAAAGATATGAGACCCACACACGTAGCCGGCCGCGATAAGGCGTCGGCAACCAGGTTATCCCTCCCCGGGCGATATTTGATGGTGCAGCAGAAGTCGGCGAGTTCGATACGCCAGCGAGTGATTTCTCATTCTTAATGCGTTGAGCATGTAAGGTGTCGTACATAAACGCAACGCTCTGTTTTTTTTTTTGTTTTTTTTTTTAATATACAAGATCGAGGCTCGTGAAAGAGCGAACATTAATCACACAGAAAGACAAACCGACACATAAAACATAACATAGGGAGCGGTAGACAAGATGGGGAGAGAGGGGGAAGGACAGAAACAAAACATTTGAGAGCAGGGACCGAGAGACATGGAGACATCGAGAGATCTGAGAGAGGGTGAGGGCTTTGGGGGGGGGCGTGGGAAGGGGGCAGTGGGAGAGGTATAAAACATATGGACACTGCCAGGACTTCCAGGAAAGAAGTTGGAATTTCAAACAAGGTGGATCTGGGGTGAATTAGCGGGGGTAGAAAAGTTCAAGGTTTTGGATGGGGGAAGATAAGAGATGGTGGTGAACAGCTGTTTTAAAGACCTGGAGGGAGGAGTGGGATTGAAGGGAGTGAGGGAGTTTGTTCCAGAGGCGGGAGAAAAGAGGAATGAAAGAGTGAAGGTGAGCGGAGAGCCGAGATTTCGGCAGTTTAACCATCAGAGGGTTGCTGGCAGATCTTGTGCGACCTGTAGGAATATTTGGGGGACAGAGCACAGAGAGAGCTGGGGGTGCAAGGCCGGAGAGGAGTCGGTAGAAGACAGAAAGACCACCTACCTGCCTGCGGTGAGTGAGTGAAAGGCCCTCAGAGATAGCTTCATCGCGGGAGATTCCAATAATTCTGAAAGCTTTGGTTTCAACAGCGTGAAGCCGAGCTCGGTGTGAGGCAGGAGCACCGGCCCATAGGGGAGAACAGTATTCCATTGAGCTGCGGATGAAAGCCTTGTATGTGGTGAGGAGCTCAGGTGTGCCGAGGAAGGACTTCGCACGATGGAGGATGCCCAGTCGGCGACTGGCTTTGGAGGCCAGCTTGGAAATGTGGTTTTCCCAAGAAAGATCATGGCAGATAGTGAGACCCAAAATCTTGAGCGACAGAACTTCTTGGAGAGGATTGTTGAGAAAGTAGATGGGAGGGTTGTCCAGTCGATCTTTTCGGAGAGACATAGTAAGAGTGTGAGATTTGTCAGGATTGAAAGACATGTCCCACTTGTTTGACCAGTCTGTGATTTTGTCCAGGTCTTCAGAGAGTGAGGAGGCAGCAGACTGCCGATCTGAGGGACGAGGAATGGAGCGGCAGAGAGTGGAGTCATCAGCAAAGAGATAGAGAGGATTTTCGAGAGAGTCAGAGAGATCATTGATGAAGACCAGAAAAAGCACGGGGCCCAGAACACTGCCTTGGGGAACTCCAGCCTGAACAGGAAGAGGAGATGAGAGAAACCCATTCAGGGCCACACGTTGACGACGACTAGAGAGGAAGTCCGCCAGCCATGCGTGGAGATTTCCATGGATACCAAAGGAGGAGAGTTTGGTGAGCAGAGCGGAGTGCCAGACCGTGTCGAAGGCACGTGATATGTCGAGGGAGACAGCTCTAATTTCCTGTTTGGCATTGAGGACCTCCATCCATTGTTGAGACAGCAGAAACAGCATGTCCAGAGTAGAGTGACCTGGTCTGAAACCAAATAGATGATCAGAGATCAAGCCATTGGAGAAGAGGAAAGATTTCATATCAGAAGCAATGATGGATTCCATGACTTTGCTGATAATTGGGAGAAGGCTGATTGGTCTGTAGTTGCTAGGATCTGTTTTTGCACCTTTTTTGTGCAAAGCGGTGATGTTGGCTGATTTCCAAGCAGATGGCAGTTGACCTTGAGCAAAAGAGAGGGTGAAGAGAACAGAGAGAGGGTGAGATAGAGCAGCAGAGCAGGATTTTAGGACCCGTGGGCTGATGCCGTCGGGTCCAGTTGCAGAATCAGAGTCGATGTGATGATCAGAGCCGACGGCATCAGCCCACGCATCAGCCCACGGGTCCTAAAATCCTGCTCTGCTGCTCTATCTCACCCTCTCTCTGTTCTCTTCACCCTCTCTTTTGCTCAAGGTCAACTGCCATCTGCTTGGAAATCGGGTCCAGCTGTTGGTCCGTGATGATTTGGAAGCATCGTCCGAGCAAGTACGGAGGCCAACGCCGAATCGACCCGACGATCGCGTACGCTTCCTTTTCGATAGATGAATGCCTCCGCCTAGCGGAGGTGAGAGTCCGCGAAAAGAAAGCCACAGGGCACCCCCCCCCCCCCCCCGGGAGAGAGTCGCTGCTATCGCATGATCCGAGGCATCACTTTCCAAAACTAAAGATTTGTGCTCGTCAATCGTCGCCACAGCGGCGCCAGTGATGTCGGACATAAGGCCCCGAAAAGCAGCCATGGCGGCAGGGCTCATGGGGAACGCTTCGCAGGCCACAAGTGGGCGGAGTTTCATGGGGAAATTTTGCACCCACTTAGAATAATGGGCGAACAGCCCGAGAGCACGCTTCAGCGAAGCTCGATCGCAGGGCAGGGCCATATCGAGCAAGGGTCACAGACGCTCCTTATCTGGAGCAACAGAGCCATGGGTCACGGTGTACGCCAGAAGATCTATCGTGCGCATGGAGTAACGAAACTTAGCCTCATTCATGGTTAGGCGATACCTCTGCGTGACCTCGAGGAAGCACTTCAGATTTGCATCATGATGCCCCTGGTCATGCCCGCAAACCGTAACATTGTCCAGATATACAAAGACGTCGGTCAAGTTCTCCTTAGCAATGAGGTCGTCCATAGCCCTCTGAAAACAAGAACCCTGTTCGTGACCCCAAAAGGTAGTCGGGTGAACTGGTATAACCTTTGACCCGATTCAAACGCTGTATAGATGCGGTCGGCCCCGTAGATGGGGATTTGATGATATGCACTACGCAGATCGAGAGTGCTATCGACCGAGTACTGGGCCACCTGTCGAACCAGGGCGTCCATCCCCGGTAGGAGGTAGGCGTCCAGCTGTGTAAATCGATTAATCGTCTGCGAATAGTCGATTACCATGCGTTTGCGATGCGCTTCACTTCGTACCACCAAGACCTGGGCCCGCCACGGCGACCGGCTAGGTTCTATGATACCTTCCTTTAAGAGCTGGGCCATTTCTTCCGCAATGAATTGCGCGTCCTCGTGAGTTGCGCCGCGATTTTACCGCTACAGGTGTGCAGTCCGTGGTCATATTGGGGAACAGCGACAGAGGCTCAATTTCTATCCCTGCAAGAGCGCACACAGCAAGCGTATCAGTAACACCAAATTCCATTTCCAAACGTCCATGTCGCTTAAGAAAATCATGTGCCAGCAAAATATCGGCACATAATGCTCGTAAGACCATGAGATGTACATCTGGAAATATTCGTCCCTTTATCACAAGCTTCAATCGACATTCACCTTTTGTGCTGAGCCTAAGCCCTTGAGAGGCCATAAAGATCCGACGTCTTGTCCCAAGGATCGGCCATCCATGTTTTTCACCAGTCGATGATCGACATAACTATCTGTGGACCCCGTATCGATTAAAGTCCGAGCAAAAATTCCCTCGATCATAAGTGGGATAATGGTCCTGCAGGTATCGAGCCATCCGAGCGAGACGTTCGCGCCTCGCGTGTAGATCCAACGCCAGCTAAAGTTCTTCGTTCGTTCGAGCAGCCTCCGGATGGCGCTCGTGTCAAGCGCGTAGTTTCAAAGCCAACTGCAGTTTTCCGTGCCAAAGCAGGAGCTTGTAGTTCGTACGAGCAGCCTTCGGATGGCGCTCGTGTCACGCGCGGAGTCTCAAAGCCATCATGATCCGTTCGGATACCGGCCAAGGACAGTCGCTCCGCGTTCGGTCATGTTTGCGCCATTTGTTTTGTCAGCCCGATGAATCTCACCAAGGACGAGCGCGCAGCCAGGGGCCCACGAGGAGGTGAGCCTCTCATCAAAGTCGGGTGAGGCGCCCCGCTCTGTGCTCGGCCCTTTTGCTCGACGATAAGCACATTCAATGTCGAGCGAGTTTGTTTGCCCCGCGCAGCTTTTCGGCAAAGTTTTGCAAAGTGCCCCTTGGTCGCACACAAATGACATATCGCTTCCCGAGCCGGGCACGCCGACCTGGGATGTTGTCGATTCCCGCAGAAGTAACACGTAGCGTTTCGTCCAGGCTTTGGTCCTGCAGCTGCGGCTGCCGCCAAGCCTGGATCTGGGTCCACCTCGGGAGAGGCCAGGGGTTCCGGCGGTGATGTCGAGTCTGCTCCCGCATCCTCGGCGGTAGCTCTCTCCGTTCGGGCTTGACGAGACGTCTTCGCAGTGACACGCGTGTGGTCATACGCGTCAGATTGTTCCCGAGCCTGAGTGTAGACGTGAGCTAGCCGTAAAGTTTCCGTGAACGTCAAGTCCTCAGCTTCAAGAAGCCTTTGTCTAACGGTTGAGGAGCTGAGCCCCGAGACAAAAGAATCGCGTACAAGGTCATCTTGTACTTGCTCATGTGTGCGTACCTCCGGAGCACTATCGGCAAGCAGACATCGCAGCTCTTGTGCGAAATGATCCAGCGTCTCAGTGGGCTGTTGATTCCGCATCGCGAGCAGATGCCGGGAATAAACCACACTTCGTTTCTTAATGTAAATTCGTTTCAGCTCTGTCACAGCTGCATCGAATGTCATACACTGTTCGATTCCCCGGTAAACGCTATGATGTACTTTAGTCTGGAGTACATCTAATTTCGTTTCATCAGTGACAGCGGTGTCCTGGGCTTTGAACTGATGTCCAAAGTCTTTAGCCAATGCGTCAGCTCCGAGCCCGAATCCGCTGCTTGCGGGTCGGCTGCAAATAGCGGCACCTGAATCATCCTGTGTCCCACCATGTCGTCCTCGTTCGCCTCTTGTTCTCGAGTGGACAGCGAGATAGATTGTCATTAATTGTAGTGGAAATCAATCAAGTCCACAACTTTGTCCCGTAGGTAGGTTTAATGACAATCTGATCTCTGGCAACATCCTGTAGAACACAATCATGCAATATATATATATATATCAGGATCATGGCATCATATAGAAAGGATCGATCATATTAGTCAATGCAAGCAAGCCTAGAGTATCTGCATATATGCACCATCCGAGTCTACATATCATAGATTAAATGTCGCAGGAGTGGCCCGGAGCCGCGGACGTCCGAGTTCTTATAGACGCCTCTCAGTGGTTCAAGTGAGCATCACACCTGGGTTCAACTTGGATACATTTTCACTACACCTACCTACACAGATCTACAGTCACGTGAAAAAGTAAGTACACCCTGTAGCGGTTACCGCTGGATGCACACAATCGCCTTGCACCGGCCAGAACACGGCCAGACGCGCCTCTCCCGGGCATGCCCGGACTCACTGTTCCCGGGCACGCCCGAACCTCCTGGGCACGCCTGGTCTCGTCTTTCCCGGGCATGCCCGCTCTCGCCTTTCCAGGGCTCGCCCAGAGCGTCCGGGCATGCCCGCTATCGCCTTTCCAGGGCTCGCCCAGAGCGTCCGGGCATGCCCACTATCGCCTTTCCAGGGCTCGTCCAGAGCGCCCGGGCACGCCCAGCCTCGACTTGCCAGGCCGCAGCCAAACACGCCCGGGCAGGTCCAGACTCGCCTTTCCAAGGCTCGCCCTTGACACCCGGGCATGCCCGGTATAGCTTTTGCCGGGCAAACTTCCCGACATAAATGTGTATATATATTGCTGCCCGATAAACGGGCTTGTCAGAATACCTGAGCTGATTTGTTTCAATAAAGCAACTCGGACGAATTCCGTCTTTGGTCGCGTCAATTCTTTCGACTCGCATTGGAGCGCAGTTCCTTCAACCCCATGTAATGTTTTGACTTTTTCAACATATTTCAACATACATCTATTTGATCTTCATTTCAACAATATTGACAGATAAAGGTGATATAATATAACAAATATCATGAAACATTTACATTTTGTAGTCCATTGTATAATTTAAATAAACATAAATACAAATTTCACATGTGGAAAAAGTAAGTACACCCTTGGCTCTAATAGGTGGTATTGCCCCCTTTGGCAGAAACAACCTCAAGTAGGCGTTTCTTATAACAGTCTACCAGTCTCTGACATCGACTGGGAGAACTTTTTGCCCACTCCTCCATGCAGAATTCTTTCAGCTGTGTGATGTTTGAGGGGTTTCTTGCATGCACAGCTCGTTTCAAATCCCCCCACAACATCTCGATGGGATTTAGATCCGGGCTTTGACTTGGCAATTCCAGAACCCTCCATTTCTTTATTTTCAGCCATTCCTTGTTGGATTTACTGGTATGTTTAGGGTCATTGTCATGTTGCAAGGGGTACCTTTGGTTGAGCTTCAACTTTCCGACAGATGGCCTCACATTATCCTCAAGCACCCTCTGATACAATGAGGAATTCATCGTGGATTCTATGATGGTGAGCTGCCCAGGCCCTGATGCAGCAAAGATGCCCCAAACCATAATATTTCCACCACCATGCTTTACAGTTGGTATCAGGTTCTTGTGGTCAAATGCTGTCTTTGGTTTTCGTCAAATATGTCTTCTGGTAATGTGGCCAAATAGCTCTACCTTTGACTCATCTGTCCAGAGCACATTGTTCCAGAAGTGCTGGTCTTTGCCTAGGTGTTCAATGGCAAACTTTAGTCTTGCCCTGATGTTCTTTCTGGACAGCAAAGGTTTCCTCCTGGCACACCTCCCATGTAGATCAAATGTGTGCAGCCTCTTTCTAATGGTAGACTCGTGCACTTTGACATCAACAGTGGCAAGAGCTACCTGTAGGTCCCGTGATGACATTCTGGGGGTTCTTAGAGACTTCTTTCAGCATCTTGCGATCTGCTCTCGGGCTGAACTTGCTGGGGCGGCCTGACCTGAACAAGTTGGCAGTTGTTTGGAATCTTCTACACTTGTAGATGATCTTCTGGACAGTCGAATGATTGATTTCAAATTGTTTGGAGATCTTTTTAAATCCCTTCCCAGACTCGTAGGGATCTATAACCTTCTTTCTGAAGGCCTCAGAGAGCTCTTTTGATCTCGGCATGGTGATGCCGCACACTTCAACAACAAGTAGCAAACCAAACTAAATGTCTGAGGTTTAAATAAGACAGGTTCCTCCAAGATCCTCTCTAACGATGTTCTAATCATTTGCACCTGAGCTGGTGCACCTGATTCTAATTTTAGGTATTTGAAGTAGTGATAAATGTAGGGGTGTACTTACTTTTTCCACATGCGAAATTTGCATTTATATTTATTTAAATTATACAATGGACTACATAATGTAAATGTTTCATGATATTTGTTATATTATATCACCTTTATCTATCAATATTGTTGAAATGAAGATCAAATAGCTGTATGTTGAAATATGTTGAAAAAGTCAAAACTTTACATGGGGTGTACTTACTTTTTCACGTGACTGTATCTTTCTCTACATATCACTACCCTCACCGACACAACAATATCATCCTGCAGCTTCATACCGTTCCTGATGGTTCATTGGATGTGTTTCTTTTGAACTTCTGGGAGTATACTTTTAATTGCTATCTGATTAAAAAAGGAAATCAAGGAAAGCCGTGTACAGGTTCTGAACATTTAGGTCAAGTCAAAACACCATTTACCGAAGTTTCTCATCTTGACTTTGCTTACAACACTTACATGGCTGTTTATGCCATCGCATATGCACTGCATGACATGTGGTCATGTTTACCTGGTCATGGTCCTTTTGGAAATGGAACATGTGCCATTGTAAATAACTTTTCATCTTGGCAGGTGAGCATGAGATTTTTTTGATTTATTTAATACATATCTTGGGACATAAGTAGTAGCAAAATGTTGGTTCTGAGACCAACTGCCCTCCCAGCAACTCACTATCGCTCGTTCTCACTCGCTAGCGCTTGTTCGCTGTAGGTAGCTTATCTCCAAACCAACATTCTGCTACTACTATGTGGGGGTGATGATGCTGATGTGATGACAAAGATGGTCTTTCACATTATTTAGATTAACCTCTATCATACTGCATGTGTTTATGTGTGAGGAAACACCATATTCTAACCTCTTGTGTGTGGCATTCTCAACATTAATTTTAACATCCTTATAACTTAATCCTTAGCTCTTTATTGTGTATCATATTTAGTCTTTCAACTCATATTAAACTCATATCTGTTCAAATTCATATCTGTTTAATCTCATATCTGTTTAAACTCATATCTGTTTACATTCATATCGTCAATGAATAACTGACTATGTATCAATGAATATATGTATCTATCAATGAATATCTATGTAGAGTGAATGCATCAATGAATATACACTAAATTAACAAAAGTATGCGGACACCCCTTCTAATTAGTGGATTCGGCTGTTTCAGGCACACCCATTGCTGACAGGAATATATAATCAAGCACACAGCCATGCAATCTCCATAGACAAACATTGGCAGTAGAATGGGCCGTACTGAAGAGCTCAGTGACTTTCAATGTGGCACCATCATAGGATGCCACCTTTCCAAAAAGTCAGTTCGGCAAATTTCTGCCCTGCTAGAGCTGCCCCGGTCAACTGAAAGTGCTGTTAGTGTGAAGTGGAAACGTCTAGGAGCAACAACAGCTCAGCCGTGAGTGGTAGGCCACACAAGCTCACAGAATGGGACCGCCGAGTGCTGAAGCGTGTAGCCCATAAAAATCGTCTGTCCTCGGTTGCAACACTCACTACCGAGTTCCAAACTGTCTCTGGAAGCAACGTCAGCACAACAGCTGTTCGTCAGGAGCTTCATGTAATGGGTTTCCATGGCTGAGCAGCCGCACACGTGCCTAAGATCACCATGCGCAATGCCAAGCATTGGCTGGGGTGGTGTGAAGCTCGCCGCCATTGGACTTTGGAGCAGTGGTAACACGTTCTCTGGAGTGATGAATCACGCTTCACCATCTGGCAGTCCGACAGACGAATCTGGGTTTGGCGGATGCCAGGAGAACGCGACCTGCCCAAATGCATAGTGCCAACTGTAAAGTTTGGTGGAGGAGGAATAATGGTCTGGTGCTGTTTTTAATGGTTCGGGCTGGGCCCGTTAGTTCCAGTGAAGGGAAATATTAATGCTACAGCATACAATGACATTTTAATCGAGACGATTGTGTGCTTCCAACTTTGTGTCAACAGTTTGGGGAAGGCCCTTTCCTGTTTCAGCATGACAATGCCCCCATGCACAAAGTGAGGTCCATATAGAAATGGTTTGTCGAGATCGGTGTGGAAGAACTTGACTGGCCTGCAAAGAACCCTCACCTCAACCCTATCGAACACCTTCGGGATGAATTGGAATGCCGACAGCGAGCCAGGCCTAATCACCCAACATCAGTGCCCGACCTCACTCATGCTCTTGTGGCTGAATGGAAGCAAATCCCCGCAGCAATGTTCTAATATCTCGTGGAAAGCCTTCCCAGAAGAGTGGAGGCTGGTATAGCAGCAAAGGCGGGACCAACTCCATGTTAATGCCCATGAATTTGGAATGAGATGTGTGATGTTCGGGTGTCCACATACTTTTGATCATGTAGTGTGTGTATCTATCAATGAATATCTGAATATCATATCGTCAGTGCTGGAGATAATGCTGATGGAGGATTTCTCAATACATTTAAATGTATGATGTATGTTTTGACAGGAGAGAAACACTCAGATAGTTCAAGACCCCTCACTCTCTCACTCAAACCAACACTGTATAATAAAATATGCTGTAAATATTTTAATATATTTG
Organism: Myxine glutinosa; assembly: GCF_964187855.1. Classification (NCBI taxonomy): domain Eukaryota; kingdom Metazoa; phylum Chordata; class Myxini; order Myxiniformes; family Myxinidae; genus Myxine; species Myxine glutinosa. Next base: position 192,319,087 of record NC_136263.1, on the reverse strand, counting down.
TATATATGTTTTGCTTACAATTATTGATTTTTAAATCATAAAAAATGGATAAAGGGAAGGGAATAACACCCAACCTCTCCCTCATCCCACCCCTTCCTCCCCGTGTGTGTGTTGTGAAGCTTTAACCAAAGTCAATAACACCAACATCATCTTTTACTTCTTCGTATTCTTCTTTACGAGATTGATTTCAACAATGTAGGTCTTTTAGGTTTATTGAAAAAGACGAATTATACCCGAAGTCATACATATCATACCCCATTTAGCTGTTCTCATATAAACTGTATGTCCTTCTTCATAAAATTCAATACTAATCAGACAATTGAATTTAATAAGGAAAGGTGTATGGTTTGCAGGATAGATAGCGTGTTGTGATTGTAAATTCTAGACGTTTGATAAAACATACCATTTACTTTAAGTATATACAGTCATGTTAAAAAGTAAGTCCACCCCATGTAAAGTTTGACTTTTTCAACATATTTCAACATACAGCTATTTGATCTTCATTTCAACAATATTGACAGATAAAGGTGATATAACATAACAAATATCATGAAACATTTACATTTTGGAGTCCATTGTATAATTTAAATAAACATAAATGCAAATTTCGCATGTGGAAAAAGTAAGTACCGTACACCCCTACATTTATCACTACTTCAAATACCTAAAATTAGAATCAGGTGCACCAGCTCAGGTGCAAATGATTAGAACATCGTTAGAGAGGATCTTGGAGGAACCTGTCTTATTTAAACCTCAGACATTTAGTTTGGTTTGCTCTTTGTTGTTGAAGTGTGTGGCGTCACCATGCCTAGATCAAAAGAGCTCTCTGAGGCCTTCAGAAAGAAGGTTATAGATGCCTACGAGTCTGGGAAGGGATTTAAAAAGATCTCCAAACATTTTGAAATCAATCACATGACTGTCCGGAAGATCATCTACAAGTGGAGAAGATTCCAATCAACTGCCAACTTGTTCAGGCCAGGCTGCCCCAGCAAGTTCAGCCCAAGAGCAGACCGCAAGATGCTGAAAGAAGTCTCTAAGAACCCCCAAATGTCATCACGGGACCTACAGGTAGCTCTTGCCACTGTTGATGTCAAAGTGCACGAATCTACCATGAGAAAGAGGCTGCACAAATTTGATCTACATGGGAGGTGTGCCAGGAGGAAACCTTTGCTGTCCAGAAAGAACATCAGGGCAAGACTAAAGTTTGCCAATGACCACGTAGGCAAAGACCAGCACTTCTGGAACAATGTGCTCTGGACAAATGAGTCAAAGGTAGAGCTATTTGGCCACAGTACCAGAAGACATGTTTGGCGAAAACCAAAGACAGCATTTGACCACAAGAACCTGATACCAACTGTAAAGCATGGTGGTGGAAATATTATGGTTTGGGGCAGCTTTGCTGCATCAGGGCCTGGGCAGCTCACCATCATAGAATCCACGATGAATTCTTCATTGTACCAGAGGGTGCTTGAGGATAATGTGAGGCCATCTGTCAGAGAGTTGAAGCTCAACCGAAGGTGGACCTTGCAACATGACAATGACCCTAAACATACCAGTGAATCCACCAAGGAATGGCTAAAAAGAAAGAAATGGAGGGTTCTGGAATGGCCAAATCAAAGCCTGGATCTAAATCCCATCGAGATGTTGTGGGGGGATTTGAAACGAGCTGTGCATGCAAGAAACCCCTCAAACATCGCACAGCTGAAAAATTTTTGCATGGAGGAGTGGGCAAAAAATTCTCCCAGTCGATGTCAGAGACTGGTAGACAGTTATAAGAAACGCCTACTTGAGGTTGTTTCTGCCAAAGGGGGCAATACCACCTATTAGAGCCAAGGGTGTACTTACTTTTTCCACATGCCAAATTTGCATTTATGTTTATTTAAATTATACAATGGACTACAAAATGTAAAACTTTCATGATATTTGTTATATTATATCACCTTTATCTGTCAATATGGTTGAAATGAAGATCAAATAGCTGTATGTTGAAATATGTTGAAAAAGTCAAAACTTTACATGAGGTGTACTTACTTTTTCACGTGACTGTACATCAGTTGATGCTTTTGCACTCATTTATTTATTAGAAAAATCTATGTGATATTAATCATAACACCATTATCTGTATTACTCTGCAATTCTGTTTCTTCCAAAAGCAAATAATATGTATCAACTTCTTCACTCTCCGCCCTTTCAATGTAAAGAGAAGTATCCACTCTATTAGACTTTATAGTTTCCTTTTGAGAACTCAGGTCAATTGCGTAGATCGTATTAAGTTTTTGAAACGCAGTCATATCCAAAATGGGCCCTTTATTACCGTTGCTTTCACGCACCTTTTGGTAAGACTTGTAGGCTTCTGCATAATCATTTTTTTCCCAATCAATTTCCAATCTATCTCGCGGATAAAATGTGCCATCCAGAGAAACCCGAAGTTGTTTCACCTTAGCATTATCACTCAGCACATTATTCTTATCAGGACCTTCATCTCCATCTGGTTTCTTAAAAATGAGCCTTAGGTATCGTGGCTTTCCTTGAAGAACACGTAAATTCCAAGTATAGGTAGTGTGTTCCAGTTTAACGTTTACATCTTCTTTCAAGGTATGATACATTCAGGGGTTTCTTTGAGTTAAGTCTTCTATTCAACATCTCTTCCGTTTTAAGATTAGGAGTATATTCGCTGATAAACCAACACAAATCATTAATAACAAATTTATTATTAGCACCGAAAGCATTTGCAGTCCCAAAAAGCAATCCATTTACATTATCATTCCTTTGTAGTTGAAATCTAATTTTAAGACCATACAAAACTTTTATCATAATCACAAAATTCAAATATACCTTTTAGAGGTACTGCTACGGTAAAACTATTCTCTGCTTTTGTTTCATCATTATACATTGCCTATTTGGACTATAACCAGGGTCTGCATTTGTTCCAGTTGTCATATCAGGAATAAAACCTTCAACAGACCCCTTACCCAATCTATCACTAAACGAATATAGTGTGAATTTCATCATTTCAGATGTAGCAGAGACATAATCAACCGCTTCCACTTCTTGCATTCCAATATACAAACCAATACGATGAAACATTTTCCAGAAGAAATCATTTACGAATGTAGCATTAGTGTTATTCGCAGCCTTAGTGAATTTAAATTTACACAAGAAACTATCAGCTAGATTCAAGTAAGTTTGTTGATTATTTATTTTAAAACTTTTTGTTCCATTTGAATTCCAGTCTGTTCCTGTTATAGCATTTACCTGAAAATAGTCTTCCTTTTTAGTGGAGTTTGAAATGATAATCGTATCATCCAAATCATGGATACTATCAATTGCTTCCATACTTGTATTTATATAGCATTAAAATCGTTGAAACCCTGACCCAAGTATTTGAAGGATTTTTTTTGTCGTTCTGTGAAGATAGTTGGGTTTTGCCTTTTTTTATTTCTTTGATTGCTTGTAATTTATGAGACTCCTTTTGAGCATCTTTTATACTCTTTATAGCACCTGCTACATTTCCCACAGCGGAAGCGGTTGAACCAATTAGGTCTTTATGCTTAAGAATGGTTGTGAAGGAGCTGCGCTCCAACGCGGGTCGAAAGAATTGACGCGACCAAAGACGGAATTCGTCCGAGTTGCTTTATTGAAACAAAACAGCTCAGGTATTCTGACAAGCCCGTTTATCGGGCAGCAATATATATACACATTTATGCCGGGGCGTTTGCCCGGGAAAACCGAGACCGGGCATGCCCGGGTGTCAAGGGCGAGTCCTGGAAAGGCGAGTCTGGACATGCCCGGGCGTCCTGGACGCGACCTGGCAAATCGAGCCTGGGCGTGCCCGGGCGCTCTGGGCGAGCCCTGGAAAGGCGAGAGCGGGCATGCCCGGGAAAGACGAGACCGGGCGTGCCTGGGAGGTTCGGGCGTGCCCGGGAACAGCGAGTCCGGGCATGCCCAGGAGAGGCACGTCTGGGCTCGTCCGGACGAGCCCGGCATGGCGATCGCGCCCTGGCCGCGTCCTGGCAGGTGCAAGGCGATTCTGTACATTCAGCGGGAACCGCTACACACGCCCCTCAAGAATCGACCTGCACCGGCAGGGTCAATTTAAGGGGGGTCCGGATGACCCGGCCGAAGCGACCCCTGTAGGGTCATGGGGGGGGGGGTCCGATCCGGTGGTGGGTGGTCGAGCGGGAGGAACTGTGGACGGGGGGCGGCCTCGTCGCGGAGGAAGGGCCAACCGTGGTGGTCGGTCGACGTCCACGTGCGCCGGTTTGAGGCGGTCCACAGAGATCCGGTCCGACCGGCCGCCGACATCGACGATGAAGGACTTGTCGCCCCGTCGCACGACCCGGAAGGGCCCGTCGTACGGCGGCCGGAGTGGCCCCCGGTGCGCGTCATGACGCACAAAGACGTACTCCGCTGTGCGAAGCGCCGGGGGGACGTAGGACTGGGGGCCACCGTGGCAGGACGTTGGCACGGGGGCAAATCGTTGGGCGGCCTCCTGGAGGTCCGAGCGCTGGTGTGCGGCGGACCAGGGACTGGTAGCGTCGGGCACGAACTCGCCCGGGACGCGGAGCGGCTGGCCATAGACGAGCTCGGCGGCGGACGCCCGGAGGTCCTCCTTGGGCCGTGCGAAGGCCCAAAAGGACCCACGGCAGCCGGTCGGTCCAACCGTCATCCTGAAGGCCGGCCATGAGTGCGGCCTTCATGGAGCGGTGAAACCGCTCGCATAAGCCGTTGGCTTGGGGGTGGTAGGCCGTGGTGCGGTGCAGCGTGACCCCCAATGAGCGGGTGACCGCGCCCCAAAGTTCGGACGTGAACTGTGGGCCGCGGTCGGACGAGATGTCCGCCGGTGCGCCGAAGTGCGCGACCCAGGTGGCGATGAACGCCTGCGCCACGTCGGCGGTGGTGGTGGAGGTGAGGTGCACGGCCTCCGGCCACCTGGTGGTCCTGTCCACCATGGTGAGCAGGTGGGTGAACCCCCGCGATGGGGGCAGGGGACCCACCAGGTCCACGTGGACGTGGTCGAAACGCCGTGCAGGCACGGTGAAAAGTGCTAGGGGGGCCTGGGTGTGGCGGTGGACCTTGGCCCGCTGGCAGGCCGTGCAGGCGTTGGCCCAGTCGCGGACGTTCCGTCGAAGGCCGTGCCAGACGAAACGCACCGACACCAGCTTCTGAGAAGCTTTCCGGCCCGGGTGAGGAAGGCCGTGGATGGAGGCGAAGATGCGGCGCTGCCAGGAAACGGGCACGATGGGGCGAGGCTGGCCCTGGGACACGTCGCAGAGCAGGACGGTGCCCGTGAAGGGGATGTCGGCCAGGCGTAGGCCCATGTCCGCCGCCCGGAGGGCCTGCACCAAGGTGTCAGTGGTCTGGTCAGCCGCCATGAGCGCGAAGTCCACGCCAAGGTGGACCGCATTCGCGCTGGCCCGAGAAAGACAGTCGGCCATGGCGTTGTCTTTTCCGGCGACGTGCCGGATGTCCGTGGTGAAATCCGACACGGCGGAGAGGTGGCGCTGCTGGCGGGCCGACCATGGCTCCGTGACTTTGGCCATCGCGTAGACCAACGGCTTGTGGTCGACGAAAGCCATGAACGGGCGGCCCTCCAGGAGGTGTCGGAAATGGCGAACGGCCAGGAATAGACCGAGCAGCTCGCGGTCGAACGTGCTGTATTTTAACTCGTTCGGCCAGAGTTGCCGGCTGAAAAAAGCGAGTGGCTGCCAAACCCCGTCCACCCATTGTTCATGGACGGCGCCCACCGCGTAGTTGGAGGCGTCCGTAGTGAGGGTGATGGGCGCGTTGAGCACCGGGTGAGCCAGCAGCATTGCGTCGGCGAGAGCCCGTTTTGCGCTCGCGAAGGCCGCGTCCATGGCCGCGGACCAAACGATGTCATGCTTGGCCGGCTTGCCCCGGAGGGCCTCGTAAAGGGGCTGCATGAGCTGAGCAGCGCGGGGCACGAATCGGTGATAAAAATTCACCATGCCGAGGAAATCTTGTAGGGCCTTGATGGAACGGGGACGCGGGAACGTGGTGATGGCCTCGACCTTGGTCGGCAGCGGCACGGCCCCGGTCTTGGTGATGCGGTGGCCCAAAAAGTCAATGGTCGTCATGCCGAAGTGGCATTTGGCCGGGTTGACAATTAAGCCGTGCTCGCTGAGGCAACCGAACAGTGTTCGGAGGTGGAGGAGGTGCTCGGCGTGGGACGTGCTGGCGACGAGGATGTCGTCCAGATAGACGAAAAGAAATGGCAGGTCGCGCAGCACGCCGTCCATTAAGTGCTGGAACGCCTGGGCCGTGTTCTTGAGGCCAAACGGCATCCTCAAAAATTCGAACAGGATGAACGGCGTGATGACGGCCGTCTTTGGGACGTTGGCCGCCCGGACAGGTACCTGGTGGTATCCCCGTATCAGGTCAATTTTGGAAAATATGACCCGTCCCGCCAAACGGGCGGAAAAGTCCTGGATGTGCGGGATCGGGTACCTGTCGGGGGTGGTAGCATCGTTGAGGCGGCGGTAGTCGCCACACAGGCGCCATCCGCCCCCCGGCTTTGGCACGATGTGCAGTGGTGAGGCCCACGCGCTATTGGAGCACCGCACGATGCCGAGGTGCTCCAACGCGTCGAACTCGGCCTTTGCCATGGCGAGCTTGGCCGGGTCGAGGCGGCGGGCCCTGGCGTAGACCGGCGGGCCCATAGTGGGTATGTGGTGCTCGATCCCATGCCGCACTGCGACGGCCAAAAACGTCGGCCGCGTGAGAGCCGGGAATTTCGCGAGCAGGCGAGTGAACTCGTTCGCCGTCAGGAGGGCGCACGCTAGTTCGGTCGGCGCGGAGCTGCTCATCATGCACGCCAGGGAGCTGAAGGTCTCGGCGTTGACAAGGCGACGTCGTTTGACGTCGACCAGCAGCCCATGCGCACAGAGGAAGTCGGCGCCCAGCAAAGCCATGGGGACGCAGGCGGTCACAAAGGTCCACTGAAAGCGCTGGCTGCCGAAGCAGAGGGTGATGTCGCATGGGCCGAAAGTGCGTATGGCCGAGCCATTAGCAGCGACCAAAGAGGGGCCGCAAACGGCGTCCCGCCTGTCCTGCTCGGAGGCAGGTATGACGCTCAGTTGGGCGCCGGTGTCACAAAGGAAACGCCGCCCGGACGCTTTGTCCCAAAAAAAAGCAAGTTGCCCGAGTGGCCGGCGCTCATGGCTGGGAATGAACGCCGGCCCGGCCGTTTCCCGACTTGCCGAAAGTGCACGGGGGTCGGCACGTCCGAGCCTTGTGTCCGAACCTGGCATGGTAATAACACCACGCCTGGTCAGGTGGAGGCCCCGGCCGTCGTGTCGGAAGCGGCCGGCGCGGCGTGGCGGCCGCCAGTTGTACCGGCAGTTCGGCCTCCAACCGCGCAGGGCACTCGGGCGTCGTGGGCATCGCCTCGGACGGCAGCAGGCTCCAGGTAGCCGCGCCGATGTGTTAGCCCACCGAGGAGATCTTATCGGCTTCCCTGGCGAGGGCGCGGGGATCGGTGATCGACGTGCCAGTCAGGGTGAGGCGTACCGGGTGAGGCAGCTGGCGAAGGAACAGCTCGCGGAACAGAAAATCTGGAGAGTGCTCACCGAGCAACGGGAGCATATAGTCCATGCGCTCGGACGGGCACGTGTCACCGAGCTCGGGCAGGGCGAGCAGACGCCGTGCGCGTGCCGCCGGTGAGAGGGCGAAAGCGTCGAGGAGGAGCATCTTCAGCGCGTCATACTTGTCAGCAGCCGGCGGGTGCTCGAGGAGGCTCAGGGCGCGGGCCGCGGTGGCGGAACCGAGCGCTGCCACGACGTGGTGGAAGCGGGTGTCGTCCGCGGTGATGCCTCGCAGGGCGAACCGGGAGTCAGCCTGGGCGAACCAAACAGCCATGTGAGCCTCCCAGAAGGTAGGCAGTTTAAGAGTCACTGCCGTGTCCATGTCGGTAGGTCACCAGTGAAGGAGCTGCGCTCCAACGCGAGTCGAAAGAATTGACGCGACCAAAGACGGAATTCGTCCGAGTTGTTTCATTGAAACAAAACAGCTCAGGTATTCTGACAAGCCCATTTATCGGGCAGCAATATATATACACATTTATGCCGGGGCGTTTGCCCGGGAAAACCGAGACCGGGCATGCCCGGGTGTCAAGGGCGAGTCCTGGAAAGGCGAGTCTGGACATGCCCGGGCGTCCTGGACGTGGCCTGGCAAGTCGAGGCTGGGCGTGCCCGAGCGCTCTGGGCGAGCCCTGGAAAGGCGAGAGCGGGCATGCCCGGATGCTCTGGGCGAGCCCTGGAAAGGCGAGTCTGGACATGCCCGGGCGTACTGGACGCGGCCTGGCAAGTCGAGGCTGGGCGTGCCCGGGCGCTCTGGGCGAGCCCTGGAAAGGCGAGAGCGGGCATGCCCAGGAAAGACGAGACCGGGCGTGCCCGGGAGGTTCGGGCATGCCCGGGAACAGCGAGTCCGGGCATGCCCAGGAGAGGCGCGTCTGGGCCCGTCCGGACGAGCCCGGCATGGCGATCGCGCCCTGGCCGCGTCCTGGCAGGTGCAAGGCGATTGTGTACATTCAGCGGGAACCGCTACAATTGAACCAATACCCATTAGAGTATCAATTATCCCATCTCCTTTATTTCTCAATTGATGCCCCACACCCCGTTGTCTCTTTGGTTTATAGTATCCTCTACCAAGAAACATACCTTCACCCTTATAGTATGGTGAAAGGAACATGCCTGAGCCTGTAATTATTTTATATTTTCCCAACTCGTGTTTCCTCACAATAACCATTATTTATTTATTGGAAAACTTCACGTAGGTGAAATCTGATGGATATAATTTCTTCATTAAAGGAAATCATATGATTATCTTGATCGGTTATCCTAAAATTTACTCTGTATATGGTTTTTCCTGACACAGGTAAATAGACAAGATTTTTTGGTTCCATATTGAATTTATAACCAATCGGGGTTGAGCATGCGCTGAATGAAAATATTGTATTTGTTCTTATTCCATCGTTATAAGCACCATCAATCAAATCACAATGAATTCATACCGAATTTATACCGGAGGATATTTGAATAACATTATCACTGTAAAACGTCCCGTTAGTTTCAATCTTTTTTTGAAGAGAAACCTAATAGCCTCGCGGTCCCCATGTGCGGTCCCCATGTGCTGTCTTTGTCTTTCCCTCACGGTCCCCATGTGCTGTCTTTGTCTTTCCCTTGCGGTCCCCATGTGCTGTCTTTGTCTTTCCCTCACGGTCCCCATGTGCTGTCTTTGTCTTTCCCTCGTGGTCCCCATGTGCTGTCTTTGTCTTTCCCTCGTGGTCCCCCTGTGCTGTCTTTGTCTTTCCCTCATGGTCCGGTCCCCATGTTCTGTCTTTGTCTTTCCCTCGCGGTCCCCATGTGCTGTTTTTGTCTTTCCCTCGCGGTCCCCATGTGCTGTTTTTGTCTTTCCCTCGCGGTCCCCCTGTGCTGTCTTTCCCTCGCGGTCCCCATGTGCTGTCTTTGTCTTTCCCTCGTGGTCCCCCTGTGCTGTCTTTGTCTTTCCCTCACGGTCCCCATGTGCTGTCTTTGTCTTTCCCTCGTGGTCCCCATGTGCTGTCTTTGTCTTTCCCTCGTGGTCCCCATGTGCTGTCTTTGTCTTTCCCTCGCGGTCCCCATGTGCTGTCTTTGTCTTTCCCTCGCGGTCCCCATGTGCTGTCTTTGTCTTTCCCTCGCGGTCCCCATGTGCTGTCTTTGTCTTTCCCTCGCGGTCCCCATGTGCTGTCTTTGTCTTTCCCTCGCGGTCCCCATGTGCTGTCTTTGTCTTTCCCTCGCGGTCCCCATGTGCTGTCTTTGTCTTTCCCTCGTGGTCCCCCTGTGCTGTCTTTGTCTTTCACTCGCGGTCCCCATGTGCTATCTTTGTCTTTCCCTCACGGCCCCCATGTGCTGTCTTTGTCTTCCCCTCGCGATCCCCATGTGCTGTCGTTGTCTTTCCCTCGTGGTCCCCCTGTGCTGTCTTTGTCTTTCCCTCGCAGTCCCCATGTGCTGTCTTTGTCTTTCCCTCGCGGTCCCCATGTGCTGTCTTTGTCTTTCCCTCACGGTCCCCATGTGCTGTCTTTGTCTTCCCCTCACGGTCCCCATGTGCTGTCTTTGTCTTTCCCTCGCGGTCCCCATGTGCTGTCTTTGTCTTTCCCTCGCGGTCCCCATGTGCTGTCTTTGTCTTTCCCTCGCGGTCCCCATGTGCTGTCTTTGTCTTTCCCTCGTGGTCCCCATGTGCTGTCTTTGTCTTTCCCTCGCGGTCCCCATGTGCTGTCTTTGTCTTTCCCTCACGGTCCCCATGTGCTGTCTTTGTCTTTCCCTCGTGGTCCCCCTGTGCTGTCTTTGTCTTTCCCTCGCGGTCCCCATGTGCTGTCCTTGTCTTTCCCTCGCGGTCCCCATGTGCTGTTTTTGTCTTTCCCTCGCGGTCCCTCTGTGCTGTCTTTCCCTCGCGGTCCCCATGTGCTGTCTTTGTCTTTCCCTCGTGGTCCCCCTGTGCTGTCTTTGTCTTTCCCTCGCGGTCCCCATGTGCTGTCTTTGTCTTTCCCTCGCGGTCCCCATGTGCTGTCTTTGTCTTTCCCTCGCGGTCCCCATGTGCTGTCTTTGTCTTTCCCTCGCGGTCCCCATGTGCTGTTTTTGTCTTTCCCTCACGGTCCCCATGTGCTGTTTTTGTCTTTCCCTCACGGTCCCCCTGTGTGTGCTGTCTTTGTCTTTCCCCCGCGGTCCCCATGTGCTGTCTTTGTCTTTCCCTCGCGGTCCCCATGTGCTGTCTTTGTCTTTCCCTCGCGGTCCCCATGTGCTGTCTTTGTCTTTCCCTCGCAGTCCCCATGTGCTGTCTTTGTCTTTCCCTCGCGGTCCCCATGTGCTGTTTTTGTCTTTCCCTCGCGGTCCCCATGTGCTGTCTTTGTCTTTCACTCGCGGTCCCCATGTGCTGTTTTTGTCTTTCCCTCGTGGTCCCCCTGTGCTGTCTTTCCCTCGCGGTCCCCATGTGCTGTTTTTGTCTTTCCCTCACGGTCCCCCTGTGCGTGCTGTCTTTGTCTTTCCCTCGCGGTCCCCATGTGCTGTCTTTGTCTTTCCCTCGCGGTCCCCATGTGCTGTCTTTGTCTTTCCCTTGCGGTCCCCATGTGCTGTTTTTGTCTTTCCCTCACGGTCCCCATGTGCTGTCTTTGTCTTTCCCTCGCGGTCCCCATGTGCTGTCTTTGTCTTTCCCTCGCGGTCCCCATGTGCTGTCTTTGTCTTTCCCCCGCGGTCCCCATGTGCTGTCTTTGTCTTTCCCTCGCGGTCCCCATGTGCTGTCTTTGTCTTTCCCTCGCGGTCCCCATGTGCTGTTTTTGTCTTTCCCTCGCGGTCCCCCTGTGCTGTCTTTCCCTCGCGGTCCCCATGTGCTGTTTTTGTCTTTCCCTCACGGTCCCCCTGTGCTGTCTTTCCCTCGCGGTCCCCATGTGCTGTCTTTGTCTTTCCCTCGTGGTCCCCCTGTGCTGTCTTTGTCTTTCCCTCGCGGTCCCCATGTGCTGTTTTTGTCTTTCCCTCATGGTCCCCATGTGTTGTTTTTGTCTTTCCCTCATGGTCCCCCTGTGCTGTCTTTCCCTCGCGGTCCCCATGTGCTGTCTTTGTCTTTCCCTCGTGGTCCCCATGTGCTGTCTTTGTCTTTCCCTCGCGGTCCCCATGTGCTGTTTTTGTCTTTCCCTCGCGGTCCCCCTGTGCTGTCTTTCCCTCGCGGTCCCCATGTGCTGTTTTTGTCTTTCCCTCACGGTCCCCCTGTGCTGTCTTTCCCTCACGGTCCACATGTGCTGTCTTTGTCTTTCCCTCGTGGTCCCCATGTGCTGTCTTTGTCTTTCCCTCGCGGTCCCCATGTGCTGTTTTTGGCTTTCCCTCACGGTCCCCCTGTGCTGTCTTTCCCTCACAGTCCCCATGTGCTGTCTTTGTCTTTCCCTTGTGGTCCCCATGTGCTGTCTTTGTCTTTCCCTCGCGGTCCCCATGTGCTGTCTTTGTCTTTCCCTCATGGTCCCCCTGTGCTGTCTTTCCCTCACAGTCCCCATGTGCTGTCTTTGTCTTTCCCTCGTGGTCCCCATGTGCTGTCTTTGTCTTTCCCTCGCGGTCCCCATGTGCTGTTTTTGTCTTTCCCTCGCGGTCCCCCTGTGCTGTCTTTCCCTCGCGGTCCCCATGTGCTGTTTTTGTCTTTCCCTCACGGTCCCCCTGTGCTGTCTTTCCCTCGCGGTCCCCATGTGCTGTCTTTGTCTTTCCCTCGTGGTCCCCCTGTGCTGTCTTTGTCTTTCCCTCGCAGTCCCCATGTGCTGTTTTTGTCTTTCCCTCGTGGTCCCCATGTGCTGTCTTTGTCTTTCCCTCGTGGTCCCCATGTGCTGTCTTTGTCTTTCCCTCACGGTCCCCATGTGCTGTCTTTGTCTTTCCCTCGTGGTCCCCATGTGCTGTCTTTGTCTTTCCCTCGCGGTCCCCATGTGCTGTTTTTGTCTTTCCCTCGCGGTCCCCCTGTGCTGTCTTTCCCTCGCGGTCCCCATGTGCTGTTTTTGTCTTTCCCTCACGGTCCCCCTGTGCTGTCTTTCCCTCGCGGTCCCCATGTGCTGTCTTTGTCTTTCCCTCGTGGTCCCCCTGTGCTGTCTTTGTCTTTCCCTCGCGGTCCCCATGTGCTGTTTTTGTCTTTCCCTCATGGCCCCCTGTGCTGTCTTTCCCTCGCGGTCCCCATGTGCTGTCTTTGTCTTTCCCTCGTGGTCCCCATGTGCTGTCTTTGTCTTTCACTCGTGGTCCCCATGTGCTGTTTTTTTTCTTTCCCTCGCGGTCCCCCTGTGCTGTCTTTCCCTCGCGGTCCCCATGTGCTGTCTTTCCCTCGCGGTCCCCCTGTGCTGTCTTTGTCTTTCACTCGCGGTCCCCATGTGCTGTTTTTGTCTTTCCCTCGCGGTCCCCCTGTGCTGTCTTTGTCTTTCACTCGCGGTCCCCATGTGCTGTTTTTGTCTTTCCCTCGCGGTCCCCCTGTGCTGTCTTTCCCTCACGGTCCCCATGTGCTGTCTTTGTCTTTCACTCGTGGTCCCCATGTGCTGTTTTTGTCTTTCCCTCGCGGTCCCCCTGTGCTGTCTTTCCCTCGCGGTCCCCATGTGCTGTCTTTCCCTCGCGGTCCCCATGTGCTGTTTTTGTCTTTCCCTCGCGGTCCCCATGTGCTGTCTTTGTCTTTCCCTCGCGGTCCCCATGTGCTGTCTTTGTCTTTCCCTCGCGGTCCCCATGTGCTGTCTTTGTCTTTCCCTCGCGGTCCCCATGTGCTGTTTTTGTCTTTCCCTCGTGGTCCCCCTGTGCTGTCTTTCCCTCGCGGTCCCCCTGTGCTGTCTTTCCCTCGCGGTCCCCCTGTGCTGTCTTTCCCTCGCGGTCCCCATGTGCTGTCTTTGTCTTTCCCTCGTGGTCCCCCTGTGCTGTCTTTCCCTTGCGGTTGTCAGCTCTTTCACGAGCCTCGATTCAGTGTGGAAAAAAAAAAGAAAAAAAAAAAGCTCTCTGAATGAATTTTCAATTGTGAAATCAACTTTATAATTATTTTTAAGTTTAATAGTTGATTTTGAAGTATGTTTTTGAATATCTATTACAATATTTTTTGGTTCATCACCTTGTTCTTTCATAAGGCGAGAAATTTCAGAAGATATTTGAGAAATCTCGTATGCTCCGGTGAAACTGTTATAGTTTTGTATCTACTTCCTGAATCATAACTAAACTTGTTGTTTTTCTCTGTGATATTAAAAAGGGTATTGTAAGTCTCCATTGACAACAAAGAAGCCTCATATTCTTTTGTGGGGTCAAGTTGTAGTTGGTAAGGGAATGAAGCTGTGTAATCACTCGTTGTGAAATTAAAACCAAGAATTGTGCTTCTCATCTTATTTAATATGTAATAAAATATCTTTGTATTGACATTTATTAATTATTTTCATATTCATCAACTGATCTAAAATGGCGGATGCTTCATTAAAACAGTTGTTGTTCCCAGCCTTCTTACTACCTAACAACAATAATAGCCTATTAACTAATTGTAATGGGTCATTTGGAAGAAAGCGAACACCCGAACCCGGGGCTAAACCAAGCTTGCTTAAAGCATCAATAATATGTTTTTCCTTCTCATTCTTCTTACTTTTACCAGAAACAGAAACTCCAAAATCAAGTGAGTTTAGTAAATCAATATATACCCTGTCATCTTCATTTTTCATATTCAATGGTTCATTGAAATATGTTGAATCACCTCTCATACTTGTTGCTTGTTTTCCATCTTTTGTTAGAAGAAACATTAATCTAGGGGTTAATTTAACATTTGGTTGAGCAGAGCTTAAGAACATCAATTTATCATGAAATATCAATACCTTTTCTTTCACAAGATAGGACTGTGCTGGTTCTTCTGTTGGAATGAGACCTGCTCTGGTTTTTGAATCCACCGAATATTCATTGTTTTGAAGAGCTTCCACAATATAATTGGGAGGTTGATTTACCTCCTCAAGTTGCTGAAATAATCCTTCATCATCATATTCTAATTCTCCTATATCTCCAAGTTCTTGCTCCGTCATTTGACTAAAATCTTTGAGCATTTGAAGTTTTTTTGGAGCATATTCTATCGCAGGAACTGTAGACGAAATGCTTTACAACTTTTGAAACTAACTCCTGATGTTCCTTAAATCTTCTTGCTCTTTCTTGTGCATTCATTTCCTGTATTTATTTATTGAAAAATATCATTTAGTATCTCATCTTGTTTCACAACAATATATTAATATTTTCCTATCGTGTGTTTCGTGTGAGCCTCAAATTCTTTTTTTACTACATAACGTTGAACAATTGTCTCTCCAAAAATTATTTACATCTATTCAATTTAACTTGAATAAAATAAAAGTATTGGCATTGTTTCTTATTGAGCGACGAGAGAGTTGAAAATATGATTGACTGAGATAAATACAATTACAAGAAGAACGTCTCCCTCTTGTATGGTAGCTATCCATTACTGTTTGGTTTCTCTCATTTACACAATCATCAAAGATGACGAGGTTCTTTTTTGATTTATCTAAATCTTGTGGTGAAGGTATATCATCCGTATTATCACTGAGAATACAAGTTATGGGTTTTGGTTTCGGTTTTGATTTCTGTGTATCACAAAATAGTTGTATTATATCTTCAATGTTATAATCATTTAGTTTTTTTTGAAGTTTAAATAAACCGATCATATCTTCTTTTCAAAGGCCCGCATTAAAACCCTGTGAGAGTAGTTGATACTCGGGTTGAAAACTTGACTTTGTGAAAATTATTAAATTATCATAATCTAAAAAGTTGGGTGTAAGGAGCGAGCATCTTTAAAAGCAAACAGGTTTTTCCACATCCGCTTGAACCAACTATTAGACATCTTAATGAATTTGGGAGATTTTTCTGGTTGTTAAATTTTACCTTGATTTCCCAAACGGGTAAAAAATCATTCATTTATATATTTGTAAAACAAGTCATCTAATTTTTTATGAGCTTTTTTAGAAACTCTATATTTTATCCTGAGTTCAGGTTTAATTTCAAGATAATCCATTATTTTATTTATATAGTATCTTGTATTAACATTTCCATTAAAAATATTTTGAATAATAAATATCATCTTATTGATATCATCATCAAAAATCATCAAAAATCATCATCATCAAAAATATCATCTTATTTTTGAATAAAATCTCTTTTATTAATCTTGTAAAGTAATTCATTTTTGGTTCTAATTTAAAAGAGTTATATATATATTTTATATATTTTATCATCATTAATTAAAAGATAATCACAGAATAAACATTGTTTATGGGCTTTTGACTCTGTATTTAATCCCACTCTATCACAAGCCGGACAATTCTCTAATTTATCATATGGAGAATCAGGGAATTTAAGAGGCTCAATATCTGGTATGTCGTTTGGATTTATCATATTTATCTAGTAAAAGATTACTTAAACTAAAAATCATCTTCACCATAATCGGTGCTTTCATAATCAATTACAAAATTAGAATATGAAAAGAAGATTAATTTGAGAAAACCCAAGCTCAAAGTTGGTGATATTGTAAGAATATACAGATGGAAAAGTCATTTTGAGAAAGGTACACGTTGGTTCAGAAAGGTACAGAAAGGTACAAAGTCAAAATACAAAGAGATGGACTAATGAACTTTTTAAAATCGTTGATGTAATGGGTACCGTCCCTTTGACATACAAATTATATGATTTGAATGGGGAAGAAATCTTGGGTTCATTTTATTCACAAGAATTACAAAAGACACAAATAAGCAGATTTGAAAGCAATGGGCTGGCGCTTCACAATCCTCCACATATGGACACTTGAGGGTGCATTAAAAATAATAAATAAATAATAAAATGTAATGGGGATACGTTCTTGAGATCTCTGAACCCCAAACACAGAATCCCTCAACTTTTCAGTTGGGGCTTTACTTTTGTGTGTGTGCAATGGTGATACGATCTTGAGATCTGTGAACCCCAAACACAGAATCCCTCAACTTTTCAGTTGGGGATTAACTTCGGCACACAATTTTGTTTGTTGGTGTGTGTTTGAGTGAGTCATAATAATATACGAACCCTAACCCAACCCCAACCCCGTGTATAGAACGTGGTGGATACTTTGGTTTTTGTTTAGTGTGAGAAAAACTGAACCCTTAACCCCCACATTAAAACACCAAATTTGTAAGTCTAAACAACTGTATCCATTACATCAACCATATAAAAAGTTCTTAACTCCATCTCTTTGTATAACCTTCCAATTCTATTCATCTTTTTCCAACTTTTTTAAACAATTCAATGATAAAGATTTTTAAACAATTCAATCTTTTTTTTTTCCTATTCTTGCCAATTCTGTCTTGCAAGGCTTTCAAGTTTGAAGAAGTAGAAATGGGAAGAAAGAATTTTCCAGCATTTTCTTCCCCGAACTTTCTTGATATTGCTAAAATAAATTTTAAAATATATATATATATATTACTTATCTAATATTGAATTAAATAACATATATAATTTAATTGATTTTTAATCAACTGAACTTACCTTAAATCAGACATCATCATACAAAGAACATTGTTCATTGCTTTAGAATCCAAAGAGCCTCCAAGGTAAAACTCTTTCGTTGGATTATCAAAGTAGAACTCGTTCTGTGGGTCTTGGTTATTCAAAGTGTCTTCAAACAAATCAATAACTTCATTCCAAGTTGTGTTGAAAGCAGTACTTTCATTTTGTATCTCAGATACAATTTCCTGTGAGAGAAAATAACAATGTATTAATTTAAAACAAGTTTAGTATATGGATAAATCAAGCTCTGTGAATATTAAAAGAAACTTTGCTAACTCTTGCATGAGTCTCAATCTAATTTTTTTTTTAAAGAATTTTTTTAAAATAATTAAATATTTAAAAACAAAATTAAATAATTAAATAAATAAATAAATAAACAAACAAACAAATAAAGAAACAAACAAACAAACACCTCCATTAATAAGAGGTTCGAGTCCAGTTCATCAATCTGAAGGTTTAGTTCCACACAGGTAGTAGGACCACAAGGTAGGCCACAATCATCCCACTCAAGCTGGGGGCAGTAGTCCATTATCGAGAGAAGCAGGAATTCTGTTTTTAAAAAGCCTGTGTGGTCGGTGCCTTTTATAAGAATGGTTGGTGCGTGTCATTTCCTGTGGAAATTGCCCTGGAAATTCCCAGGGCAAGCCTGGGCATGATGCAATGCAATGCAATGCCTTAACTGGAAATGATGCAATGTTAGCTCAAGATGGTGATTGTTCTTTTGAGAGAATTAAATTATTGTCTAAAAATGAAACATAAACAAATATTCGTCGGGTCTCTGTATGAGTATAATGAAAAATGGGGGGAGTTAATAAGTTAAATGCAGGTGTGAGTTAATCGCCCCATTGACTTCAATGTTAAATTAAATGTGTCCCAGGCCCCCCATTTCCCCCCTACTGGCACCTCTGACCTTAGACTGCTTGACCCCATAATCCAATCCCTTTATCTTTACATCATTATACATACTTGCACAAAGTTTGACTTCAGCTGTTCTTAAGTTATCATGCTAACGAAAACCTATAACGGATGAACGTACAAATGGATGGCAACCCGAAAACAAAATACCTCCAGGGATGAAAAATGATGATTAGTTACCGTAAAACTCTAAACCCAAGCGTCATGGTGAAAGTCTCTCTTGGAATGGTGTAGCAGGTGGCAGGAGAAATGACAATTGATTTATCTGCCATGAAAAATAAAAAGATGCTGCCATTTCTGGCCTAAACCCTTTGCCGAAGCAAATGAGTGCTGCCCTCTCTTTTTCTTCAACAAAGGGTGATTGATGCCTGAAACGTCAGAACCCTTTTGTCTTTCACAGTGGATAAAACATTCCAACATTTCAACAGCAAAATCGAGGAGAAAGGCATTTTTATCAAAGTACAACATTTGAAGTGAAGCATGGGTGACAATCACTCCAAGTTAGGGTTGCATCCCAGGCAAGTTCTCAGTGAAGTTCACTAATTGAATCTAACATTTATGAAAACTTCCATTTTTATCTCTGAAGTTTAACATTGTATTATGATCAAAAATTAGAACTTTTTTTCATGTAATTGCAGTTATTAATTTATTTGCAACAAGTGTCTTTTCAAAACAACATGGGAAATGTGTTGAGTTTTGATGAAAATGGAGATCCACCTCCAATTTACGAGCTTCTCAATTGGCAAATGAATCGTGAAAAAGAAATTGAGACTTTTGTTGTTGGAATTTATGAATCAAATTCAGTCAAGGAAGAAAAAATGCACATCCAGAAAGACAAGATTAAATGGAAAGGTGGAGAAAATAAAGTAAGTGTTTTATTATTTTTTAAAAATGATTTCCTGACTTTTAACTGAATTGGGGGGAGGACAGGGGGGCTATTCAGGAACGTTCTGATTTGAACCTTTGTCGCATGATGCAGAGAACGCAGTTTCATATCACACAGACCATGTGTATTTGCCCAATTCTCCTGATGCCCTGAAAAAGTACACCTCTTGTAATATCTTTGTTCTAAATGTAATAGATGTAAACATCCTCAACAGAACCTTTTACATTTACATCTACCACGATGATTATTTATTTTATGTGTGTGTCTCTGTGTAGGGGGCAGAAGGGGTGGTGGGTGAGGCTTCACTCCATCAAACTATAGTTCCATCCAGCAGCTCAAACCCTGGAAAAGCGTTAAAAATACAGTAAAACCCCGACATTCGTGGGGGATATGTTCTTGAAAACTGCCGCGAATCTCAAATACGCGAATTTCAGGGAATTGTTTCAATGGGAACTGGAACGGCACTCAGTAGAGAGCACACCTCCGTCAGGCTGAACAGTTTATGTTTTGTTTTCCACTGGTAGGTTAGATCTGGATTTGGATCTGAAACAAAATTCAATTAGCTTTTTCTCGTTGCCTAACCAACTCGTCTACCAATTTTCAGCCTAATCCATCCATAAGTTTTTGAGATGTCATGCTATATATCGTTTTTAGCCCTGTCACTCGATTGGTGAAGAATCACTTTTAAAATTCTCGGATTTTCTCTGACACCATTTTCTTGGGCACAAACGTCTAATTATTTCGTCCTCGTCACACACCGAACCTCTCCACCAAATTTCATCCGAATCCGTCCACAACTGTTTGAGATATCCTGTTCACAAACCGACAAACAGGGGTGAAAACAAAACCTTCGTCCACCTTTGGTGGTGGAGGTAATAAAAGCACTTTCTTCCATGATATTTAATGTAACTGATGCATAATAACGATGATGATAATCCATTGGCTTGGGAGATTAAATCAATCACAATATTTCAGATTCCTGAGTCTGTGTGCAGCAAACCGTGCCCGCCAGGAACTCGGAAAGTTGCAATAAAAGGGGAACCAATTTGCTGCTTTCATTGCATGCCCTGCACGGCAAGAACCTTCTCCAACATTACAGGTTTGGAACTTCAATCAAATGGAGAATGTATAATATTTTGCATGATTGTACAAGTTCGAGCATAATGAATTTGACTGCATCCTGTAACTCCTATGAATGCCAGAGGTGTGCACCAGAGATGTGGTCATCTGAGAGGAGCAGTATGTGTGTCCCAATGCCAAAGGAGTTCCTCGCTTTTTCCGACCCCTTGGTGATCACGTTGCTCTCTTTAATGCTCCTTGGGTTGGTGAATATTCTTGCTGTGGCTCTTATTTTGTATTTGTACAGAAAACGCCACAATGTTGAAAACTCAAACCCACAAATCAGTGGATTGTTGTTACTGTCACTCTGGGGGTGCATTGTCGGTAACCTGTTGTACGTGGGACCTCCATCGGACTTGATCTGCAAACTCAGAGACACCACAAACATTGTGTTCCTTACACTTACTGTTGGGTCTGTGATCACTGTGACTTTGCAAATGTTTGAAGGTAAATGGTAAAACCTTTGATGCCATTTTCACAAGATAATTTAATCCTTCATTTCCTTTTGGTTCACAAGAACATTCATGATTATCAAATGCTGTTCAAACCTTTCTCAAGCTCGTTTTCTCTCTGCAACAACTAACATCTATTTGACTTTTCTGTTTCATCTTAAATTGCTTTAAAGTTCCTGGAAGAACATGCAGACATCACTTGCAGAACAAATTCTTACGTGGTTGCAAATATAGTCCTGTCCTGTCATTCGCTCCCAGGTGGGGTCAAAACCCAAATCCTTTTTATTATGTGCAGATTTTGAATGTCACTGAACACCTGAACAAGGGGACCAAAGGGTCAACAGAAACACAGTGGACTGGTCATCTAGAATCAGTGAAATGGGACAAAATATGCAGGTGCAGCACAAAATGAGGAAAGGAGTCGCAGATGAAAGGTGGATGGAGTTCCAGGTGGTAGAGTGATGTTCAGCTGGTGAAAAACATTGCAGAGCCACACACTTGCCTGCGGTGAGCAAGAAGGAAACAAAGTCAGGCTTCTGTCGTAATATACTGTACGAATGTCAAGGAAAGGCCTTGATTGATTGATTTAAGGGAGGAAATACGTGGACCAGTTCCAGTAATCCACAATGCAGAATTGTCTGGATTACAGCCTTGAACACCAAGGTGAACTGAGGATGACAGAGGAAGAACTTGACCAGGTTGAGAGAACTTGATACTACAGCCAGACTTGAGACATGATCTGCCTGAGACAAATTCAAATTGATGGTATTGAAGATCCAGGAAATGCAGACCTGTTACCGACGCACAGATGAATCTGATTAAATGCATCCATACATGAATGGGAATCTGTGTACTCTTAGTGATTTCATCTCAATCAAATGTGCCTGTCAAATCTTTCTTTAATTGTAGACAACTGCATCAAATGTGGAAGTATGATTTCTGTAATTCCCTCCCTTCCCCTCACGTTTGAGAGGCTGATGGAGGATCTCCAACGAAAGTTAGAGTGTTCGTGTCATGTGAGATGAAAAAGTTTTGACATAGTCTGAAGATTTTTTGAGAGAAATGGAAGAAAAGTATTATAAAAGATTGGTAGATGTTGAAAGGCAAACGATGAACAACATATCTTTAAAAAAAAATCTTTAAAAATCTCTGTAAAAAAATTTCCCCACAGTTTCAAAAGGTTAGAGTCCAATACGTAACATATCCGAACTACCTAATAAAAACCACCTGCTGAAGGGAAAATTGAAAAGAACAATTGATTTAACCCTGTCTGTAATTTTCATGAATGTGTTTTTCCTTTTGTTTAATTTTCAGATGAATCATCAGTTTTCATTTCAAACAGCATTATCTCCAAATGTATTGGTCTGCTTCTTACATTTCCACAATTAGCATTTTGTATAATCTGGATAACTGTGGGGAAACCTCACACAACGTTCAATGTTACTGCCCATGTGGGCGTCATCATTTTGGAGTGTGGTGGGCCTTCACCTTTGTGGGTTGTTTCTGCATTGGCCTACCTGGGATTATTAACGATTATTAGCTACGTTTTTGCTATGAAAGCACAAAAGATTCCGACACAGTCAAGTGAAGCGAGGTTCATTTGTTTTGGCATCTTGTTTTCAATGCTGGTGTTTCTTGCATTTGTTCCTGCGTACAGCAGCACGCAAGGAAAGTTTTCCACGGCAACAAAGATAGTTGCTGTTATTTTTATCACTTATGGAATATTGGGATGCACATTTGCAACAAAATGTTACACTGCTTTTGCCAAATCAAAAATGTAACCACTATATTGATGTTAAAAAATCTACAGCAATAAATCATCTGAAAGAATCGAGGAAATCCATCCTGATGTAAAGTCTCTTTCTTTTAATGAAATTTTGACAATTTAGAATTCAGGAGGTATGCACCTTACCTGGTGAGGTGTTAAAATTGTGACCGGTTGGGTCACATAGCACGGCCAGCCATGCAGATATATACAGTCACGTGAAAAAGTAAGTACACCCCTTGTAAAGTTTTGACTTTTTCGACATATTTCAACATACAGCTATTTGATCTTCATTTCAACAATATTGATAGATACAGGTGGTATATATAACAAATATCATGAAACATTTACATTTTGTAGTCCATTGTATAATTTAAATAAACATAAATGCATATTTCGCATGTGGAAAAAGTAAGTACACCCTTGGCTCTAATAGGGGTATTGTCCCCTTTGGCAGAAACAACCTCAAGTAGGCGTATCTTATAACTGTCTACCAGTCTCTGACATTGGGAGAAATTTTTGCCCACTCCTTCATGCAGAATTCTTTCAGCTGTGCGATGTTTGAGGGGTTTCCTGCATGCACAGCTCGTTTCAAATCCCCCCACAACATCTCGATGGGATTTAGATCCGGGCCTTGACTTGGTCATTCCAGAACCCTCCATTTCTTTCTTTTCAGCCATTCCTTGGTGGATTTCCTGGTATGTTTAGGGTCATTGTCATGTAGCAAGGTCCACTTTCGGTTGAGCTTCAACTTTCCGACAGATGGCCTCACATTATCCTCAAGCACCCTCTGGTACAATGAAGAGTTCATAGTGGATTCTATGATGGTGAGCTGCCCAGGCCCTGATGCAGCAAAGCTGCCCCAAACCATAATATTTCCACCACCATGCTTTACAGTTGGTATCAGGTTCTTGTGATCAAATGCTGTCTTTGGTTTTTGCCAAACATGTCTTCTGGTACTGTGGCCAAATAGCTCTACCTTTGACTCATCTGTCCAGAGCACATTGTTCCAGAAGTGCTGGTCTTTGCCTAGGTGTGCATTGGCAAACTTTAGTCTTGCCCTGATGTTCTTTCTGGACAGCAAAGGTTTCCTCCTGGCACACCTCCCATGTAGATCAAATTTGTGCAGCCTCTTTCTCATGGTAGACTCATGCACTTTGACATCAACAGTGGCAAAAGTTACCTGTAGGTCCCGTGATGACATTCTGGGGTTCTTAGAGACTTCTTTCAGCATCTTGCGGTCTGCTCTCAGGCTGTACTTGCTGGGGCGGCCTGGCCTGAACAAGTTGGCAGTTGTTTGGAATCTTCTCCACTTGTAGATGATCTTCTGGACAGTCGAATGATTGATTTCAAATTGTTTGGAGATCTTTTTAAATCCCTTACCAGACTCATAGGTATCTATAACCTTCTTTCTGAAGGCCTCAGAGAGCTCTTTTGATCTAGGCATGGTGACGCCGCACACTTCAACAACAAAGAGCAAACCAAACTAAATGTCTGAGGTTTAAATAAGACAGGTTCCTCCAAGATCCTCTCTAACGATGTTCTAATCATTTGCACCTGAGCTGGTGCACCTGATTCTAATTTTAGGTATTTGAAGTAGTGATAAATGTTGGGGTGTACTTACTTTTTCCACATGCGAAATTTGCATTTATGTTTATTTAAATTATACAATGGACTACAAAATGTAAATGTTTCATGATATTTGTTATCTTATATCACCTTTATCTATCAATATTGTTGAAATGAAGATCAAATAGCTGTATGTTGAAATATGTTGAAAAAGTCAAAACTTTACAAGGGGTGTACTTACTTTTTCACGTGACTGTACCTTGACCCACCACGCCAACTCCTATTAGTGTAACCTGGAGTAGCCGGCCACTCCTGCCTCTCCCGCCAGACCCAGGGAACTAGAATGGGTCACGGTCAGCAATGGTGGATGGTGAAGAGCCCTCATCACAGTCAGCAACCACAAACCACAAAATTGTTTCCAATGCGTGCAATCCCCCAAATTATCCGACCTTTTAATCGTGAATAAGAACTCCTTGTGATCATTGACTAGAAAAGTGTGGAAAGGAGAAGGAAAGGTGAAGGAATGGGTGAGTTGATTTGAGAGAACGATTCAGGAATGAGTTGGAGCATTTTTTGTTTGTTTGTTTGTTGACATTGTCGAGGCTCCTGGAAAAGAAAGTACTGCATTGGAGTTTGTGATTTTGTTTGAGAGATGACTTAAGAGTTAGTTGCTTCATGCCATCATTTACACGACTAGGGCGCTTCGTTGGTCCACTGGACCAAATTTTAATTGGTCTTTACGGCCTTGTGGCATACCTGCCTGCTGGAATCGGGAGACTTTGGGGTCTTCGGAGTCATTTGAGTGCGCGGGGACTTTTGTGTCTTCAGAGTCTTTTGGGTCATCTGGGTCTTTTGGGTCCTTGGGGACTTTTGGATAATTTGGGTCCTTGGGGACTTTTAGGTCATCTGGGTCTTTTTTGTCTTCAGGGACTTCTGGGTCATTAAGGACTTTTGGGTCATCTGGGTCTTTTGGGACCTTGGGGACTTTTGGGTAATTAATGACTTTTAGGTCATCTGGGTATTTTGGGTCCTTGGGGACTTATAGGTCATCAATAACTTTTTGGGTCCTTGGGGACTACAGGTTATTTTTGGTCCTTGGGGATTTTTGGGTGATTCTGGTCCTCTGGGACTTTTGGGTCATCAAGGACTTATTGGGTCCTTGGGGACTTTTGGATGATTTGGGTCCTCAGGGCTTTTGGATTATTTGGGTCCTCTGCGACTTTTGGGTCATCAAGGACTTATTGTGTCCTTGGGGACTTTTGGGTATTTTGGGTCCTTGGGGACTTTTGGGTAATTAAAGACTTTTAAGTCATCTGGGTCTTTTGTGTCCTCAGGGACTTTTGGGTCATCGAGGACTTTTTGGGTCCTTCTGGACTTTTGGGTATTTTTGGTCCTCGGGGACTTTTGGGTGATTAGTATCCATGGGGACTTTTGGGTCATCAAGGACTAAATGGATCCTTGGGGACTTTTGCATGATTTGGGTCCTTGGGACATTTGGGTCCTCATGGACTTTTTGGGTTATTGGAGACTTTTGGGTGATTTGGGTCCTCAGGGACTTTTTGGGTCCTTGGGGACTTTTGGGTGATTTAGGTCCATGGGGGCATTTAGGTCATCTGTCTTTTTGGTCCTCAGGGACTTTTGGGTCATCAAGGCCTTTTGTGTCATCTGGGTATTTTGGGTCCTGGGGGACTTTTGGGTCATTAAATACTTTTGTTTTTTTGGGTCCTTGGGGACTTTTGGGTCCTCGGGGACTTTTGGGTGATTTGTGTCCTTGGGTCTTTTGGGTCATCACAGACTTTTTGGTTCCTTGGGGATTTTTGGGTCCTCGGGACTTTTGGGTGATTTGGGTCCTCGGGTCTTTTGGGTCATCACTGACTTTTTGGTTCCTTGGGGACTTTTGGATATTTTGGTTCCTTGGGGACTTTTGGGTAATTAAAGACTTTTGGGTCATCTGGGTCTTTTGGGTCCTCGGGGACTTATGGGTCATGAAGGACTTTTTGGGTCCTTGTGGACTTTTGGATATTTTTGGTCCTCGGGGACTTTTGGGTGATTCGGGTCCTCGTGGACTTTTGGGTCATCACCAACTTATTGGGTCCTTCGGGACTTTGGGTATTTTGGGTGCTCGGGGACTTATGGGTAATTTGGGTCCTCTGGGACTTTTGGGTCATGATGGACTTTTTGTGTTCTTGGGGACTTTTGGGTATTTTGGGTCCTTGGGGACTTTTGGGTGATTTGGGTAATCAAGGACTTTTAGATCACCTGGGTCTTTTTGGTCCTCAGGGATTTTTGGGTCATCAAGGACTTTTGGGTCATCTGGCTATTTTGGGTCATTGGGGACTTTTGTGTAATTAATGACTTTTGGGTCATCTGGGTCTTTTTGGTCCTTGGGGACTTATGGGTCATCAAGGACTTTTTGGGTCGTTGGGGACTTTTGGACGATGTGGGTGCTTGGGGACTTTTAGGTCATCTCAGTCTTTTTGGTCCTCTGGGACTTTTGAGTCATCAAGGACTTTGAGGTCATCTGGGTCTTTTGGGACCTTGGGGACTTTTGGGTAATTAATGACTTTTGGGTCATCTGGGTCTTTTGGGTCCTTATGGGTCATCAAGGACTTTTTGGTTCCTTGGGGACTTTGGGGTGATTTGGGTCCACGGGGGAGTTTTAGGTCATCTGAGTCTTTTTGGTCCTCAGGGACTTTTGGGTCATCAAGGCCTTTTGTGTCATCTGTGTCGTTTTGTGTCGACATTTTGTGTCGCGAGATCTCGGAGACGGTGGGAGGGATTTTCGAAGCTCCACACGGTCTCCACGTTTTTCGAAGTTAAGTCTGTTCACAATTGTATTTTGTCGAAACTGTATTTATCTTTCGGTGTGTGAAGTTATTGTGTGCAACTTTGGTTGTTTCTCGGTGTTTATCTTTCATAAATTGATCGTCTGTTTGCCGTGTCGTGTCTTGAGGCCTTGTACAGTGTGCACTGTACAACCTTGAGGCTTTGTTTTTCTCTCAGCGGTCCGTCGTTTGTGATCCAATAACTTTCGTTCTCTGTATTCCCAGGCTTTTCACCCATAGCCTACTTCCTTGTGTAAATCTCAACTCAAAAAAAAAAAAAAAAAAAAAAAAAAAATTCCTTCTCTGTTCTCATTCGTTTATTCATTCTTATTCGTTCGTTCGTTCTTCGACCACGTGTTTCTCCCCCATTTCCCCAGATAGTTTTCACTCATTAACCTTCAATGTTTACACTTTCCCCTCAAGTTATGTATTCCGTCATATTTTATAACACCTTTTTCTTCTTCTTCTTTAAAAGGCTGCTTTCGACTTGCTCACCAAATCAATTCATCCCAAAAAAAATATCCATCTCCTATAGTGCCTTTTTTCTACATTCCCTAAACTCTCCTGCACTCCATCCTCCATCCAGCGTCCTTAAACGTATTTTTAACTCGAAGGTCACAAGAAACTCATTTTGCAATAAATGTTCGTTTCCCATAAATCGTACACTTTCAAAAATCCAATCTCACCCCTCCCCTCCAAATCTTCCCCATAACCCCTCCCCTCCAAATCTTCCCCATCACCCCTCCCCTCCAAATCTTCCCCATCACCCATCCCTTTCAAATCTCCCCCCTTGCCCCCTCCCTCCTAAACTACCCCCTCACACCTCCCCGCCAAGACGCCCCCTCGCCCCTCCCCTCCTAGACTCCTGCCTCACCCCTCCCCTCCAAATCTCCCCCATATCCCATCCCTTTCAAATCCCTCCCCTTGTCCCTTCCCTCCCAAACTCCCCCCTCACCCCTCCCCTTCAAATCTCCCCACCCTCATTGCTTCTCAATTTCCCCCCTCTCACTCCCCCTCCTCAAAGCGTCCTCCCCGCTTCTTCCCCCTTCAAACTCTCACCTCCATCTCCCCCAACCTTCTGCCTCGCTCTTCCCCCTCCTCAAATAACACCTCATTGTGGCTCACCCAATCACCATCAAACCTTTTGTCCGCCCCATCCTTCCCTTTCTCCGAGCTATTCTGAAATCTCTGACACACCTTCAACAGCTCTCCCTATCTCTTCCACCTCTTCCACATCTTACCCTACCCCTCCTCCCCCCTGTTCTGTATCTGATGCTCCCCCTTCCTCTTCATTAACGGTATGGACCTCAAACATCCGGGGCCTTCGTTCAAACTTAACTGATCTCTCCATACAGGTTGCTTCTGTCAAACCAGACGTGATCTGCTTAACAGAAACTTTCCTCCTTTATGATGTCTCTGATTCCATAGTATCTCTCCCGGGCTACTCCCTCCTCCGGTATGATAGACCTGAGCCTCGTCCTGGAGGCGGGGTTGCTATCTTTTATCAAAAACTCTCTTCCTCACTCGCCCTGCACTGCACTCTCTCCACCTCACCCCCAGGAATACCTCTGGCTACGGCTTCCCCTTCGCTCCCACCTCTTGTTCATATGTGTGTTGTACCGTCCACCAAACAGTGATGACTCCATCTACATCTCGCTGTCTGATGATATGGACCAACTTCTATCTACTCATCCCAACTCTCTCTTCCTCATATGTGGTGATTTCAATTGTCACCATGCCAGTTGGCTGGGTGTGGGTACCTCTCTCACCAGCCATGGCTCTTCAGCAAAGGACTTCTGCGACTCACTGGGACTGACACAATCTGTCAATTTCCCGACCCGGATCTCAGTCAACGGAACATCTTCTCTTCTGGACTTGGTTATGACTAACTTCCCTGAAAATGTCTGCTGCTCTTCTTCTGCTCCGATCGGATCATCTGATCATGTCCTTGTTAAAGTGGACATCTCTCTGACCATCCTCAGGGAGCCTGCTCAGCGTCGACGAGTCTGGCATTTCACTCAGGCCAACTGGCACGGTCTTCAAGCAGCCATCAATCATCTGGACTGGTCTCCCATCTCTACCACCTCTGACATCAACTCATCCTGGGAATTCTTCCAAAGTAAATTGCTCTCTCTCATGCACAGATTTATCCCATCTCGTCTTCAGTTGTCATACCCTTCCTCCCGTCCATGGTACACGGAATCTTGTGGTGAGGCTGTTGCCCAGAAACAACTTGCCTTCATCTCCTGGAAAGCAAATCCAACGGAAGGAAATCTCATTTCCTTTCACAAAGCCCGAAACAAGTGTGTGTCCACCCTCAGGAGAGCCAGGAAACAATATCTCTCCATTCTCAAGACCGAACTCTCTTATCTGTCTCCCTCTTCCAAATCCTGGTGGCGTCTGGTCAAATCCGTTTCTGGTGTTTGTTCCCCCTCCATCCCCTCCCTTACCTCAAACGGCTACACAGCTGACTCCGCACGTGAAAAAGCTGAATGCCTCAACTCTGTGTTTGCCTCTAAATCTTGTGTCCCAAACCCATCCCTCTCTGTACCCACCATACCCAGTCGTACCCTGCTGCTCCTGGACGCCGTGTCCTTTCCTCCTGACAAGGTGGAAAAGTTTCTGTCAACCCTCGACTCTGATTCTGCAACTGGACCCGACGGCATCAGCCCACGGGTCCTAAAATCCTGCTCTGCTGCTCTATCTCACCCTCTCTCTGTTCTCTTCACCCTCTCTTTTGCTCAAGGTCAACTGCCATCTGCTTGGAAATCAGCCAACATCACCGCTTTGCACAAAAAAGGTGCAAAAACAGATCCTAGCAACTACAGACCAATCAGCCTGCTTCCAATTATCAGCAAAGTCATGGAATCCATCATTGCTTCGGATATGAAATCTTTCCTCTTCTCCAATGGCTTGATCTCTGATCATCAATTTGGTTTCAGACCAGGTCACTCTACTCTGGACATGCTGCTTCTGATGTCTCAACAATGGATGGAGGTCCTCAATGCCAAACAGGAAATTAGAGCTGTCTCCCTCGACATATCACGTGCCTTCGACACGGTCTGGCACCCCGCTCTGCTCACCAAACTCTCCTCCTTTGGTATCCATGGAAATCTCCACGCATGGCTGGCGGACGTCCTCTCTAGTCGTCATCAACGTGTGGCCCTGAATGGGTTTCTCTCATCTCCTCTTCCTGTTCAGGCTGGAGTTCCCCAAGGCAGTGTTCTGGGCCCCGTGCTTTTTCTGGTCTTCATCAATGATCTCTCTGACTCTCTCGAAAATCCTCTCTATCTCTTTGCTGATGACTCCACTCTCTGCCGCTCCATTCCTCTTCCCTCAGATCGGCAGTCTGCTGCCTCCTCACTCTCTGAAGACCTGGACAAAATCACAGACTGGTCAAACAAGTGGAACATGTCTTTCAATCCTGACAAATCTCACACTCTTACTATGTCTCTCCGAAAAGATCGACTGGACAACCCTCCCATCTACTTTCTCAACAATCCTCTCCAAGAAGTTCGGTCGCTCAAGCTTTTGGGTCTCACCATCTGCCATGATCTTTCTTGGGAAAACCACATTTCCAAGCTGGCCTCCAAAGCCAGTCGCCGACTGGGCATCCTCCGTCGTGCGAAGTCCTTCCTCGGCACACCTGAGCTCCTCACCACATACAAGGCTTTCATCCGCAGCTCAATGGAATACTGTTCTCCCCTATGGGCCGGTGCTCCTGCCTCACACCTAGCTCGGCTTCACGCTGTTGAAACCAAAGCTTTCAGAATTATTGGAATCTCCCGCGATGAAGCTATCTCTGAGGGCCTTTCACTCACTCACCGCAGGCAGGTAGGTGGTCTTTCTGTCTTCTACCGACTCCTCTCCGGCCTTGCACCCCCAGCTCTCTCTGTGCTCTGTCCCCCAAATATTCCTACAGGTCGCACAAGATCTGCCAGCAACCCTCTGATGGTTAAACTGCCGAAATCTCGGCTCTCTGCTCACCTTCACTCTTTCATTCCTCTTTTCTCCCGCCTCTGGAACAAACTCCCTCACTCCCTTCAATCCCACTCCTCCCTCCAGGTCTTTAAAACAGCTGTTCACCACCATCTCTTATCTTCCCCCATCCAAAACCTTGATCTTTTCTACCCCCGCTAATTCACCCCAGATCCACCTTGTTTGAAATTCCAACTTCTTTCCTGGAAGTCCTGGCAGTGTCCATATGTTTTATACCTCTCCCACCGCTCCCTTCCCATGCCCCCCCCCCCCCCCCCAAAGCCCTCGCCCTCTCTCAGATCTCTCGATGTCTCCATGTCTCTCGGTCCCTGCTCTCAAATGTTGTGTTTGTGTCCTTCCCCCTCTCTCCCCATCTTGTCTACCGCTCCCGATGTTATATGTTTTATGTGTCGGTTTGTCTTTCTGTGTGATTAATGTTCGCTCTTTCACGAGCCTCGATCTTGTATACAAAAAAAAAAAAAAAAAAAAAAAAAAAAATCTGTGTATTTTGGGTCCTGGGGGCTTTTGGGTCATTAATGAATTTTGGGTCATCTGGGTCTTTAGGGACTTTTTTTTTTTTTTTTTTTTTTGTATACTGAAACGAGGCTCGTGAAAGAGCTAACATTTATTTCACAAACAAATCAACCAGACAAACAAAATATACAAAAAGAGGGAGCGGAAGACAAGATGGGGAGAGAAGGGGAAGCACACAACCACAACATTTGAGAGCAGGGAGAAGTGTGGGAGGGAGAGGGCTTGGGGGGAGGAGGCGTGGGAAGGGGGGGGAGGGGGGGAGAGGTATAAAACACAAGGGGACCGAAATTAGCGGGGGTAGAAAAGATCAAGGTTTTGGATGGGGGAGGATAAGAGATGGTGGTGAACAGCTGTTTTAAAGACCTGGAGGGTGGAGTGGGATTGAAGAGAGTGAGGGAGTTTGTTCCAGAGGCGGGAGAAAAGAGGAATGAAGGAGTGAAGGTGAGCAGAAAGTCTTGATTTTGGCAGTTTAACCATAACAGGGTTGCAGGCAGGTCTTGTGCGACCTGTAGGAATATTTGGGAGACAGAGCCCAGAGAGAGCTGGGGGGGGGGGGGCAAGGCCAGAGAGGAGTCGGTAGAAGACGGAAAGACCACCAGTGAGTGAGTGAGTGAGTGAGTGAGTGAGTGAGTGAGTGAAAGGCCCTTGGAGTTAGCTTCATCGCTGGAGATTCCAATGATTCTGAACGCTTTGGTTTCAACAGCGTGAAGACGAGCTAGGTGTGAGGCAGGAGCACCAGACCAGAGGGGAGAGCAGTATTCCATAGAGCTGCGGATGAAAGCCTTGTATGTGGTGAGGAGCTCAGGTGTGCCAAGGAAGGACTTCGCACGACGGAGGATGCCCAGTCGGCGACTGGCTTTGGAGGCCAGATTTGAAATGTGGTTTTCCCAGGAAAGATCATGGCAAATAGTGAGACCCAAAAGCTTGAGTGACAGAACTTCTTGGAGAGGATTATTCAGAAAGTGGATGGGAGGGTTGTCCAGTCGGTCTTTTCAGAGAGACATCGTAAGAGTGTGAGATTTATCAGGATTGAAAGACATGTTCCATTTGTTTGCCCAGTCTGTGATTTTGTCCAGGTCTGCAGAGAGCGAGGAGGCTGCAGACTGCCGATCTGAGGGATGAGGAATGGAGCAACAGAGAGTAGAGTCGTCACCAAAGAGATAGAGAGGATTTTCAAGAGAGTCAGAGAGATCATTGATGAAGACCAGAAAAAGCACAGGGCCCAGAACACTACCTTGGGGAACTCCAGCCTGAACAGGAAGAGGAGATGAGAGAAACCCATTCAGGGCCACACGTTGACTACGACCAGAGAGGAAGTCCGCCAGCCATGCGTGGAGATTTCCATGGATACCAAAGGAGGAGCGTTTGGTGAGCAGAGCAGGGTGCCAGACCGTATCGAAGGCACGTGAAATGTCAAGGGAGACAGCTCTAATTTCCTGTTTGGTGTTGAGGACCTCCATCCATTGTTGAGAAAGCAGAAGCAGCATGTCCAGAGTAGAGTGACCAGGTCTGAAACCAAATTGATGATCAGAGATCAAGCCATTTGTTACATATTTATGTGAATGTATGTGAATTACCATGCAGGTCTTTGCTTCCGTGTGTAGTATATTAAGTTGTTGTGTAGTTGTTGTGGTTGGAGGGTCAGGAGCCCTTCTGAAAGAGTGGCAGGAAACGGAAGTGGCCGGAAGCGGAAGTGACGGAAAACGGAGGAGAAAGACACGAGGGAAAGGAAGGTTTCTTTTTCCTCGCCCCGCTCCGACGAAAGGTGGAATCGACCTTGCGCTGCGTGGAAAACGCGCCGGTTCGAAACCCGTCTGGCGAGAGGAGTTACCTGGGCGGTAAATACCTTTTGACACGTCCAGTCACCGTGAGTTCGTGCACGAAACCAAGCGTCCGGGACAGTTTGCCCCGTCTACAAAGACGCGTACGGGTCCGCACGTTGGGCCTCGCGCCCGTTGGAAGCCGCGCTGGGTTTTTGCCCCGTTGCTTGGCAAGGAGGTGTGCGCTGTAACAGCTGTCCCGGTCCGAGACGGCGCGTTTAGAGCACGTCCGCCCGGGGCTCGTTCAACCGCCCGTGTGCGGAGAGGAGAGACATTGACCACGGAGGGAGTCAGGAGTGGGGCTCACGTGAGGAATGTATTAGTATAAGATGGCCATCTTAGAGTTTGTGTAGATGAGTTCACATGGTTGTAATATTGATTGTGCCTGGTTGTTTGTTGTCGATTGCTCGGGGAAATATCAGTGATTGTATCCTTGACCTTGTATAATATCCTTACCCTGGAAATATATCCTTGAAATCAGTTTCTCCTGGGTGAAATTCCTATGGATTGCGTGGCGAACGCGCCTATATAATAATACTTGCTGGCGAAGGTCCTCTCCCGGTCCGGGGGTCACCGAGACCAGGTAGTCACTGAGGGGACCACGTAACACATTGGAGAAGAGGAAAGATTTCATATCCGAAGCAATGATGGATTCCATGACTTTGCTGATAATTGGGAGAAGGCTGATTGGTCTGTAGTTGCAAGGATCTGTTTTTGCACCTTTTTTGTGCAAAGCGGTGATGTTGGCTGATTTCCCAGCAGATGGCAGATGACCTTGAGCAAAAGAGAGGGTGATGAGAACAGAAAGAGGGAGTGAAAGAGCGGAAGAACATGATTTTAGGACCCGTGGGCTGATGCCGTCAGGACCAGTTGCAGAATCAGAGTCGAGGGTTGACAGAAACTTTTCCACCTTGTCAGGAGGAAAGGACACAGAGTCCAGGAGCAGCTGGGTACGACTGGGTACGGTGGGTACAGAGAGGGATGGGTTTGGGACACAAGATTTAGAGGCAAACACAGAGTTGAGGCATTCAGCTTTTTCACGTGCGGAGTCAGCCGTTAAGCCGTTTGAGGTGAGGGAGGGGATGGAGAGGGAACAAACACCAGAAACAGATTTGACCAGACGCCACCAGGATTTGGAAGAGGGAGACAGATAAGAGAGTTCGGTCTTGAGAACGGTGAGATATTGTTTCCTGGCTCTCCTGAGTGTGGACACACACTTGTTTCGAGCTTTGTGAAAGGAAATGAGATTTCCTACCGTTGGATTTGCTTTCCAGGAGACAAAAGCAAGTTGTTTCAGGGCAACAGCCTCACCACAAGATTGATGGATTCCATTGATGGATTCCTCTGAAACCAAATTGATGATCAGATATCAAGCCATTGGAGAAGAGGGAGCTCCAGAAGAAGAGCAGCAGACATTTTCAGGGAAGTTAGTCATAACCAAGTCCAGAAGAGAAGATGCTCCGTTGACTGAGATCCGGGTCGGGAAATTGACAGATTGTGTCAGTCCCAGTGAGTCGCAGAAGTCCTTTGCTACCATGGACGGGAGGAAGGGTATGACAACTGAAGACGAGATGGGATAAATCTGTGCATGAGAGAGAGCAATTTACTTTGAAAGAATTCCCAGGATGAGTTGATGTCAGAGGCGGTAGAGATGGGAGACCAGTCCAGATGATTGATGGCTGCTTGAAGACCGTGCCAGTTGGCCTGAGTGAAATGCCAGACTCGTCGACGCTGAGGAGGCTCTCTGAGAATGGTCAGAGAGATGTCCACTTTGACAAGCACATGATCAGATGAGCTGTTTGGGGCAGAAGAAGAGCAGCAGACATTTTCAGGGAAGTTCGTCATAACCAAGTCCAGAAGAGAAGATGCTCCGTTGACTGAGATCCGGGTCTGGAAATTGACAGATTGTGTCAGTCCCAGTGAGTCGCAGAAGTCCTTTGCTGAAGAGCCATGGCTGGTGAGAGAGGTACCCACACCCAGCCAACTGGCATGGTGACAATTGAAATCACCACATATGAGGAAGAGAGAGTTGGGATGGGTAGATAGAAGTTGGTCCATATTATCAGACAGCGAGATGTCGATGGAGTCATCACTGTTTGGTGGACGGTACAACACACATATGAACAAAAGGTGGGAGCGAAGGGGAAGCCGTAGCCAAAGGTATTCCTGGGGGTGAGGTGGAGAGAGGGCAGTGGAGGGCGAGTGAGGAAGAGAGTTTTTTATAAAGATAGCAACCCCACCTCCAGGACGAGGCTCAGGTCTATCATACCGGAGGAGGGAGTAACCTGGGAGAGATACCAAGGCATCAGAGACATCATGAAGGAGGAAAGTTTCTGTTAAGCAGATCACATCTGGTTTTTCAGAAGCAACCTGTATGGAGAGATCAGTCAAGTTTGAGCGAAGGCCCCGGATGTTTGAGGTCCATACCGTTAATGAAGAGGAAGGGGGAGCATCGGGTACAGAACAAGGGGGGGAGGGGTAGGGTAAGATGTGGAAGAGGAGGAAGAGGTAGGGAGAGCTATTGAAGGTGTGTCAGAGATTTCAGAATAGCTTGGAGAAAAGGAAGAATGGGGCGGACAAAAGGTTTGATGGAGATTGGGTGAGGCACAGTGAGGTGTTATTTGAGGAGGGGGAAGAGCGAGGCAGAAGGTTGGGGGAGATGAAGGTGAAAGTTGGAAGGGGGAAGAAGCAGGGAGGATGCTTTGAGGAGGAGGGGTGGGAGGAGAGTCTAGGAGGGGAGGAGCGAGGGAGAGTCTCGGAGGGGAGGGTGTGGGGGAGTTTAGGAGGGAGGGGAGGGAAGGGGCAAGGGGGGAGATTTGAAAGGGATGGGTGATGGGGAGGATTTGGAGGGGAGGGGTGATGGGGAAGTTTTGGAGGGGAGGGGGGATGGGGAAGTTTTGGAGGGAAGGGGGGATGGGGAAGATTTGGAGGGGAGGGGTGAGATTGGATTTTGAAAAGTGTACGATTCATGGGAAACGAACATTTTTTGCAAAATGAGTTTGAGACCTTCGAGTCAAAAATACGTTTGAGGACGCTGAAGGAGGGGTGGAGTTCTGCAGAGTTTAGGGAATGTAGAAAAGAGGAACTGTAAGAGATGGTATTATTTATTTATTTTGGAATGAATAGATTTGGTGAGCAAGACGAAAGCATCCTTTTGTAGGAGAAGAAGAAAAAGGTGTTATAATATATGAGAGAAAATAGTTGTTCAGGGGAGAGATTAAACATTTCTAACCACGTGATCGCGTGATTGCGAACAACGTGAATGAAGAACGAACAAACAAATAAGAACAACAAATAAACGAATAAGACCTGAGAAGGAAATATTTTTTGGGGGTTTTTTTTTTTGAGCAGAGATATTAAACAAGGAGGTATGGGGTGAACGACTGGGACGAAACAGAGAACGAAAATAATTGCAGCGCATTCGACGAACCGCTGCGAGAAAAACAAAACCACAAGGTCGGAGACGGTACGGTAGCCTAAGCCTACGAGTACTAGGCCTCAGAATACTCGATACGCATTAACCGACGATTGTGTATACATGTATGAAAAATTAGCACTGAAAATTTTCCTAAAGACACGCTATAGGTACACACACCGAAAGATAGATACAGTCTCGACAAAAACACAATTGTGAAAGATTACTTAGCTTCGAAAGCGTGAGCGCATGGAACAGCCCTTATGGGTCATCAAGGACTTTTTGGGTCCTTGTGAACTTTTGGATGATTTGGGTCCTCGGGGACTTTTAGGTCATTTGGGTCTTTTTGGTCCTCGGGGACTTTTGGGTGATCAAGGACTTTGAGGTCATCTGGGTATTTTGGGACCTTGGGGACTTTAGGGTATTTTTGGTCCTTGGGGACTTTTGGGTGATTAGGGTACTTGGGGACTTTTGGGTCATCAAGGACTTATTGGGTCCTTGGCGACTTTGGGATAATTTGGGTCCCTGGGGACTTTTGGGTAATCAAGGACTTTTTGGTTCCTTGGGGACTTTTGCGTATTTTGGGTCCTCGGGGACTATTGGGTGATTTGGGACTTTAGGGTCCTTGGAGTCTTTTGGGTATGAAGTGTTGAAGGATCTTCCAAGGCTGAAGGGGTCTCTGCAGTCTCAGGGCTCAAAAGGTGCATCTCAATAGTACGCAATTAAAAGACACAAAAAGTATGCCACACACACACACAACTCATTCATTTATAGCAGCAGCGAATTGGTAAGAGAGAAGGATTTAACCTCACAATGGTTGTAGGTTTGGGAGGTTGCCTTTGAGTGTTGACCGAGCTCTCCCACAGTGACGCTTCCTGCCCGTCGTCCTTCCCCAAGACGATGCTTTGCCCTCCCCCTAGGTGACGCTATGACCTCCCCCAAGGTGACGCTTTGCCCTCCCCCTAGGTGACGCTATGACCTCCCCATAGGTGACGCTTTACCCTCCTCCTAGGTGACGCTTTGCCCTCCCCCTAGGTGACGCTATGACCTCCCCATAGGTGACGCTTTACCCTCCTCCTAGGTGACGCTACGACCTCCCCCAAGGCGACGCGTCGCTCTTCCCCATGGTGCCATTTTGCGCCCCTCTTCCTCCTCCTCAGGGCGATGTTTCGCGCACGTCGTCCTCCCCCCCCCCCCCCCCCCCCCACTGCAACACTTCACGTCCATCAGCCTCCCCCAAGGAGGAGGAGGATGGAAAGACATACATATCTCTCCTTTGCAGTCCTGTGTAAATACTATTTGAGGATAACATTGTAAAGCTTTGTTGTGCAAAGACAATTATCTTTTGATAAAAGTGACCCACTGAGAAGATAACAGCTTAATCAGTTTAATTAAGCTTTAAGTTTAATTAAGTTTAATTAAGTTTAACAGCTTAATCAGACCTCGAACCCCGACCTCCCCCTCACCAATCCCTTATCAGAATCCCTCGGCCCCCAATCTCCTCCTTCTTGCCCACCCC
This sequence comes from Myxine glutinosa, assembly GCF_964187855.1. NCBI lineage: Eukaryota > Metazoa > Chordata > Myxini > Myxiniformes > Myxinidae > Myxine > Myxine glutinosa. Next base: position 192,281,230 of record NC_136263.1, on the reverse strand, counting down.
ACTGTGAGGACCCAATCAAATATTCTCCCTTTGTCCTAATCTATCTATAATTCCAGTAATCTCTGTATGTCTTTATGTCTGTGACCGCTGTTTCTCGACAACCACTGGTCCGATATACTTTAAACTTGCCAGGTATATTGCTGGGGACCCGAGGATGTGCCTTTTCAAGGTTTCATATTAATCGGAGAAGTAGTTACCGAGCTATGTCCAAAAAACGATTCAACCAATCAGAGAGCAGCGAGCTATCACGTGTGCCGAACGTGGCGAACAGACTCTGCCTCGGACGGCACATTTGAGAGCGTATTCATTTATTTCACGTTGGCAAACTATGTTGCCGTTAAACTATGTTTTAAAATTAATTAAAACTAATTTGCGATTCATTCGCTTTCCTGCGCGTTTGTGCACGCGATGGCGATTTCTTTACCAAACTCCGCAAGCCGTTCGCTTTGGACCAAACCATTTCATGTAAATAGAGGGGGGGATTGTCACCATACTCGCAAGCCGTTCGCTTTGGACCAAACCATTTCATGTAAATAGAGGGGGGGGGGGGGGGGGGATTGTCACCGTACTCGCAAGCCGTTCGCTTTGGACCAAACCATTTCATGTAAATAGAGGGGGGGGATTGTCACCGTACTCGCAAGCCGTTCGCTTTGGCTTTGCGAATGGACCAAACCATTTCATGTAAATAGAGGGGGGGGGGGGGGGATATAATTTTAGATATATATATAGTACAGGCATGCCCTAGTCTATCTATAATTCCAGTAATCTCTGTATGTCTGTATGTCTGTGACCGCTGTTTCTCGACAACCACGGGTCCGATATACTTTAAACTTGCCAGGTATATTGCTGGGGACCCGAGGATGTGCCTTTTCAAGGTTTCATATTAATCGGAGAAGTAGTTACCGAGCTATGTCCAAAAAACGATTCAACCAATCAGAGAGCAGCGAGCTATCACGTGTGCCGAACGTGGCGAACAGACTCTGCCTCGGACGGCACATTTGAGAGCGTATTCATTTATTTCACGTTGGCAAACTATGTTGGCGTTAAACTATGTTTTAAAACTAATTAAAACTAATTTGCGATTCTTTCGCTTTCCTGCGCATTTGTGCACGCTATGGCGATTTCTTTACCAAACTCCGCAAGCCGTTCGCTTTGGACCAAACCATTTCATGTAAATAGAGGGGGGGGGGGGATTGTCACCGTACTCGCAAGCCGTTCGCTTTGGACCAAACCATTTCATGTAAATAGAGGGGGGGATTGTCACCGTACTCGCAAGCCTCGCTTTGGACCAAACCATTTCATGTAAATAGAGGGGGGGGGGATATAATTTTAGATATATATATATAGTACGGGCATGCCCTAGTTGATATAAATGAGGCAAAAACAGTGCGATCAAGAGAGAATACTGTTTCAAACGCTCGTATAAAAGGACACGGAGCCGTTAGTAGTTCAAGCAATCCATGCTCCGCGTCCGGCACTCCCGCCCCGGAGGTGACTCCGGAAGTACATGTGCACAGTACACTGGGCGGTGTTATCAACACAAGCTAACACCTGTAACATCTCCCTTTTTTAACATTACTAATATCATGTGATGCAATCTATTCTACCAAAATTAGTCAGGTTCACTATGTCAATAAATTATATTTCGTTCAAAATCATGGTAGATTAGCAAACCTATACATTTTTGGAAAGGTTATAGCATAAGGAAACTAAAAATCAATGTTTACATTTGGAGAGATACCTGTATGGCGGCCATTTTGGATTTTCAAAATGGCCACTGTAAAATACATATTTTGTTCTATGTCTGCCTCTAATTACCCTAAAAACTTTTTAAAATATACTAAACCTATATTTTCAGGGACAAGGAATCCAATGAAAGTATCAAATTAGTGCTATGGGGAATGGTAAGACACGAATCAAAGGTTTTGAATTGCAAAATACTGTCTTTATATTCGCGATAAGTTGCATAATCAAATACATGTTATCATTTTGTACAGGCAGTTAATAACATCAAAATGTGTCACAATAATTCATATCACCAAACATACACAGGCAGTCAGCAAAATCATATATACACATGCAGTCAGTATAACTTCACATCTACACAGGCAGTCAATGACAAAATATACACAGGCAGTCGGCATCAAACATACACGATTACAGAATATGCCATTTAGAGTTCGTCATCACTGTCCTGTGTGTCGTATCCGACAATATAGTCCGCATCGTTTTCACAGTCCATTCCACACAAGCAAAGGTCGGTCAAATTGATTGGCAAATCGAATTGGTCGAATGGTCGATCGAATCGAATCGAATCGATCGAATTGGTCGAATGGTCGAATGGTCGATCGAAGCGATTGGTCGAATGATCAAATGGTCGAATTGGTCGAATGGAATTGGTCGATTGGTCGAATTAGTCGAATTGGTCGAATCGAATTGGTCGGAATTGGCAAATGTAAACATTGATTTTCAGATTTTCCATGTAATAACGTTTCCAAAAATGTATAGGTTTGCTAATCTACCATGATTTTGAACGAAAAAACATAGTGAACCTGACTAAATTTTGAAAAGAGATGTAAACTAGTAACACAACATAACAATATTCTGGCTAAATTAAAACATAGGATTATGCCAGGAGTTGACATTTCAACCAATCAATGACATCAAATCAATAACTGTGTTACAATGGTGTACATGAACCGCTGCAGGTTACCAGCATCGGTGCTGTGGCTACGTGAGTGGGTGCATGTGTGGATATTTGGAGAGGCGAGTGTTTCCTGAGAAGAAGAAAACAAGATTGAAAGTCTACCAGCGGCGTAGCTGGACTTGTTTGATACTTCAGGTGAAGAGGATAGTATGACCTGGATAGGGATACCAGTTCACAAATAATGTAAGTGTTAAATTTATTTTGAAGTACTGGAAGTCTCTAAGCTGTGTTACCATAGAAGTAAAGAGACTGCGCTGATACACTGGTTTATTCCATATGTTTTGAGTCATCAGTGAACCATACAGCGCTTCAATCCAGCAACTTTGCAGTCACACCAAAGGGATTGCAGTGTTACAATGATATTTACTGTATCATTTTTATTTATGTTATTACTGTGATCATTATTATTACGAAAAGGATACTGCTTTATGAAGAAACCTGGACTAATTTGTCCGAAACGGCCTGAAGGTGAGCCATGAAGGTCAGCTAGTCAGCCAAAATAAGTTGTTTCATACCTCTCCCACCCCCTCCCCTTCCCCTTCCCTCTCCCTCCCACAGATCTCCCAATGTCCCTGTTCTCTACTGTTGTACTTGTGTGCTTCCCTCTCTCTCCCCATATTTACTCCCACACCTTTTATTACATGTTTTATGTGTCCATTTATGGTTCTTTGTGATTAATGTTAGCTCTTACACGAGCCTCGATCTTGTAAACAAAAAAAAACAACAAAAAAAAACTAAATGTCCTTGCTGTTACATGTAACAGTTCACAGATCAAGTCTGTTTGGAGGTTTTGACAGTCTTCCACTGCGGGAGAAAACAGGGCTCCTGTGTGAGAGAGGCTCTTTGACCATGGCCGGTGTTGAGGGTGTGCTGCAGGTCCTCCCTGCTGGTGTGCTCACTCTCCCCAAATTCTTCTTAGCATTGCAGCCCTCAGGCTCAATGGCAGTTTTGTCTTCACTTTGCACATCCGGTCTTGTGATGCTCCAGGTGTGCCTTTCCTCCGCTAGCACATCCGAGGGCTGTCCATAACAAGGAGGTGGTGCTGACTCAGCTACTCTCAGGTCCACGCGATTGCGGCGATATAGGGCACCTTCCACATCCACGAGATAGGAGCGTGGCGCAACCTGTCGCACGCAGGTTCCTATTTTCCAGCGACCAGTTCGGTCTCCAGGCAGTGGTTTCATACGGATGTACTCACCAACATTTAGTTCAGGTAAGTCTCTGGCTGACCTGTCATAGCTGAGCTTGGATATCTGCTTTTTTTGACACAGTTTCTCCAAAACACCTGGCACAACACAAGGCTCGAGCAACTTGTTGGTCACAGGAAAAGGTGTTTTCAGCCTTCTTGACATCAAGCGCTGCACTGGGCTGCTATCCATGCCCTCCGTTGGTGTGTTCCTCCACTGGAGTATGGCCTTCCATAGGTCATTGCCATCACATGTAGCTTTCTTGCACAGGTTCTTTACGATTTTGGTGGCAGACTCAGCTTTGCCATTGGCTTTTGGGTGTCGTGGAGAGGATGTGAGATGCTCGAATTCCCATTCGATGGTAAAGTGTCTGAATTGATCGCCTGCAAATTGAGGCCCATTGTCAGAGATTACAAGGTCCGGTTGACCGTGACATGCGAATTGTGCCTTGCACCGCCGGATTGTTGTCTCAGCAGACAGGTCTGGGAGCAGCTCAATTTCCCAGAAGTCAGAATAGTGATCGACCATCAGGAGGAAGTCTTTCCCAATGTACTTGAATAAGTCCATGCTGATGATCTGCCAGGGCCGTGTGGGCAACTTGTGCGACATCATCGTCTCCTTTTGCTGCTCATGTGCATATTCATTGCACACGGAACATTTACTGACAAAGTCTTTGATCTCTGCTTGCATGTTTGGCCAGAAGAGAGTATCACGTGCTTGCCTGTAGCATGCTTCCCCTCCAATGTGGCTGGAGTGGATTCGTGCCAGCATCTCTGGGCGCAAAGACTTCGTTATGATAACTCTCTGACCTTTGAACAGCACGCCATTCTGCACACTGATTTCATCTCTGCATAGCCAATAATCTCTAACAGCAAGAGATGTCTCCTCTCTCTGGTCAGGCCATCCGGCCAAGACAACAGCTTTTAGTGCTTGCAGGTATTCGTTTCTGTCTGTGTGCTGTCTGATCTGAAGCAGGTGTCAATCAGTGACGTTCAGGTAATCTGCCTGATTGATCTTCTCCACATCATACTGCTTCTGCTGCATGCTACAAACTGTGTGTCGCTCATGTTCCACATTGGAAGTACTGACCGCTGCTGTTGCCCCGCTGAGCATGTTGCTGATATACATTTTAGGCCCAGGCTTGTACATAACCCTGAGGCTGTAGTTCTGGAGTGTGAGCAGCATGCTCTGGAGCCACTTAGGTGCGCTTTGGAGAGGCTTGCTGAAAATGGCAATAAGCGGCTTGTGATCAGTCTCTGCCGTGATCACTTCCCGGCCATACAGATAGTGATGGAAGCGTTCACAGGCAAACACTATGCTCAGGCATTCTTTTTCGATGTGTGCATAGTTTTGTTCCATCCGCATTTGCGCCCTTGATGCAAATGCAACCGGTTGTCCCTCTTGCATGAGACAGCACCCCAGTCCATTTTGGCTTGAGTCACTTTGTATAGTGACTGGCTTTGAGATGTCATAGTACCTTAATACAGGCGTCGTGGTGACCAGGCGCTTTATTTCCTGCACTGCAGCATCGTGTTTCGGTAGCCAATGCCATATCGCATCCTTGTCCAGCAGTCTCCTCAACGGCTCACAAACCTCAGAAAGGTGTGGCATGAATTTGGCAAGGTAGGTCACAAAGCCAATGAAATGCTGGACCGCCTTCCCATCTGTTGGGTGTGACATTTCCAGAATGGCTCTCACCTTTTCGGCATCAGCCGTCAGGCCATTTGAAGACAGTACATGTCCATGGAAACGGACCTTTGCTACCTTGAACTGCAGCTTCTTCAGGCCAAGTCTTAGTTTAACGTGCCTGCAGCGGTCCATCAGCGCCAGTAACTTTGCATCGTGGTCACTATCTGCCTCGTCATCTGTATCCCCGGAGCCAACAATGAGGCTGATGTCATGTCATCTGCAATGGGCTCTACTCCATCTAGCCAAGCCAATAGCTCATGCTGCTTGCGTTGGTACACCTCTGGTGCTACGGAGACTCCAAAAGGCAGTTTGAGCCACCGTTTCCTACCCCAGGGAGTCCAAAATGTTGTCATGTAACTGCTCTTCTCGTCTAGCTTGTATTGTAAAAAGGCATCACGTGCATCTATGAGTGTGAATACCCGTGCCTTTGGTAATTTGTATAAGACATCTTCAAGTGTTGGCATGAGGTAGTGAGATCTTCGCAGTGCTTGGTTCAAAAACTTTGGATCTATGCAAATTCTCAGCTTCTCAGGCTTTTTTTTACTATGACCATGTTACTTATCCAGTCTGTCGGATCGGTCACAGTGGTAATGTGCCCATCTGCCTCATGTCTGTCCAGCTGTGCCTTCACGGCGGACTTCATGGCCATGGGTACATTGCGTGGGGAGCACTGGACTGGACGGATTTGGGCGTCCAGTTCAAAATGTATTTCTCCTGGAACTGACTCTATTTGCCCATTGAAAACATCGTTGTACATGCTTATGAGCTGTTGTTTGGTCAAATGCCCAGTCAGATGGTGCTCCATTTTGTGCAGTTCAGCAGGGACAGTGAAGGGCATCAGTCCCAAGCACTCGCATGTGGAGCCTGACAACAGGGGTTTCTGACTGACCTCCACAATTTCAAATTCAAGCTTGTGTGTTCGTCGACGTATTACACACTTTGTCTTGAAAAGTCCCAGTGACTTCAACAACTAGCCAGAATACAACTTCAGTCTCGTGTTACTTGGTAAGAGTCGTGCTTTCGGTGCGAGATTCATCTTGTCTTTACGGCTCATTACGTTGCACGTTGCCCCAGAGTCAAGCTGGCATTGCTGTAACTTGTTATGCAGTTGTAGTGTGATGAACCATTTTTTCTCTCTCGACCTCAAAGCACCGATGCACTCGCTTGTGTGAATGAAATTGCCACTGTTATCATCGTCCTCTTCAGATTCAGTATTTTCCACCTTGTGCAGCTGCCCTGCTGCGGGCCTTCTCGTGCTCTTAAAGCATACTTTGGCAAAGTGATTAGCCATGCCACATGACCTGCATGCCTTACCATAGGCTGGACAGTGTTCTCTTCCTCGTCTGTGTGCATTGCCACAGTATTTACATGTGGCACGGTCGTCTGTCGACATGCTGGGAGGGTGGTCGTTTTGCCTTGTTGCTTTTGGAGAGCCGGTCCTGTTGTACTGTTGCCTCGCTGTAACATTGACACTGTCGATCAGCGGCCTTTCCTGCTCCATTGTGTTCATCCGCATGTCCGTGAGCTCCGCTGCCCGGCATGTCTCGATGACTGTGTTTAGGGTTAAATCCCGTTCCCTCAGGAGGCGACGGCGTGTACTCTCATTAGCGATGCCGAGAACGACTTTGTCTCTAATCGGCTCGTCCTTCAATAAGCCATATTCACAAGATGCCGCTTGCTCTCTGAGACGCGTAACCAAATTGTCAATCGATTCTCCCTCTTCTTGCTTACAGCTGCCGAACACGTATCGTTCAAAAATCACGTTTCTTCCCGGCTTGAAGTACGTCTCGAACGCAATTAGTATGGCCGACACGTCTTTCTCCTGCTCGGCTGTGAGATTCAAGTTGTGCTTATAAACATGACGACATTCGCTGCCCATCACCCTTCTCAGAGTTGCCGCTTGCACTTCCCTTGGCTTCTCATTCAGACCAGTTGCGAGTGGATAATCCTCAAATTCAGCTCTAAAATTGTCCCAATTACTGCTCCAGTCACCACTCATTTTCATCGTGCCCGGGGGTGGAATGTTGGCAGCCATGTTGATCAAGGCCTATGCCCGTGGCGTTTCAGCACAGCACGTTGCGGCGGGAGATCACAGTTATTCACTCACTTTTGTACACGCAGTGGTGATTGAAGGAGTCCGTTATGGGGTAACTTGTATCAAGCCACTTCTGTCACCATGTTTCAGACGCTCGTATAAAAGGACACGGAGCCGTTAGTAGTTCAAGCAATCCATGTTCAGCGTCGGACACTCCCGGCCCGGAGGTGACTCCGGAAGTACATGTGCACAGTACACTGGGCGGTGTTATCAACACAAGCTAACACCTGTAACAAATACCCGTGTCGGCCATGAGTGAGTTGGATATAACATGTATTGCTGTTGTAACAGAATGAGTATTTTTCTCAGTTTTATTAAATTTTACATGTATGCAATGAGTGGACATGACTTGGTTATGTACACAAATTGTTCTTCAACAATATGGCGCTCAACGTGGGGCCACTTCTATAGGGGATTAGGACCCGTACCAGGCGAGGTGATTCCAGAGTTCAGATGTTGAGGTGAAATGATGGACTCTCACCTGCTGGTAGACGAAGTTCTTCTTAGCCTCTGTTGAACGTGGCTCCGGACCATGTAAATATTTTATATCACTGTTGTGTGTATATATTATATGTCAACACCAGTTGGGAATGGAGGGACTCCCAAGCACTGTTGATGCAAAATCCTGTGAAAAATGGGGATGAAGGGGAATCCTACCGCGCTGATCCCACGAAACCCTGTAGTCCTATAGGTGTTGAAAAGATACATCTGGACATGTCAGTCCCATAGGTGTTGAAAAGATACATCTGGACATGTCAGTCCCATAGGTGTTGAAAAGATACATCTGGACAGGTAACGGGAGACGACCTTCTAATATTTTACCAACAGCCTTGAGCTGTCCCGGAAAAATATGTGCACAAATTGTTCTTCAACATCCCCCAAGGCGACTCTGCGCTCGTCACCGTCCCCCAAGGTGACCCATCGCCCCCGTCACCCTCCCCCAAGGCGATGCTTTGCTCGTCACCCTCCCCCAAGGCGACGATTTGCGCTCATTATCCTCCACCAAGGCGACGCTTTGCGCCCATCACCCTCCACCCAGGCGACGCTTTGCGCTCGTCATCCTCCCCAAGGCAATACTTTTTGCTCGCCATCCTCCACCAAGGCTACGCTTTACACACGTCATCCTCCACCAAGGCGACGCTTTGCCCTCGTCATTCTCCACCAAGGCGATGCTTTGCTCGTCACCCTCCCCCAAGGCGACGATTTGCGCTCATTATCCTCCACCAAGGCGTCGCTTTGCGCTCGTCATCCTCCCCCAAGGTGACGCTTTGCGCTCATCATCCTCCACCAAGGCGACGCATTGCGCTCGTCATCCTCCCCCAAGGTGACGCTTTGCGCTCATCATCCTCCACCAAGGCGACGCATTGCGCTCGCCATCCTCCCCCAAGGCGACGCTATCCGCTCGTCATCCTCCACGAAGGCGACACTTTGCGCTCGTCATCCTCCACGAAGACGACGCTTTGCGCTCATCATCCTCCACGAAGGCGACGCTTTGCGCTCATCATCCTCCACCAAGGCGACGCATTGCGCTCGCCATCCTCCACCAAGGTGACGCTTTGCGCTCGTCATCCTCCCCCAAGGCGACGCTTTGCGCTCATCATCCTCCACCAAGGCGACGCTTTGCGCTCGTCATCCTCCCCCAAGGCGACGCTTTGCGCCCGTCATCCTCCACGAAGGCGACACTTTGCGCTCATCATCCTCCCCCAAGGCGATGCTTTGCACTCGTCATCCTCCCCCAAGACGACGCTTTGCGCTCGTCATCCTCCACCAAAGCGACGCATTGCGCTCATCATCCTCCACTAAGGCGACGCATTGCGCTCGCAATCCTCCACCAAGGCTACGCTTTGCACTCGCATCCTCCACCAAGGTGACGCTTTGAGCTCGTCATCCTCCACCAAGGCGATGCTTTGCGCTCGCCATCCTCCACCAAGGCGACGCTTTGCGCTCGTCATTCTCCACCAAGGCGCCGCATTGCGCTCGTCATTCTCCACTATGGCGACGCATTGCGCTCGCCATAATCCACCAAGGCGACGCTTTGCGCTCATCATCCTCCCCCAAGGCGACGCTTTGCACTCATCATCGTCCACCAAGGCGACGCATTGCGCTCATCATCCTCCACCAAGGCGACGCTTTGCGCTCGTCATCCTCCCCAAAGGTGACGCTTTGCGCTCATCATCCTCCACCAAGGCGACGCTTTGCGCTCGTCATTCTCCACCAAGGCGACATTTTGCGTTCGCCATCCACCACCAAGGTGACGCTTTGCGCTCATCATTCTCCACCAAGGCGACGCATTGCGCTCGCCGTCCTCCCCCAAGGCGACGCTTTGCGCTCGTCATCCTCCACGAAGGCGACACTTTGCGCTCGTCATCCTCCCCCAAGGCGACGCTTTGCCCTCGTCATCCTCCACAAAGGCGACACTTTGCGCTCATCATCCTCCCCCAAGGCGATGCTTTGCACTCGTCATCCTCCCCCAAGACGACGCTTTGCGCTCGTCATCCTCCACCAAGGCGACGCATTGCGCTCATCATCCTCCACTAAGGCGACGCATTGCGCTTGCAATCCTCCACCAAGGCGACGCTTTGCACTCACATCCTCCACCAAGGCGATGCTTTGCGCTCGCCATCCTCCACCAAGGCGACGCTTTGCGCTCGTCATTCTCCACCAAGGCGCCGCATTGCGCTCGTCATTCTCCACGATGGCGACACATTGCGCTCGCCATAATCCACCAAGGCGACGCTTTGCGCTCGTCATCCTCCCCCAAGGTGACGCTTTGCGCTCGTCATCCTCCACCAAGGCGACGCATTGCGCTCATCATCCTCCACCAAGGCGACGCTTTGCGCTCGTCATCCTCCCCCAAGGTGATGCTTTGGGCTCATCATTCTCCACCAAGGTGACGCATTGCACTCACCATCCTCCACCAAGGCGTCGCTTTGCGCTCGTCATCCTCCCCCAAGGTGACGCTTTGCGCTCATCATCCTCCACCAAGGCGACGCATTGCGCTCGCCATCCTCCCCCAAGGCGACGCTATCCGCTCGTCATCCTCCACGAAGGCGACACTTTGCGCTCGTCATCCTCCCCCAAGGCGACGCTATGCGCCCGTCATCCTCCACGAAGGCGACGCTTTGCGCTCATCATCCTCCACCAAGGCGACGCATTGCGCTCGCCATCCTCCACCAAGGCGACGCTTTGCGCTCGTCATCCTCCCCCAAGGCGACGCTTTGCGCTCATCATCCTCCACCAAGGCGACGCTTTGCGCTCGTCATCCTCCCCCAAGGCGACGCTTTGCGCTCGTCATCCTCCACGAAGGCGACACTTTGCGCTCATCATCCTCCCCCAAGGCGACGCTTTGCACTCGTCATCCTCCCCCAAGACGACGCTTTGCGCTCGTCATCCTCCACCAAGGCGACGCATTGCGCTCATCATCCTCCACCAAGGCGACGCATTGCGCTCGCCATCCTCCACCAAGGCGACGCTTTGCGCTCACCATCCACCACCAAGGCGACGCTTTGTGCTCGTCACCCTCCCCCAAGGCGACTCATCGCCCCCGTCACCCTCCCCCAAGGCGACGCTTTGCGCTCGTCACCCTCCCCCAAGGTGACGCTTTGCGCTCGTCATCCTCCCCCAAGGTGACACTTTGCGCTCGTCATCCACCACCAAGGCGACGCTTTGCGCTCACCATCCACCACCAAGGCGACGCTTTGTGCTCGTCACCCTCCCCCAAGGCGACTCATCGCCCCCGTCACCCTCCCCCAAGGCGACGCTTTGCGCTCGTCACCCTCCCCGAAGGCGACGAGACAGATATGTTTCCGGATGTCTTTGAAAGTTCGCTCACGAATGAATGTGTTTCATAATTGTCACTGTTGTGAAGAAAGAGCGAAATTAAAGAAGGGAGTTTAAAATTAAGATTAAAACTTCCATGAGCAGGTCCTCTAAATTTACCAGTGTGATTTCTTTCCTGATTACATCCAGACAAATATAACAAATGTTGGAGTTCTTAAAGTCTTCTTCCCCCTATTGCATTACTTTCATTGGTTTATAAGTTTTTCTACTCCGCAAAACTCGATGTACTCCGCAAATTTTCGCAAATAAGTCAGAGCAGACCCGGTCTCAGGCGACGTTTCACATGCTTCACAGCCGGCTTCCTCAGGCCAAAAGACGACGAGCTCTGGCGCGTTCCAATTTTTATTCACCGTATGGCCGCTTCCGGTCATGTGACGATGCTGGAGGTCAGATGGAGCAGTTTTTTATTTTTGCAAATCTTAAGCACATCATTTATGGGTTGCTCTGCTCTTTTTTTCATTATTACTCACACGTGATCTTGTGTTGTATGAGTGTACGTGAGCATGTGTCTGCGGTTTTTGTTGTTTTTATGCCTTCGCCCCCGAAGGAAACCTGTTTTTTTCATGGGCACTACTATGGGTGGTTATGTGTCCAGGTTGGATGTGAAGAGTGTGGGTTGTGTGGCTGTTGGAGTTTTCATTGGGTGTTGCACACATGTGGGTGTTGTGTTTTGGATCGAACCGGTCCAAACCAGATGGGTGTTTTTTATGAGACACCATCTCCTTACGGGATGGCCGTTGGCTCCCTATGGGAGCTCATCCAACCTTTGCCAGGTGTTGTTTTTATTCCTGGCAGGGTGTCACAGTCACCCTCCCCACTAGCAAAGCCAGTGAGGGGTGTCTGTTTAGTAGCCGCCCCAAGACTGACCTGTCCGGCATTGGGATTTGTGGATCTTTTGGGATTTGCCTATTGGGATTCGCCGGCGACATGTGGGAGATGGTGATGGCAACACTGAGATGGACGGGAGTGCCGGAGGGGGAAGTCAGATGAGTGGAAGGTATGTACAAGGGAATGAAGGGAATAATTTTGGTTGGCCTGGGATGGCGGAGGAGTTCAGTGTGAACATCGGTTTGAGGCAGGGAAGCTCTCTCAGCCCATCCTATTTATCATGGTGATGGAGCTGGTAAGCAGGAAGGTAAACATAAAAGATATTCTGGGAAGGATATTGCATACGGACTATCTGATTGTTGTGGTGGAGTGTGTGCGGGAGATGCAGGAAGTACTGGGGGAGTGGAAGGAGGCATTTAAGAAACATGGGCTGAAAATGAGCATTTAGAAGACGGAGGTGATGTGGGTTGGGTGGCAGAGAAAATAAATGAATATCAGGTTAGAGGGGAAGGAGATCAGACAAAGAAATAGGTTTGAGTATCTGGGTGGAACAGTGATTGGGGATGGTAAGTCCGGGGCAGAGTTGCGGATGAGGATTCAGGTGGGTGTGAATGCGTGGAGGAGGGTAGAGGGAGTAATGGCAGACAAATATTTCAAGGGGATTGAAAGGAAAGGTTCTCATATTGTATGTAACACCGGCCTAAGTTTTCGGTCTGGAGACGGTGGCACTGACAGCGAGACAACAACAGAGGCTGCAGGTTTGTGAGAACAACTCGATCAGGAGGATTGTGGGAGTGATGAGGGTGGATAGAAGGAGAATGGATGAACTGAGGGAGGAGATTGGTGTGCAGATGAGCATGATGGGGAGATTGGTGAAATGCCGGCTGAGATGGGCTGGACATTTTTTGCAGATGCAGTAAGAGAGAATTTCAAAGAGAGCAGATAGATTGATGGAACAAAGTTGGAGGAAAAGATGTAGACCACAGTTGTGATGGGAGGATTGTGTGAAGAGGGATATCAGTAAGGTGGGGGTGATTTGAGAGTGGAGAGAGTTAGCTGAGGGGAGTGGAGGAGTATCGTGATAAAGGCAGGGCAGGAACTTGTCGCCATTGGACCTCATCCATATCAAGGGAAGAGGAGGAGAACAACAACAATTGATTTGTCTGCTACTACCCTTGCAGGGAGACCATTGAATGAGTGTTGCTTAGCTTAAAGCACCAATGTGTGTATCAAAGAAACATGTTTAGAGGGCATCTTCCAGAGAGATTAACAATTTAATTGTTGTACACCACTCATTTCCTACTCCATCTCCAGGTGCTGCATGACGTCATCGTCGGGCACAGAAGTGGGCCCGGCGATGACGTGCACTGAAAGAGAGTAATCAGTTTTCACTCCGTTTGTTTTCTTGTTTGATTGTCTGGGCGATTTCTCAGCCATCCTTTGAGCTGATATTTGGACACGACAATGACCAAGTGATTTGGCTGTGAAGGGTATTGTTATGGTTGTGGGGGGGGGGGGGGTGGGGGGTGGGTAAACAATGATTACCTTGGAGCCAGGTAGAATTGTATGGGTGGTGCGCTCTGACTGTCGTGAAGAAGAAGAAACCTCATGTATCATAAGTAGGAAATTCGTTGAGACCGGATGTCGTGTAAGCGTGTATCTTCATTCCCATCATGAGGGGTTGGGTTATGTTAATTAGTTAGGGATTAATTAATCCCCTGGATGTAATGGCCTCAGTTATTTTTCCTCTGTTCCTCATGACAATGCAGCACACACACATAGCAAGAAATCACGCATTTATAACACTAAATAAAAGCGAGCAGAACTGGGACATTGAACCACCGATGATACCACCGACCAGGTGATCACAAAGGCACGGCAGGTCCGTAAGGCCACGCCCAAAGAGCAGTGATTGGTCCGGGATTGGCTTGAGCAAGGACTGCGAAGATGGGACAATTGGATTGGTGGAGCAGGCATGGGGGCGTCGGATGACGTCAGAGCCTTGAGTACAAAGGAGTTGGAGGGCCGACATTTTCTCTCTCACTTTCTGGGTTTGGTGGTCGTGTTCAGTCATGTTCCCGACATTTTGTCTCTTTGGTTTGATCGCTCTCTCCGGGCTGGCCTCCATAGCGAACGGTCACATATACGGTGCGCTCTTGAGCGAGGGACATTTATTGAGAACAGTCATGATTTTATATCTCTCTCTGCTTCGGGATTTCCCAACGAATGGTCAAAGTTCACAAGCACTCTTGGCTTTCACCCGGCTTGTGGACCAGAGGTGAACGGTCGCCGATAAGCTTTTGCATTGGAACATTGGTGCCGTGCAGCCACAGTTCATAGCGCTCTTGCGCTGGGAGATGTGGGTGTTGGTGAGGTGGACGACAAGGATGAGCGCGGCTGAGGGCACAAGGGCGTGCTGAGGCCTACTTTGCGCCTGGATTGCGTGCTCGGGGCCTGAACAATTCCCGACGGGGTTCAGGAGCCACTTAGAGCTATGTGCCCACACACACACATATTTACTTTCATTCTTTTATATTTCCCCTTGTGTTGTATGCAAGTCTGTATGGGGACGTCCCGTTTAGGAATCTTCATTTTATTGTGCATTCCTTTGTAACCGGCATTTCTTCATTAATGCCGGTATTTTTGTACATTTTCAATCTGTGTCGGCTTGGAATTAATTTTCACAGGTTCGAAGACGTCCGGTGGACCCGTGCAGGTAAGCGCTCGCGGCCCTTCCCCCACTTCCCCCCATTCCCGCACGTATAAAGAAGGTCCGCCATTGGATTGAATGCCTCGGATTTAAAGCTCGTTTGGTCATCTGCCGCCCTGCGGTGTTCACTACAGGGTAGACACACGACAGTATTTTAGAGTTATTGTACACCGCTCCTTTCCTATGCCATCTCCAGGCATTCCAAAACGTCATTGCCGGGCGCCGAAGGGGGCTCGGCAGTGACGCGCGCTGAAAGGGAGTACTCAGTTTTCACTCTGGTTGTTTTATTTCTTTCTTTCTTTCTTGTTTGTTTGTTTTCTTGTTTGTTTTCTTGTTTGTTTGTTTGTAAGGGGCGATATCTCAGCCATCCTTTGAGCTACGAAGCTGAAATTTAGGCACAGAAGTGAGCAAGTCCTTTGTCAAAAGTGGTATTTTTTTGTTTTTTAAATAATCAATTAATTGAGGAGTTATTTAATTATTATTAGCGTTTAATTAAGTACTTATTTAATTAATTAAATTTCATTTCTCTTCTAACCATTAACTCAGGCACCTTTTGAGTTAGGAAGCTGATATTTGGACATGCCAATGACCAAGTGATTTTTTTTTTCGTCTTTTTTTTTGTATACAAGATCGAGGCTCATGAAAGAGCGAACATTAATCACACAGAAAGACAAACAGACACACAAAACAAATAACATCGGGAGCGGTAGACAAGATGGGGAGAGAGGGGGAAGGACACAAACACAACATTTGAGAGCAGGGACCGAGAGACATGGAGACATCGAGAGAACTGTGGGAGGGAGAGGGCTTTGGGGGGGAGGCATGGGAAGGGGGGGGGGGGTGGGAGAGGTATAAAACATATGGACACTGCCAAGACTTCCAGGAAAGAAGTTGGAATTTCAAACAAGGTGGATCTGGGGTGAATTAGTGGGGGTAGAAAAGATCAAGGTTTTGGATGGGGGAAGATAAGAGATGGTGGTGAACAGCTGTTTTGAAGACCTGGAGGGAGGAGTGTGATTGAAGTGAGTGTGGGAGTTTGTTCCAGAGGCGGGAGAAAAGAGGAATGAAAGAGTGAAGGTGAGCAGAGAGCCGAGATTTCGGCAGTTTAACCATCAGAGGGTGGCTGGCAGATCTTGTGCGACCTGTAGGAATATTTGGGGGACAGAGCACAGAGAGAGCTGGGGGAGCAAGGCCGGAGAGGAGTCGGTAGAAGACAGAAAGACCACCTACCTGCCTGCGGTGAGTGAGTGAAAGGCCCTCAGAGATAGCTTCATCGCGGGAGATTCCAATGATTCTGAAAGCTTTGGATTCAACAGCGTGAAGCCGAGCCAGGTGTGAGGCAGGAGCACCAGCCCATAGGGGAGAACAGTATTCCATTGAGCTGCGGATGAAAGCCTTGTATGTGGTGAGGAGCTCAGGTGTGCCTAGGAAGGACTTCGCACGACGGAGGATGCCCAGTCGGCGACTGGCTTTGGAGGCCAGCTTGGAAATGTGGTTTTCCCAAGAAAGATCATGGCAGATGGTGAGACCCAAAAGCTTGAGCGACCGAACTTTTTGGAGAGGATTGTTGAGAAAGTAGATGGGAGGGTTGTCCAGTCGATCTTTTCGGAGAGACATAGTAAGAGTGTGAGATTTGTCAGGATTGAAAGACATGTTCCACATGTTTGACCAGTCTGTGATTTTGTCCAGGTCTTCAGAGAGTGAGGAGGCTGCAGACTGCCGATCTGAGGGAAGAGGAATGGAGCGGCAGAGAGTGGAGTCATCAGCAAAGAGATACAGAGGATTTTCCAGAGAGTCGGAGAGATCATTGGTAAAGACCAGAAAAAGCACAGGGCCCAGCACACTGCCTTGGGGAACTCCAGCCTGAACGGGAAGGGGAGATGAGAGAAATCCATTCAGGGCCACACGTTGACTACGACCAGAGAGGAAGTCCGCAAGCCAAGCATGGAGATTTCCATGGATACCATAGGAGGAGAGTTTGGTGAGCAGAGCTGGGTGCCAGACCGTATCGAAGGCACGTGATATGTCAAGGGAGACAGCTCTGATTTCCTGTTTGGCATTGAGGACCTCCATCCATTGTTGAGACAGCAGAAGCAGCATGTCCAGAGTAGAGTGACCTGGTCTGAAACCAAATTGATGATCAGAGATCAAGCCATTGGAGAAGAGGAAAGATTTCATATCCGAAGCAATGATGGATTCCATGACTTTGCTGATATTTGGGAGCAGACTGATTGGTCTGTAGTTGCAAGGATCTGTTTTTGCACCTTTTTTGTGTAAAGCGGTAATGTTTGCTGATTTCCAGGATGCTGGCAGATGACCTTGAGCAAAAGATAGGGTGAAAAGAACAGAGAGAGGGTGAGATAGAGCGGCAGAGCAGGATTTTAGGACCCGTGGGCTGATGCCATCTGGTCCAGTTGCAGAATCAGAGTCGAGGTTTGACAAAAACTCCTCCACCTTGTCAGGAGAGAAGGTCACAGAGTGCAGGAGCAGTTTGGTTCGACTGGGAAAGGTGGGAACAGAGAGAGATGGGTTTGGGACTAAGGATTTTGAGGCAAACACAGAGTTGAGGCATTCGGCTTTGTCACGTGCGATGTCAACTGTGTGGCCATTTGAGGTAAGGGAGGGGATGGAGGGGGAACAAACACCAGAAACGGATTTGACCAGACGCCACCAGGATTTGGAGGAAGGAGACAGGTTTGAGAGTTCATTCTTGAGTGAGGAGAGATAGTGCTTCCTGGCACTCCTGAGGGTAGACACACACTCGTTCCGAGCTTGGTGGAAGGAACTGAGATTTCCTTCAGTTGGATTAGCCTTCCAAGAGGCAAAGGCAAGTTGTTTCAGGGCAACTGCCTCACCACAAGATTCAGTGTACCATGGACGGGAGGAAGGGTAAGACAACTGAAGGCGAGATGGGATAAATCTGTGCATGAGAGAGATCAATTTGCTTTGGAAGAATTCCCAGGAAGAATTGATGTCAGAGGCAGTGGAGATGGGAGACCAATCCAGACGATTGATGGCTGCTTGAAGACCGTCCCAGTCGGCCTGAGTGAAATGCCAGACTCGTCGACGCTGAGGAGGCTCTCTGAGAATGGCCAGAGAGATGTCCACTTTGACAATCACATGATCAGAAGAACCGATTGGAGCAGAAGAAGAGCAGCAGACATTAGCAGGGAAGTTAGTCATTACCAAGTCTAGAAGAGAAGATACTCCATTGGCTGAGATCTGGGTCGGGAAATTGACAGATTGTGTCAATCCCAGTGAGTCACAGAAGTCCTTTGCTGAGGTGCCATGACTGGAGAGAGAGGAACCCACACCCAACCAGGTGGCATGATGACAATTGAAGTCACCACATATGAGGAAGAGAGAGTTGGGATGAGTGGATAGAAGTTGGTCCATGTTGTCAGACAGTGAAATGTAGATGGAGTCATCACTGTTTGGGGGACGGTACAGAACACATATGAACAAAAGGTGGGAGTGGAGAGGACGCCGTAGCCAGAGGTACTCCTGGGGGTGAGGAGGAGAGAGGGCAGTGCAAGGAGAGTGAGGAAGAGAGTTTTTGATAAAGATAGCCACCCCACCACCAGGCCGAGGCTCAGGTCTATCATACCGGAGGAGGGAGTAACCAGGAAGAGATATTAAGGAATCAGAGACATCTTGAAGGAGGAAAGTCTCTGTTAAGCAGATCAAGTCTGGATTGTCAGAAGCAACCTGTATGGAGAGATCAGTCAGGTTTGAGCGAAGGCCCCAGATGTTTGAGGTCCATACCGTTAATGAAGAGAGAGGGGGAGCATCGGGTACAGGACAGGGGAGGGGAGGAGTAGGGTAAGATGAAGGATGAGAGGGGGAGGTAGGGAGAGCAGTTGTTAGTGTGTCAGCGATTGCAGAAGAGTTCCAAGAAAGGGAAGGATGAGGAGGATGAAAGGTTTGAAGGTGAAGGGATGAGGCACAGTGAGGGGTTGTTTGAGGGGGGGGCAGAGGAAAGAAGAAGGTTGGGGGGGGTGGAGGTATGAGATAGAAGGGAGACGAAGTGGGGAGGAGGCAGCTTTGAGGAGGAGGGGGGAGGAGGGAGAATTGGAGAGGAATGATATGGGGGGAGATTTGAATGGGAGGGGTTGGGGGGGAGTTTTGAAGGGGAGGAGTGAGGGGGGAGTTTAGGAGGGGAAGGGCAAGGGGGGAGTTCAGGAGTGGAAGGGCAAGGGGGGAGTTCAGGAGTGGAGGGGCAGGGGGGAGTTTAAGAGTGGCGGGGCAAGGGGGGAGTTTAGGAGTGTAGGTGCAAGGGGAGGGATTTGGATGGGAGGGGCAAGAGGGGAGTTTAGAAAGTGGATGATTAATGAAAGACGAACATTGAAAACAAATTGGGTTTGTTGTGATTTTCAAGTTAGCAATCCGGTTCAGAATGATGGAGGAGGGATGGAATGAATGTGAATTTAGACCATGTAGTGAGGGAGACGTATAAGATATTGAATTTCCTTTTTTTTGAGGTGGAATGAGTTGGAGAGGAAATTGAGAAAAGCCTTTTAAATAGTAAGAAAAACAGCGTGTTGTAAAATACCACTGAGTAAAACACTGAAGGGGAAAGGTTATACATATTTAAATAATATTTAAACAGAACCGTGAACAATCTTATGTGCACAAAAATACCAACGGGGGGAGAGCCGAGAGGGACCACCACGAGTCACGTGAAGGGCAAACGGTGGATGGCAAGGAGTTAATGGGGGCGGGGCGAACAGCACACCTGGACAGAAAATACAGGATGAGTCAACAGTACACATGGAGAAAGGAAAATAAATGTTTTTGGTTTTTTTTTGTTTGGTTTTTGGGGGTGGGGTGGGGGGGGGGAGGTGGGGATTTAGAACGTTAGACAGAGTATTATGTTCGGGGTAGAAGGGAAAAAAACTAAGAGCCAAGCAAAACACGATTAAGATAACAAACACCGACGGGGGTACAACTACAAGGCCGCACACGAGGAGCAGAACACGATTAAATAATTACAAGTTACAGGAAATTCAAACCAAAAGTAACTATAATCAAAACAACAACGCATGGACAATAAAATAATAAAAATATGTCACCCACAGGGTGAACCGTATCTTGCCAAAATGTGAAAATTCCGTTTTTTCGTCATGACGTCATCAAATGACGTCATAGCGTCAAACTGTTTACAGATCTGGGAAGCACTCATCAAGGGCATTCATATGAGGTATTACTCGATATGGTACCTACGATTTCAAAATTTGACCTTGGGGTCAATAATTTTCGACCTCCAGCGCTAACCATGAAGGTCAAGGCCGATCGCCACCAAAAACTAATCAGCTGAGCGCCGGACCATATACTAGATTCCCATGAAGTTTGGAGACGATCCGATCAAAGTTACTCAAAAAATTAGTGTTTCGTCGACCTCCATGATTGACCACAAAGTGACCTTGACCTTTGACCTTGACCTTCATAATTTTGTGTGCTAAAGGGTATCTCTAAAAGACTCTGATATGCGAACTTACAAGAGTTTCCAAAGGGAACTGTGCTCTACAGAGTGACCTAAACAATGCGAACTAAAGCAATACAATATACATGAAAAGTGCAGTTTTTTCGTCATAACGCCGTCAAATGACGTCACATTGTCAAACTAGTTATATGTTTGGAAAGCACTCAACAAGGGCTTCAATTTGAGGTACTACTCGATATGGTAACTGAAACTTGAAAATTTTACCTTTTGGTCAAAATTGAATGACCTTCAAAATGACCTTGAAGGTCAAGGCCGATCGACACCAAAAACTAATCAGCTGAGCGCCATACCACACCCTATATACCCACCAAGTTTGGAGATCATAAGATCAAAGTTACTCAAAAAATAAGGGTTTCGTTGACCTCCATGATTGACCGCAAAGTGACCTTGACCTTTGACCTTGACCTTCAAAATTTTGTGTGCTGAAGGGTATCTCTATAGGACTCTGATATGCGAAGTTACAGGAGTTTCCAATAATAACTGTGGTCTACAGAGTGATCTAAACGTGAAAAAAAAATGATTAACCACAAACAAAAAAACAAACAAACAAACATACAAGCTGACTAATACATCTTGCAAAAACTTCGTTTTGGCAAGATAAAAATATGTCACCCACAGGGTGAACCGTATCTTGCCAAAATGTGAAAATTCCGTTTTTTCGTCATGACGTCATCAAATGACGTCATAGCGTCAAACTGTTTACAGATCTGGGAAGCACTCATCAAGGGCATTCATATGAGGTATTACTCGATATGGTACCTACGATTTCAAAATTTGACCTTGGGGTCAATAATTTTCGACCTCCAGCGCTAACCATGAAGGTCAAGGCCGATCGCCACCAAAAACTAATCAGCTGAGCGCCGGACCATATACTAGATTCCCATGAAGTTTGGAGACGATCCGATCAAAGTTACTCAAAAAATTAGTGTTTCGTCGACCTCCATGATTGACCACAAAGTGACCTTGACCTTTGACCTTGACCTTCATAATTTTGTGTGCTAAAGGGTATCTCTAAAAGACTCTGATATGCGAACTTACAAGAGTTTCCAAAGGGAACTTAGCTCTACAGAGTGACCTAAACAATGCGAACTAAAGCAATACAATATACATGAAAAGTGCAGTTTTTTCGTCATAACGCCGTCAAATGACGTCACATTGTCAAACTAGTTATATGTTTGGAAAGCACTCAACAAGGGCTTCAATTTGAGGTACTACACGATATGGTAACTGAAACTTGAAAATTTTACCTTTTGGTCAAAATTGAATGACCTTCAAAATGACCTTGAAGGTCAAGGCCGATCGCCACCAAAAACTAATCAGCTGAGCGCCGGACCATATACTAGATTCCCATGAAGTTTGGAGACGATCCGATCAAAGTTACTCAAAAAATAAGGGTTTCGTTGACCTCCATGATTGACCGCAAAGTGACCTTGACCTTTGACCTTGACCTTCAAAATTTTGTGTGCTGAAGGGTATCTCTATAGGACTCTGATATGCTAAGTTACAGGAGTTTCCAATAATAACTGTGGTCTACAGAGTGATCTAAACGTGAAAAAAAAATGATTAACCACAAACAAAAAAACAAACAAACAAACATACAAGCTGACTAATACATCTTGCAAAAACTTCGTTTTGGCAAGATAAAAAAACTTCGTTTTGGCAAGATAATAACGAGTTGAAATTTAACAATCTATCTGGGGAAATGGGGGAGAAAGACGTCAAAGGCTATTTGGCTGCAAAGGCTATTTTTGATTGATTAATTAATCAATTAATCAATTAATCGATTCATTATCTTGCCAAAACGAAGTTTTTGCAAGATGTATTAGTCAGCTTGTATGTTTGTTTGTTTGTTATCTTGCCAAAACGAAGTTTTTGCAAGATGTATTAGTCAGCTTGTATGTTTGTTTGTTTGTTTTTTTGTTTTTTTGTTTGTGGTTAATCATTTTTTTTTCACGTTTAGATCACTCTGTAGACCACAGTTATTATTGGAAACTCCTGTAACTTCGCATATCAGAGTCCTATAGAGATACCCTTCAGCACACAAAATTTTGAAGGTCAAGGTCAAAGGTCAAGGTCACTTTGCGGTCAATCATGGAGGTCAACGAAACCCTTATTTTTTGAGTAACTTTGATCGGATCGTCTCCAAACTTCATGGGAATCTAGTATATGGTCCGGCGCTCAGCTGATTAGTTTTTGGTGGCGATCGGCCTTGACCTTCATGGTTAGCGCTGGAGGTCGAAAATTATTGACCCCAAGGTCAAATTTTGAAATCGTAGGTACCATATCGAGTAATACCTCATATGAATGCCCTTGATGAGTGCTTCCCAGATCTGTAAACAGTTTGACGCTATGACGTCATTTGATGACGTCATGACGAAAAAACGGAATTTTCACATTTTGGCAAGATACGGTTCACCCTGTGGGTGACATTTTTTTTTTTTTTTTTTTGTTTGTGGTTAATCATTTTTTTTTCACGTTTAGATCACTCTGTAGACCACAGGTATTATTGGAAACTCCTGTAACTTCGCATATCAGAGTCCTATAGAGATACCCTTCAGCACACAAAATTTTGAAGGTCAAGGTCAAAGGTCAAGGTCACTTTGCGGTCAATCATGGAGGTCAACGAAACCCTTATTTTTTTAGTAACTTTGATCTTATGATCTCCAAACTTGGTGGGTATATAGGGTGTGGTATGGCGCTCAGTTAATTAGTTTTTGGTGTCGATCGGCCTTGACCTTCAAGGTCATTTTGAAGGTCATTCAATTTTGACCAAAAGGTAAAATTTTCAAGTTTCAGTTAACATATCGAGTAGTACCTCAAATTGAAGCCCTTGTTGAGTGCTTTCCAAACATATAACTAGTTTGACAATGTGACGTCATTTGACGGCGTTATGACGAAAAAACTGCACTTTTCATGTATATTGTATTGCTTTAGTTCGCATTGTTTAGGTCACTCTGTAGAGCACAGTTCCCTTTGGAAACTCTTGTAAGTTCGCATATCAGAGTCTTTTAGAGATACCCTTTAGCACACAAAATTATGAAGGTCAAGGTCAAAGGTCAAGGTCACTTTGTGGTCAATCATGGAGGTCGACGAAACACTAATTTTTTGAGTAACTTTGATCGGATCGTCTCCAAACTTCATGGGAATCTAGTATATGGTCCGGCGCTCAGCTGATTAGTTTTTGGTGGCGATCGGCCTTGACCTTCATGGTTAGCGCTGGAGGTCGAAAATTATTGACCCCAAGGTCAAATTTTGAAATCGTAGGTACCATATCGAGTAATACCTCATATGAATGCCCTTGATGAGTGCTTCCCAGATCTGTAAACAGTTTGACGCTATGACGTCATTTGATGACGTCATGACGAAAAAACGGAATTTTCACATTTTGGCAAGATACGGTTCACCCTGTGGGTGACATATTTTTATTATTTAATTATTCGATTAATTACTAAAAAAAAAAATTCCCCAGTTACAGATTCGGATGAAATGGTGGTGGTTTCTGTGTTCTGTGACCGAATTGTTTAATAATTTCATTTTTTAATGATTATTATTTATTTATTTTCATTATTAATCATTTATTTATTTTCTTTCTCATTTGGCCAATATCTCAGGCACCTTTTTAGCTGTGAAGATAATATTTGGACATGACAGTGACCAAGTGATGTTGCTATCAAGGATATTTTTGATTTATTGATTAATCATTTAATCGATTAATTATTTATTGATTAATCAATTAATTATTTAATTTTTACTGATGACTTATTTAATTAAATTTCTGAAAGATACATCTTCGGATGAAGCAATAGTGGTTTAGTTATGCTATTAGCCAATTGATTAAGAAAATATTTTGCGATAATCTTTTATTGATTTTAATTATACAATTAATCAATCAATTAGTGTACACCTCTCCCTCCCAATGCAGCCTCGATGAGCTGCACTGCGGTATTGCCGGGCACCAGAGGCGCCCCGGCAATGCCGCGCTGTACTATATTTATTTATTTTGCATGGGGGCGGTGTCCTTTGAATGTATCTGTACTTGTTAATTTATTGATTAATTAATTATTCGAATAATTGCCCAGTTAAAACATTTTCAAAAAGTTACAGATGTGGATGAAACCGTGGTGGGTTCGGTATCCTATGAGCCAAATGATTAACAAATTAATTATTTTACGATTATTATTTATTTATTTTAATGATTAAATATTTATTTTCTTTCTCATCAGTGCAATATCCCAGGCACCTTTTGAGCTGGGAAGTTGATATTTGGACACGACAGTGCCCATGTGATTTGGCCATAAAGAGTATTTTTGTACACCGCACCTTTCCTATGTTATGTCCAGGCATTGCAAATCGTCATTGCCGGACACCAAAGGGGGCTCGGCAGTGACGCACACTGAAAGGGAGTACTCGGTTTTCACTCTGGTTGTTGTACACAGCGCCTTTCCTATGCCATCTCCAGGCATTGCAAATCGTCATTGCAGGGCACCGAAGGGGGCTCGGCAGTGACGCACGCTGAAAGGGAGTACTCAGTTTTCACTCTGGTTGTTTGTTTGTGTTCTTGTTTTCTTGGTTGTCCGGGCGATATCTCAGCCATCCTTTGAGCTAGGAAGCTGAAATTCCGGCACAACAGTGAGCAAGTGCTTTGTCAAAAACAGTATTTTTTGTTTTTTGATTAATCAATTAATTGAGGAGTTATTTAATTTTTAGCGATTAATTGAGTACTTATTTAATTAATCAAATTTCCTTTCTCTTCTGACCATTAACTCAGGCACCTTTTGAGTTTGGAAGCTGATATTTGGACATGCCAATGACCAGGTGATTTGGCTGCAAAGGATATTTTTGATTTATTAATTAATCAATTAATCAATTAATCGATTAATTATTGAATTATTCAATTAATGACTAAAAATTTTATTTTTATTTTAAGTTACAGATTCTGATGAAATGGTGGTGGTTTATGTGGTCTATGACCGAATTGATTAATAATTTCATTTTTTAATGATTATTACTTATGTATTTTCATTATTAATCATTTATTTATTTTCGTTCTCATTTGGCCAATATCTCAGGCACCTTTTGAGCTGGGAAGCTAATATTTGGACATGACAGTGATCAAGTGATGTGGCTATCAAGGATATTTTTGATTTTTGATTAATCATTTAATCAATTAATTATTTATTGATTAATTGATTAATTATTTATTGATTAATCAATTAATTATTTAATTTTTTATTAATGACTTATTTAATTAAATTTCTAAAAGATACATCTTTGGATGAACCACTAGTGGTTTAGTTATGCTATTAGCCAATTGATTAAGAAAATATTTTGTGATAATCTTTTATTGATTTTAATTATACAATTAATCGATCAATTAGCACACACCTCTCCTTCTCAATGCAGCCTCTATGAGGTGCACTGCGGTATTGCCGGGCGCCTGAGGCACCCCGGCAATGCCGCGCTGTCGGATATTTCATTATTTGGCAAGGGGGCGGTGTACTTTGAATGTATATGTACTTGTTTGTTTGTTTTGTTTTCTTGTTTGTTTTCTTGTTTGTTTTCTTGTTTTCTTGGTTTTCCGGGCGATATCTCAGCCATCCTTTGAGCTTGGAAGCTGAAATTTCCGGCACAATAGTGAGCAAGTCCTTTGTCAAAAACATATTTTTTGTTTTTTGATTAATCAATTAATTGAGGAGTTATTTAATTATTAGCGATTAATTCAGTACTTATTTAATTAATCAAATTTCCTTTCTCTTCTGACCATTAACTTAGGCACCTTTTGAGCTCGGAAGCTAATATTTGGACATGAGTGACCAAGTGATGTGGCTATCAAGGATATTATTGATTTATTGATTCATCAATTAATCAATTAATCGATTAATGATTTAATTATTCGATTAATTACTAAAAACAAACAAAAAAAAATCAGTTAAAGATTCTGATGAAATGGTGGTGGTTTATGTGTTCTGTGACCGAATTGATTAATAATTTAATTTTTTAATGATTATTATTTATTTATTTTCATTATTAATCATTTATTTATTTTCTCTCATTTGGCCAATATCTCAGGCACCTTTTGAGCTGGGAAGCTAATATTTGGACATGACAGTGTCCAAGTGATGTGGCTATCAAGGATATTTTTGATTTATTGATTAATCATTTAATCGATTAATTATTTATTGATTAATTGATTAATTATTTATTGATTAATCAATTAACAAGTACAGATACATTCAAAGTACACCGCCCCCATGCCAAATAATTAAATATCCTGCAGCGTGGCATTACCGGGGCGCCTCCGGCGCTTGGCAATACCGCAGTGCAGCTCATTGAGGCTGCATTGGGAGGGAGAGGTGTACACTAATTGATTGATTAATTGTATAATTAAAATCAATAAAAGATTATCGCAAAATATTTTCTTAATCAATTCGCTAAAAGCATAACTAAACCACTGGTGCTTCATCCGAAGATGTATCTTTTAGAAATTTAATTAAATAAGTCATTAATAAAAAATTAAATGATTAATTGATTAATCAATATAATTAATCAATTAATCAATAAATAATTAATCGATTAAATGATTAATCAATAAATCAAAAATATCCTTGATAGCCACATCATTTGTTCACTATCAGGTCCAAATATTAGCTTCCCAGCTCAAAAGGTGCCTGATATATTGGCCAAATGAGAAAGAAAATAAATAAATGATTAATAATGAAAATAAGTAAATAATAATCATTAAAAAATTAAATTATTAATCAATTCAATCACAGAACACATAAACCACCACCCTTTCATCAGAATCTGTAACTGATTTTTTTTTTCTTTAGTAATTAATCGAATAATTAAATCATTAATCGATTAATTGATTGATTGGTTAATCAATAAATCAAAAATATCCTTGATAGCCACATCACTTGGTCACTCATGTCCAAATATTATCTTCCGAGCTCAAAAGGTGCCTGAGATATTGGCCAAATGAGAAAGAAAATGAATAAATGATTGATAATAATGAAAATAAATAAATAATAATTATAAAAAAATTAAATTATTCATCAATTTGGTCAGAGAACACATAAACCACCACCAGTTCATCAGAAGCTGTAACTTCAAAAAAAAAAAATTTTTAGTCATTAATCGAATAATTAAATAATTAATCGATTAATTTATTAATTGATTAATTAATATATCAAAAATAGCCTTTGCAGCCAAATCACCTGGTCATTGGCATGTCCAAATATCAGCTTCCTAACTCAAAAGGTGCCTGCGTTAATAGTCAGAAGATAAAGGAAATTTCATTAATTAAATAAGTACTTCATTAATCGCTAATAATTAAATAACTCCTCAATTAATTGATTAATCAAAAAACCAAAAATATCGCTTTTGAAAAAGGACTTGCTCACTATGGTGCTGAAATTTCAGCTCCCAAGCTCAAAGGATGGCTGAGATATCGCCCGGACAAACAAACTAACAAACAAACAAGAAAGAAAGCAAGAAAACAACCAGAGTGAAAACTGAGTACTCCCTTTCAGCGTGCGTCACTGTCGAGCCCCCTTCAGTGCCCAGCAATGACGATTTGCAATGCCTGGAGATGGCATAGGAAAGGTGCGGTGTACAATTATTTAATTTTTTATTAATGACTTATTTAATTAAATTTCGAGATGATAACTCTTCGGATGAAGCACTGCTGGTTTAGTTATGCTATTAGCCAATTGATTAAGAAAATATTTTGTGATAATGTTTTATTGATTTTAATTATACAATTAATCAATCAATTAGCGTACACCTCTCCCTCCAAATGCAGCCTCCATGAGCTGCACTGCGGTATTGCCGGGCTCCGGAGGCGCCCCGGCAATGCCGCGCTGTAGGATATTAAATTATTTGGCATGGGGGCAGTGTACTTTGAATGTATCTGTACTTGTTGATTTATTGATTGATCAATTAATTATTCGATTAATTACTTAATTTTTCAAAAGTTACAGATTCGGAAGAAACGGTGGTGGTTTAGGTATGCTGTTTCCTAATTGTTAACAAATATTTCTTGATTATTATTTATTTATTTTAATTGTACAATTAATCAATCAATATTTGTACATCGCTCCCTCCCACATACGTCTCATGTGCTGCACTGTGGCCTTTCCGGGCTCCGAAAGCACCCCGGCAATGTTGCTCGCTGGAGGATATGTTATTTTTTTATTTAGAATGGGGTCGATGTACTTTGAATGTACCGTCGCTCTCCTTGGTCAATTTATGTTTAAGAATTTGCAACCAAAGGAATATATCACAGAAAACTGTTTCCCCTGCAATGAGTAATTTGTGTTTTGCTTCTAGATCCATATGGAGGTGACGAATTCAATTATACACGGATAATAAGCATGGGTTTGTTAATCATAAATCAAGCTCTCGTTGTGTGATTGCAATTAAGAAATTGCACAAATATAATGATAGCCGAATTAATTGTGTTTTAATTGGAGTGCACCTTTGTCTGCAGTATGTCAAGGTCTATTAATACACCAACGTTATCATAAGCCAAAGCGCAGAACAAAAGGCTGCACAGATCGTTTCATCCCTCGTGCTGTCTCACTCTCTCGAATTCACTACCTGTAACGTGCTTCCCATTATCCTACTATCTACACACCTTTAAGAGAAATATCAATTCCTATACTTCCTACATATTTGAGGTTTCATTTTATTTTACTTGACTTTTCTTACTTCCTGTGTCTTGGATGTTTTATTTATTTATTTGCTTTATCGTTATCTTCATCTAACGTTCCCTTAACCTCTTACCTACAGTAGATTTATGACTTGTTTGGGTGATTCCCATTATTTAAAAAAAAGGAAACCTTCATCTTTTCAAATGTGGTTTCTTCTTCTTCTGTACACATTCATAATCCCTTCCTGTGGATGGCTATGTGACCCTCCAACTGGAAAAAGGCTGAAAAGTGTGTTCAGTAGTGGGGATGTTATTATTGCAGGGTTATTTCCTATTCATAGCTCGATGCAGGTGGAGGAAATATCTCTGAGAGAAAGTCCTCGTCCGTCCATATGTTCAGGGTAAGATTTTTTTTTGCTCTTTCAATATTTATTTTTTACAAAATCCATCACTTAGTATCTCCCTCACAAATGGACACTGAAGTTGCTCAACATTTTTTACCTTCACTTATATTTAAATAAATGCTATTAAGTTACCTTTTTGAAGTTTTGTTAATTCTGATGGTCGTTGTTTGATCATGTTGTACAACTTGGAATTGGCAGTGACATTGTTTGAAATATTATGTGTGTGTGTGTGTGTGTATGTGTGTGTGTGTGTGTGCATGTGTGTGTGTGTGTGTGTATGTGCGTGAATGTGTGTGTGTGTGTGTGTGTGTGTGTGTGTGTGTGTGTGTGTATATGTGCATGAATGTGTGTATCTGTGTGTGTGTGTGTGTGTGTGTGTGTTTGTGTGTGTATGTGTGTGTTGTTGGTTGTTATCTCCATAATTTGGGTTTTAGAAAGTGGACCGGAGTCCTCTCAATATCTACTCCCACTTCGGTGAAAAATTGTGATTCATGGCCTAAGTTGTGAAGTTGTGTTGTTCTCAGAGTTTTGTTCCAAGGGCTCTTTTCGCTCTTTTCATGATCGCCACTGAGCCGCGTACAGCCTCCATCTGCAGGTCGTTTGTGGAAATGTTCCTAGGGATGCTTTTTAAGATCTCTGCAAGGTTCCTCTTTTTCATTCCGTTTGCTCCAATTATCACTGGTACAATTTCAGCGCTCTTCAGCTTCCAGGATCTGTTCACTTCATTCTTGAGTTCTTGGTATTTGGTCATTTTCTTGATTTCTGCATCATTTAGGCCAACATTATTGGGTACTGATATCTCAATTAGCAATGCCTTGTTTTCCTTTTTGTTCCTGAGTACTATGTCCGGTCGCAATGCTTTGTTTTCCTTTTTGTTCCTGAGTACTATATCCGGTCGCAATGCTTTGTTTTCTAGGTTCATGCTGGATGGGATCATCAGGTCATATGTGAGCATTATCTCCTTGTTTTCAATGATTGCTTTTGGTTCATGTTTCCATGAGGTTTGTGGAACTGGGATATTGAAATTTCTGTGGACATCCCAGTGGATTACTCGACATATCTTGTTGTGCCTTTGGGTGTACAGCTGCTCTGACATGCGTTTTTTACATCCCGATAGGAGGTGACTTATGCTTTCTGTTTCTACCTTGCAGAATCTACACCTGTCCGATTGACTCAGTCCTGCCATATTTTTTAAACCTTTGGTGTAGTGTCCTTGGTATTGGGCATTAATACTGATTTGTTCTCTGTTTCAGTTGAGTTGACCTCTTCTTAGCCATTCCAGTGATTCTTCTTTGTCTATCCCCAATCTGTCTAACTCTTTTTTTAAATATCTCACTGGACTTTTTTTGTCTTTTTTCCCAGTTGTAACTACATATCTGCTGGTTTTCCTTTTTCCAATCATTGAGGTTGTATTCGTTGCTGTTTCGGTTTGGTGTGTGACACCTAATTACACCTGTTTTTGCAAGTTTTGTGCAAGGTGAGTGGGCGATACCTTTTCTGGCTTGTTGTGTTCATGCTTGTGCACAAATTTTATTCGGTAGTCTGTTGAGCTTGTCACGTATTCTGCTAATCCTCCCAGCATCGCTCTGTGCACTTGATTGAGTTCCATCAGCCTGCTACCTCCTTCTTTCCTTGGCAGGTACATTCTTGGGATGCATTGATTTTTGTAGAACATTTTGTGGATAGTGAGGAGTTTCCTTGTTTTAATGTTTTATTTTTTTTTTCCATTTGTAGCCAGTTTACAAATCCGCAGCTGTACTGGAACACTGGTACTGGGAGTTGGTTTATGGCTTTGATTTTGTTTCTTGGGTGAGATATGTTTTCAGGATCACCCTCGTTCTTCACAGTTATTCTTTGGTAATTGTTTTGCTCATTTTTATGACAAATTTGGTGGCCCTCTTATACTCCAAGGTATTTGTAAGATTCTTCATTGTCTAGCTCCTGTATTGTTGTATTTAGCTTGATTTTATGTCGTCCGTTTTTGTTGGTCTACCTTGCACGAATGTGCACTTGGCCAAATTTCATTTGGAGGTCGTCAGAGAACCAGTTCAATAATTTCAGGTGTTCTGCCAATATTTCTGTCATTCGGTACAAAGAGTTTTAAATTATCAGGTTTAAAATTAAAGGTTTTAAATTTATTAAAATTCAGGTTTTAAATAACGTTTTTTTAAAGTTCAGTACAAAGAGGAGATGACAAATTCTGTTTCCGTTTCCCTAGTTCACGATATAATTTTTTCTGGTTGTTTTTAATCATCTGGCCTTGTTTTCTCCTCATAGTTTTTTCTATTTTCCTTGCTATCATTCGGATTTTCAGTTTATTTTCAACATCCATTACCTCTCGGTCTCAGGGCTGGATTTAGACATGTGGAGGCCCCCGGGCAGCCTTCAGTAGTGGAGGCCCACCCTACCTTAGAATACTAAAAATGTGACAAGACATAGTTACAGTCATCCATAAAGTATATTTTTCAAGTACAAAGAATCTGAATAAAAATGTACATCTATAAACATCATGATCAATCTATATAAGCACCTGCACAAACGCTGGAACGGATTTTATCTTTGGCCTTCCATACCGTCCTAATGGTTGATTCATTCACTGCGATCGAACTCGATTTGCGATCGAACGATCTGCGATAAGGGGTGCGATCTGCGATCTGCGATATGTGACTCGAACTGCGATCGCCGATGACGGCAGGTGGCGATTCGTATCATCGTATGTATAAATTAAATATTAATTAACCCTTGTCCACACAAGACAAGGGGGGTCTTTTTAGCCTTGTATTCAGCCTAAGGACACCTGCCTTGTGTGTACAAGGGTTAAGTAAAGTACAGTACAGTAAACAAGGAATAAGAATAATATAAATCTTTGGGAAAACACCAGCCACGATCGCGTAAATGCAAAACACACCCTTGCGTTGGGGAGGTTTTGACGCATTTAATTCAGCGCATAAATTGGAAACCGTGTTCGAGGAAGCCGCGTTGGAGGAAGTTTTACTGTACATTTTTCCTAACAAATTTTTTTTTTCATGAAATATGTGGAGGCCCCCTGGTTGTGGAGGCCCCTGGGCAACTGCCCAGCTTGCCCATTCCTAAATCCGGCCCAGCTCGGTCTTTATCTTCAATATTACATTTGTATTTTATTTTCTGGGTACTCCTCTTTAGTTTGGGGGCTTTGATTTCCTCTTTGGAATTGCTGTATTTGTCCTGTCTCCTTTCTGAGCATCTCCCTCTGTCTCTCGAGTCGTTGCTTCCATGGTGGTGCTTGGTTTTTAAAAAATCTGTGGAACCTGTTCTGTTCTTGTGGTGTTTCGTTGTTACTTTTTCCTGAATGAATAGTGCTGCTGTAAATTTCATTATGTTTATTTATTTCAGTTTAAAAGATTTGTTTGTTCTTTAGATTAGTGTTTTGTGCATTTATTATTATGTCGTCAAATTAGTCGTGGTCTTTCTTCAAGTAGTATCAATTGCACCTCCTCTATCTTATTAGCCAGCTCATCTTCCAGATCACCCTGCTCCTCATCATCCTCCCCCTCCTCCTCGCCTCTATCTCTCTGTACCTGTTCATCCTTTTGCCCATTACCATTTGTATCTGTTTGTGTTGTAGCCATGAATCGGCCTCCTTCACTGTCCATCCCCCTCACTTCAAATGCAGAGCACCTTCTGCTGGTTTGTAGGTTGTTTGTCTTTCTTTAGCCATTAATTTCATTATAGCAGAACTCAAGTTAAGGAAAGGTGGAATTTGAAGGATAAACTCATTTTATGCGTGAAGTTGACATTTATGCAAAAATTTAAACTTATAATTTTAACTTGTTTTCATTCAGTGATAAAACTAAGGAATGTCGAGTGTTTCATTCCTTGCCTTTTATAACATTAAAACACACTTCACCTGCCTTCTCTGATCACTTTCATAGAAATTTATGAAGGGGGAGAGAGAAAAGGGTAGGAGGGCAACTATTAATATGGTATACCTGTGAGCGATGCTACCTTTCAAATACATGAACTAACATAACACTTTAGAAGAAGAAATAACAGCTCAGAATATTGTTTTTCAACTCATTTTAAAAATTGTTTTCCCACATTGCAATTTTAAAACATTAATCTGTATTATATTAGCCGTAGGTGATTCTGTCTTTCTGTCTGTCTGTCTGTCTGTCCGGGGGTGTGGCTGTTTATTCATATAAACAAATATCCACCATTTTATAAACTCTCATACCTTTGAGGCCTGTTTAGTTAGGCCCGTGCTGTCTTGCTCTCAGTTTTATTTCAACTCTAATTCGTTATATCATTTCATTTTTCACAATCGCTGACATAGTTTTAGACTCGGTTGAAAAAAACCGGAAATAAAATCCCATGAAAGTTTCCGTTTATAGAACGAAATGAATTCTCAAAAGCCTGTAATTTCAAGGCCATTGAGTCTCTCTCACGCCTTTATCTCCAATCTAACTCAACATCTGATTTCATTTTTATCGATGGTTTTAGACTCGGTGTCAGCGATAATTGAGAACATTCACGCACACGCAGGAAAATGCAGATATAGAATTTTAAAAATCGCACCACAATGTATCATACACTGCCAAACATGACACAGATGGCAACATGTCGACAGGTATTAAAAATTCGCTTTTTCTTTTCCGTTAAGATATATTAATTTTCTGTTTGATGACAGTGTGGAAGTGTAACTCAGTGTAACTTATTAATTGGCACTGGTAACTTATTAATTAACACTGGTAACGAAGCAGATACATTTTACCTGCAAACTCTGTGAAAGACGAGTTCGTAAATAAGTGTCAGGAATGTGCCCGAACATGATAATCTCTTGTCCACCTGGTCACAGCCCCTGGCTGGAGCACTCCCCTATCGTTTGGTAAACGGAACTCACAGCAGGAGGGGAGCGAGCTGATGCCAGGACTTGGTGCATGCATGACCTCGGGGCATTAGCGGAGAAAGGATTAACGTTCAGCGGACAGGGGATTAAGTCCAGTTTGTCCATATAAACGAGAGCAAACGTTGAGTCGAGAGAACTTGTCACCAGGAGCTCTGACCGACGGAACGGATGAGCACTCCTCATCATCAGACCCTCTGCCCGACGGGAGTGGCGGAGGAACATCGGCCGAACGAGAAGGACCATGCGAAAAGAGTTAACCTGGTCCATTGAATTAAGCGGTATCATTTGGTAATTGGAATGAAGTGAATAACCAGTTAATAAACCAGACCTTTTGTAAAACCTGTGTCCGGTCATTGGAGTCTTGAGTCTCCCGAATACTTCCCCTACAATTTGGAGGCACCGCTGACATCAATTGTACAAACAAGTCTTTAAAAGGTGAGTGTGGCTTGTTTTTGTCCAATATGATTTACGAACTTGGAAATAGTTTTGTACATACATGGGGGAGGAGGTGGTTCTGGGGGTTCCGTGCGCACCGATGCCGCGATAGGTGGCGTGACCCATCACAAATGGTACTTCGATAAACGACTGTAGCTATTATTCGTGTTTTCCTAAATGATTTCTGTAAATACGTATTTTTTGCGCTGTCTAAATAAAATGCACAAGGTCGGCGCTGGTCATTAAAGGCCTTACTGTGACCTGGGAGCAAACGGAGCATGCGTGCACCATGCGACCATTTGCTTCCAAGACATGTAAGGCCGGTACACTCGTTTACCCACCCGTACACGTGTAAAGTAGTTTGTTTTTTTTTGCACTTGTTCAAAGCACGCGACTTGCTCGGCGTGCGACAGGGAACCGGGAAATGGAATTATATTTATATATATATATTTTTACCTCATTCCAATTTATGGTATTGCGACAAAACGGCTTATATCTTTGGAACGACTCTTTTGTGGAAGAGCAATGGCAGACCACCCATTGTCACCACTTTCATGAGCTCAGAGAAATAAAACAGCTAGTGGAAATCGGCAGCAGAGTGGGAATCGGCAGACAATGGAACAGCTAGCGACGAGTGTTTGTGAGTAACAACCACCCTCTGGTCGAGGCTCATAGGAGGGGTGATGCTTACTGATTCGGCACGCTTACAATAGGTGTTAATGGTGGGATGTCAGGGGTTTTGGTGTGGTTTAATGTTCACACTGTTTTGGAAAATAATGCTCGATGCAACATGATCCTAAAAAGAACCCATCCCTATATCGAAGGATCAGGAAGGGAAGGAATGGAAAATTTGAAGTATTAAAGTTACGGAACTCAAAATGTCTGGGTTTGGATGTAGTCATTAAAGGATTGAGTCATTCATTGGTGTGATGATGGTCCTAATATTTTGATAAATGTTTGATAATGGTCCTGGTAATTTTAGTCCTAGGAATAATATTGCTAGTGGTTTGTCTGAAGGTTTTAATGGGATCGGATTTTTATCTATCTATAATTCCAGTAATCTCGGTGTGTGTGTCGGTCTGTCTGTATGCGACCGCTGTTTCTCGACAAACTACCGGTCCGATATACTTGAAACTTGCCAGGTATATTTCTGGGGACCCGAGGATGTGCCTTTTCAAGGTTTGAAATTAATCGGACAAGTGGGTCCCAAGGTATGGTCACTGTACTCGCAAGCCGTTCGCTTTGGCTTTGCGAATGGACCAAACTATTTCATGTAAATAGAGGGGGAGGGGGGGTTCTGTGGTCGTTCGCTTTGGCTTTGCGAATGGACCAAACCATTTCATGTAAATAGAGGGGGGGGGGTTCTGTGGTCGTTACTGCCACGTGGTTTCAAAGTTTTTTGTTGTTGTTGTTTGCACGCATGTTTTTTGCAAGCACGTACGTGCGGGCACGCCCTAGTATATATAAATTGAGGTAATATTGAGTTATGGAATTAGTTGCTTTCAACAATGCAAAGGGTGACAAGATATGGGATTTTAATGGGATTTTAATGGGATTTTAATGGGATATTGGTTTAGGAATGTTTAGAGGTCATTGCAATGTGATAATTACTTGTGATCATTTGTTGTTGCAACGTTTTGCTCCAACGTTTTGTGAACATTTAAATGTTGGGTTTTGCTGACGTTTCCACAACGTCGCTACAACGTTTCACTTTCGTTGTTGCAACGTTTTGCTCCAACGTTTTGGGAACATTCAAATGTTATGTTTTACTGACGTTTCCACAACGTCGCTACAACGTTTCACTTTCGTTGTTGCAACGTTTTGCTCCAACGTTTTGGGGACACTCAAATGTTATGTTTTGCTGACGTTTCCACAACGTCGCCACAACGTTTCACTTTCGTTGTTGCAACGTTTTGCTCCAACGTTTTGTGAACATTTAAATGTTGGGTTTTGCTGACGTTTCCACAACGTCGCTACAACGTTTCACTTTCGTTGTTGCAACGTTTTGCTCCAACGTTTTGGGAACATTCAAATGTTGTGTTTTGCTAACGTTTCCACAACGTCGCTACAACGTTTCACTTTCGTTGTTGCAACGTTTTGCTCCAACGTTTTGGGAACATTCAAATGTTGTGTTTTGCTAACGTTTCCACAACGTCGCTACAACGTTTCACTTTCGTTGTTGCAACGTTTTGCTCCAACGTTTTGGGAACATTCAAATGTTGTGTTTTGCTAACGTTTCCGCAACGTCGCTACAACGTTTCACTTTCGTTGTTGCAACGTTTTGCTCCAACGTTTTGGGAACATTCAAATGTTGTGTTTTGCTAACGTCTCCACAACGTCGCTACAACGTTTCACTTTCGTTGTTGCAACGTTTTGCTCCAACGTTTTGTGAACATTCAAATGTTGTGTTTTGCTAACGTTTCCACAACGTCGCTACAACGTTTCACTTTCGTTGTTGCAACGTTTTGCTCCAACGTTTTGGGAACATTCAAATGTTGTGTTTTGCTAACGTTTCCACAACGTCGCTACAACGTTTCACTTTCGTTGTTGCAACGTTTTGCTCCAACGTTTTGGGAACATTCAAATGTTATGTTTTGCTGACGTTTCCACAACGTCGCTACAACGTTTCACTTTCGTTGTTGCAACGTTTTGCTCCAACGTTTTGGGAACATTCAAATGTTGTGTTTTGCTAACGTTTCCACAACGTCGCTACAACGTTTCACTTTCGTTGTTGCAACGTTTTGCTCCAACGTTTTGGGAACATTCAAATGTTATGTTTTGCTGACGTTTCCACAACGTCGCTACAACGTTTCACTTTCGTTGTTGCAACGTTTTGCTCCAACGTTTTGGGGACACTCAAATGTTAAGTAAATCGGATAAGAATTCACGAGTTATTTCACGAGTTATTCACGAGGTAATTACAGTAATTACAGTTCCGGTAATTACAGTAATTACAGTAATCATTACAGTAATTGCAGTAATCTTATTACAGTAATTACATTACATTAACTCAGGCACCTTTTGAGTAAGGAAGCTGATATTTGGACATGACACTGACCAAGTGATGTGGCTGTCAAGGAAAATTTTGATTTATTGATTAATCATTTAATAAATTAACTCGTTGATTTATAAATGACTTATTTAATTAAAAGTCCTCAGAGATACATCTTCGGATGAAATACTTGCAGATTGGTTATGCTATGAGCCAATTGATTAAGGAAAATATTTTGTGATGGCCATATTGGCAATTTCGTGGCCATATTCGTGGCAACTCAGTTAGTGCCACTGCACCTTTAAAATGCATCCCTGCGTTCATTTTTTCGATCGATTGAGTTGAAATTTTGAACAATCGGATCTGGACTGTCGTTGTTAACGACTCTAGCACGCACTCGTCCAATCAGGATGGAGCGGTATGGTCCCCGGATCATCACTGCCCGCAGTGTTAATTAGTTTTACTTTTTCTCTTGGTCATATAATTTTGAAGACATGCATGTCATGATAGAGGAAATGTTTGTTCTGTTGAACGGAATAAATGTTGTTTATTTGTGTGGGTGTGTATTTCTTGTGTATTTTGGATATATTTTCACGACTAATTCCAGTTAACATCCTGCAAAATTTGCTCGTTTGCTGGCCGAGTCGAAATTGCGTTGAGTTTCTATGGCATGCGCCATTAAAAGCGCTGTGTAATGGTTGAGCTCCCTTTATTTCGTTTTGGTCATGCGGATGAGCAAACAAAGTGACAAATGCTGCGGCTGGAGCAGTAGAAGCGATGTTTTTTTTAATGGAAACGATGTAATGAGTAATTAAAAGTGGGAGGGGGCAACACCACGCATACCTCTTTTAAGGTGTGTATAAACCCTGGAATAAACGTGGGAGGGGGCAACACCACGCATACCTCTTTTAAGGTGTGTATAAACCCTGGAATATTTCAGCAATCAATACAATGCTGAAACTATGTAAGTTAAGTTAATGAGTAATTTAATGAGTAATTTAATGAGTAATTTAATGAGTAATTTAATAAGTAATTTAATGAGTAATTTAATGAGTAATTTAATGAGTAATTTAATGAGTAATTTAATAAGGAATTTAATGAGTAATTTAATGAGTAATTTAATAAGTAATTTAATAAGTAATTTAATGAGGAATTTAATGAGGAATTTAATGAGGAATTAAAAGTGGGAGGGGGCAACACCACGCATACCTCTTTTAAGGTGTGTATAAACCCTGGAATAAACGTGGGAGGGGGCAACACCACGCATACCTCTTTTAAGGTGTGTATAAACCCTGGAATATTTCAGCAATCAATGCGATGCTGAAATGATGTAATTTACTGTGTAAGAGGGTCGACCTTGGGTTTGTTTGGGTTTGTTGTTTATTTTTGTGGGTGTGTATTTTTTGTGTATTTTGGATATATTTTCACGACTAATTCCAGTTAACATCCTGCAAAATTTGCTCGTTTTCTGGCCGAGTCGAAATTGCGTTGAGGTCCTATGGCATGCGCCATTAAAAGCGCTGTGTAATGGTTGAGCTCCCTTTATTTCGTTTTGGTCATGCGGACGAGCAGACAAAATGACGAATGCTGCGGCTGGAGCAGTGGAAGCGATTTTTGAATTGTTCAATGATTATTCGATATTGTTATGACTTATTGTCAATAGGTATACTAAGTGGCCATGAGGTAGCCTGTTGCTATGTACAGTTTTATTCTATTGTTGATTATACCACATAGCTGTGGTGATAAAGGAAATGTTCGTTTTAAATAGATGATTATGATAGGACCATGACTATAAAATCATGATGATTATTATGAATGATATCATAGGGTTCAAATGTAGAATGATTGCACGAACTTGGAGAAGAACTTTCAAGCCCTATGGGATAAATTGGGTATTACAAGTGATGGAGCTTCAAAATTTAGCATGATTGAAGGAATTTTACAGTCTTATTTCAGGAGTTTTACGAAATTTATATTGCCAAGAGATTTGGGTACTATTAAAAGAAAAATGATGAGATATTTTTCCCAAAGAACTTTAATATCTGCCATCCATTTTGGCTGTCTCACGAATGAAGGATGAGTTGCCTTTAGTGGTTGCAAAGAAAATTTGTGGAGACCAGGCAAAATGGGGAAATATGTCAGATATGACCCTAGGACAGGACGGTGATTCATCAATTAACATGAGGTACGAACCAGAGGTGACGACCGATGAGATTCGATCTCAGTCAATGGATGGACCTGTCCTGACATCATTGGGGAAAGGGCTTATGCAAGGAGTCATCCAAAATGATTAATTTGATTTATTGATGAATATTGATGAATTAATTGAAATTGAATAATTGATTGAATTGTTGATTGATTGAATCTAATTGATTGAATTTAATTGAATAAATTTAACTGAATAAATTGAACTGAATAAATTGAATTGAATATATTGATTGTTTGATTGATGAAAATGCGGTCTCAAGAAAGAAGCTTTGATATCTTTGCGAGATATTATCAATGTGGAGACAACCTGGGAAAATTGAGCAAGGTGGTGAGTTTATATACAGATATATATGTGCGGTTACCATTGTGTGATTTCCCCGTCAACAGAGCGGACACCTGAGGATTCACCCATTTCATACTGACCCTCCGGCTCATCTGCAAATACTGATCTGTGAGATTGGATTGTGCAAAAGCCACAGCTGAGGGAGATTCTCTGGAAATCACCATGTGAACAGGTGGAGAGACCCTTCCTGGAGGTACGAGTGAAGCTTTAGAGGAACAAACTACAACACATCCAACGCTACTTTGATAAAAGGCAGAATGGGAAATGGAGCCTGCAAGAATACACAAGGACAACCAGAGATTCCACAAAAAGGTACTTGTACACATCATATGTACGACCGTTATGGTGCCGAAGCTATAAGGCAGGTCGAGAATTGGTATTTGTGGACAAAGGGACATGATGAGGAGTTTCCAAGAGATGGTACATTTGAGCAAAGTCGATTGGAAAGATTAGAACAAAGATTGAAAGCCAGAAAGAGACAGAATCTAACGGTAGACTGGCTTGCATTCCATCTTTGGGATGGTGAATCCAGACAACGGGAACAGCAAGAACGGATAACGGATCTAGAATTTAAAATAAAAAGGATACAGGATACAGTGGAGGAGACAAATGCACAACTGCCCTCGAAATTAGGAATGAAAGTGACAGTTGTCCCATCTGATTTCCAGTTGTCTCCCCAAAAAGGACGGTACAGAGAATTTTTTCGTGTTTCAGGAGATAACGAGAGATTGCAGTGGCAACTCAGGGATGTAGAGATGCAGCCCAGCAATACAAGTGCACAGGTGCACAGCCCAGGCAACGACAGAAACCGGTGTTTCAAGTGTGGACGGATGGGACATTGGAAAAGAGGATGTCCGTATACCAAAAGGAAGACAAGTTAATAGGGTAAACCAAGATCAAGGGTACCAGTGCTGACCGATACCTCAGACAATGATTAGGCCTTCATTGTGACAAATCCCAAATGACGATTGGCCTCAACAAATTAGATTACTGGACAAACATGAATAACTGTCGATGATTCTTGGGTCTGAAAAGTTTTCGGAGCAAGAATTATTCATTCTTTCTTTTGCTTGTAAGCAAATTAGTAATTAATTGATCAAATGCCGAAATTGGATCTTTTATGTTGGGCACACAATTTTAAATTTACAAAGTTGGAACAATTGCTTTGCAAATTTTTGAAACTAAGTGACAAGAGTCACATGATGATCAGGTGGGAATTTCGGACTAGTGTTCCGCATGATTGATAGGTCAGTGGTCGACTGACATGCAAATGGGTGTGTAGTCAAATTTGGATAAATTATGGTGGGAACTGAAAGGGTAATTTCAATGTGACATTATAGGGGTTTTCTAAGAATAAACTTTTTGGTCTATTTGTGTATTAGCATTTATAAAATTGAAGGACAAATTTTATGAAATTGAAATAAAATTGACACCCATCTTGATCTGTAAATAATGGTTCCAACGCAAACAAATACGCATAATGCATGTGTGTGTGTGTTTATGTGTGTCAATGTTAGTGTTTTTGTTTTTGTTGTTTTGTATATCAATCTTACAAGATTGTTGACACCGACAGTGTGCCTGTCTGGAAATGGATAGTTTTATGTGGATGGGATTGAATATCCAGAGAATCCGTAAAATAAAATAGAAATATAATTTGATTATGAACATTATCTCTTTTGTCAAGGGAAATGGAATATAAAGATTTGATGTGCTGGGTTATGAGCAGCCATTAATTAATAGTAAAATTGTGAGTAATTTTGGGATTCCATTTTTGATAGAATTTATATGAGAATAACATTTATTTATGGATATGAGCTTCATAAAAGGAAATGAGGGAGTACAAAATTATCCAAATTTGGGAGAGGTCTTACACTGACTTCCCAGAATACTCTGCTCATGGATTTATATATATATATATATAAACTTGAATTTTATCAGCATATAAATTGTGCTGCATGTATGGATGTGTATTAGGCATAGATGATATGGAAAAATAGTAAAGAAAATCTTGCTGATTTGAACTATTGTGAGTTTTAAAACGGAATGCATTGTGAATCTTAAACCAAGGGGCAGCCATGAACGCGCTGTTACGTTATTTATACTCAGAACACGATGTCACGTGTACCTGCAACATATTTGTTAAACTCGCACACCTATATTGGCATACTGGTGTCAGTAGTACTCACTGGGTGCATAGAAATGGATGAGCAACAGTTAAGGGGGTTTAAAATAAAAACACTTACTTGGATATTTTCTACAAAAGTATGGGTTTCAATAAGTGGTAGCTGTACACATGGGATTCATCAAATTAAGTTTTGGAGTTCAAACAAAGTCACTGGTTAACAGATGGGAATGGATAGTAAATAAATTCTTCGATGCTGGGTAAATGAAGTGAGATATTACAAAGACTTATTAGAGCTATTGTTCTTCCTTGCAGCAGTGGGAGAAAATTTAGATCCAACATAATGAATCTATAAATGAATGTGATAGGGATAATATCCTCAATTTGTACTAATTATTTGATTGTGGGTAAAGGAATTAATTTATCGTAGTGGATTGTTAACAAGCAGCCTGAAATGTCCTGAGAGTGTGCATCCATGTAATCAGAAATCCCAGATTTGTTTTTTACAAACAACATTTTGGTAGAGATCTTATGTGGACGAATACTTGCTTGGTAGATAAAAACGGTACTGCATGTTGGCAGCCACTTCGGTGGCCATTTAGGCCGAACAAATAGGGAAAAAGTGTAATTGAATATGTAATTTACAGATGAGTATTTGGGAAGTAAAAAGGGAATTTATTGATTTGGGAGACATTTTTCGAAGGTTTATTAAAGTGTTGCAATATGACATTTGGCAAGGAAAATTATTGGATGGGAAAATTAGATCTGTTTATAAAATGAGTTTGTTGACCCATTGAAGTTAATTCTTTGAATTGTTGTTTAAATTAGCATTTTGAGTTCAAATTGGAAATAGTTTGGTAGAGCTTTGGTTAAAACCTTTGGTTGCAGTGTTTTGGAACAAATTGATAAACCGTAGGAGGTTGATAAGAATAGAAACAAATATGGACCTAAAATAGAAAGATTGTTATGATGATATAAATAATACCGAGATTAAAAGAATGAATCAAGTGATGTTGCAAATGAATAGTGAATACAGTAGAATTAAGATAATGGCATAACGACAATGTTATGAGTTGTGTCAATTACAATATCAGTGAACTCATATCACCACGAGTGACACACTGTTAGGGAAAAAAAGAGGGAAAAGAAAAAGTGGAGAGGAATTATGGTAATAATACATTATGTTTAATTTGTTGGTTTGGGAAAATTGTTGTTGGGAATTAGGTATTCCCGTTTGTGATTGTAATCATATACAATTTATTTTCTTAGAGTAGTGCTAAAATACCTGCATGAGTTAATTTTTGAACTATATTAACCTGAAAGCAATTGTGGATGCTATTCTTAGTTTAGTAATAAAATACATACCTGATTGAATATTATTTGTGTGACGCATATAAATGAATATAACTTTTGTGTTAAGGAAAAACAACAAATTGTTGAATGTGAAACTGTCGGAAGATACACATGATTATGCTGATTTCATGGTAAGATGTACCCTATCTGATTCAGTGTGTGTGGAAAGCAGATTCAGATGTGACTGAGCATAAGGATAAGACGAGATCACATTTTGGAGGGATTGCTAACGGAATTGGGAAGAAGTTCGAGAAAGAAAATTTGTGGCTAAAAAATGAAGTTAATCATGGCATACACCCTCTTTCTCAA
Source organism: Myxine glutinosa (assembly GCF_964187855.1). Taxonomy (NCBI): domain Eukaryota; kingdom Metazoa; phylum Chordata; class Myxini; order Myxiniformes; family Myxinidae; genus Myxine; species Myxine glutinosa. The sequence continues at coordinate 192,236,967 of NC_136263.1, read as the reverse complement.
AGAATGATGAAGACATTCTCCCGTGTAACTTGGAGATGAATGCTTACCTTCACCAAGGAAATTTATGTGACCATTTGCCTGGATCACACTGCAACATATGAAAGAAAGGCGATCACTTACTCTTGTTCGAAGGCTTCGAACATTCACCACATCAGAAGTTGCAGGATAACGACATTTTACCTGCAACCTCTGTGAAATGCGGGGACATATGTTATTACTTCACCAACGTCCGGGGGACCAGCATGGAGCTGCAAAAAAACGGCTGTGCCCTTGTCACAACAGCTGTGCACGATTCTGCTGGTTGCTCCTGGTAAGGACCATGAATGACCTGAACACCATGGTCCCAACATCATTGTGGATGCATCCGGCATCCCTGTTCCACATCTTGCTGGCCAATCAACGTCACACCAATACTTGCTGCCCACTCACAATGAGGGAGGAGGCAAGTCGACTACAACTGGGTGAAGGCCTTGTTCAGGAATTACTATGGTTTACAGCAAAAAGTGGCAAGAATGCTACAAGGAGAGCAGGGTCAGTCTATGACTCCGCAATGTTACCACAACAGCGAAATCCTACACGAAGTAGAGCAGGAGCTATGAAGACATTAGGAGAAAATGTTTCATACCAGGATTCAAACACAAGTGATCAGCCCTTCCTTTCAAACAAAGTCAACATTTGTGTGGAGGCAAACGTTTTTTGCCAGATGGTGCAGATGCTTTACAAAACTTGAAAATGAAGTGAAATTGTTGTATCTTGGTGATGGTGAAGTGTTGTTTTGAAAATATATTTGTGATGCAAATGCAATAGATTGAACGATATGGAAGGAGTCAATGACCAACGAAATGTTTTGTGATTCTTGCAGGATGACGGTGTATGCCCAAGGGAATTTGATTACCAAAGTGATTGATTATTTACTTATACTTGTAATGATGTTTACTTGTAGTGATTGATTGTTTACTTATATTGATGTTTAGATTAATGGTTAATATAAACAAAAACAAAAAGATGAGGGAATTGTGGAAGTGTAACTCAGTGTAACTTATTAATTGGCACTGGTAACTTATTAATTAACACTGGTAACGAAGCAGATACATTTTACCTGCAAACTCTGTGAAAGACGAGTTCGTAAATAAGTGTCAGGAATGTGCCCGAACATGATAATCTCTTGTCCACCTGGTCACAGCCCCTGGCTGGAGCACCCCCCTATCGTTTGGTAAACGGAACTCACAGCAGGAGGGGAGCGAGCTGATGCCAGGACTTGGTGCATGCATGACCTCGGGGCATTAGCGGAGAAAGGATTAACGTTCAGCGGACAGGGGATTAAGTCCAGTTTGTCCATATAAACGAGAGCAAACGTTGAGTCGAGAGAACTTGTCACCAGGAGCTCTGACCGACGGAACGGACGAGCACTCCTCATCATCAGACCCTCTGCCCGACGGGAGTGGCGGAGGAACATCGGCCGAACGAGAAGGACCATGCGAAAAGAGTTAACCTGGTCCATTGAATTAAGCGGTATCATTTGGTAATTGGAATGAAGTGAATAACCAGTTAATAAACCAGACCTTTTGTAAAACATGTGTCCGGTCATTGGAGTCTTGAGTCTCCCGAATACTTCCCCTACAACAGTCGTCACAAAAACGTCAACAATGATGCCGACATATATTTCTTCGTTCTTATTTCATTCAACATTATTATCCGGAAGTGAAGGTTCACATGTTAATTTCACGTGTGCAAAAACAAACTCCATTTCACGTGTGCATGGACGTGTCAATCACATATGTAAAATAAATAATTTAACAGACGGGAAATTGCTGAGAGACATTTCGTTCGCGGCAATTATACACCGCACAAAGGAAAATTTTCACCGGGAAACCGAGTGAATTCACCGAGTGAATGTCATCGAATTTCACCGAGCTTCAGGAAATTCCAAGAGATATTTCTTCGTTTCTATTTTATTAGTTACTAGCAGAAGTACCTCACATTGCCGGGCAGGGGGAGGGGGGAAGGGCACGTACACTTTAAACATGTATATACATGTGGGATGTAGGATACATACATGTGGGATGTGTGTAGGTGTACGTGTGTGTGTGTGTGTGTGTGTGTGTGTGTGTGTGTGCGTGCATGTGTGCGTGTGTGTGTGTGTGTCTGTGTCTGTATGTGTGTATATATATATTATATATATATATATATTGTTGTGGATATGAGAATGTTTTTTTATTTTATTGTTGTGGTAAAATGTTGTTGTAAAAGGTTGTTGTAAAATATCACCCCTCCTCCCTCCGTTTGTGGTTGTATAAAGGTCAAAGGGCGTTCCCGTAGTTAGTCAATAAAACATACATGCAGGACACGATATATCTTTTTTTGACAGTTATATCCTTATTATGTGTATTAGTGTAAGGCTGTGTCTTCCATTAATTGAAATACTCCATTGCACCAGTGAAAGAGAATAGATCCCCTTTCCTTCCCATCCCCAAAATCTCCCTTTCCTTCCCATCCCCAAAACCTCCATTTCAATATTACATCCCCTCTCGTCACTGCTGAGCCCTCGATTCCCAATCACCTCCCCTCCAATAACCGCCATTGACCATGTGCTTTGAGTCGGAGAAGAAAGGCGTGTCTCCACCTCGTCAGAGGGGAGGAGGGGCGTGCCCGCCCGTCGTCATCCAGGGCGGAGCCCGAGGGTCGCGCGACCAACCAGGGCCGAGGTGAGCACCCCGATGGGCGTGTCCAAAACGCCGGCGGCATAATCGCTGGAGGCGCTATAAAAGGCGCAAACGGAAGTGAGATGCACTTTGAGTTGGTCGCAAGGAGTTGGTCACAGTGAGTTGGTCTGAGTCGGTTGCCAGAGGAGGGTCAGTGGTTGCATTGGTTGCGGTGGTAAGGAGTCGGTGGTCAGTTGGTTGCGGTGAGGAGTCGGTGGTGAGGAGTGAGAGAAACAAGAAAGAGTTGAGGGTTTGGACCAGACGAGTGGGACAAGGCCTGGCAAAGCACGTGACGTAAACAGCAGCCAAAACAGCAGCGTGGGGCCTGGCCTGAACGGCGGCTGCTAAACGCGCCGGTTGTGCTGCGGGACCCCCTTGGACCTCCCTCTCCCTCCAGCCATCCACATCCTGCCATTCCTGCAATTCCCCGTGTGAGTCAGTGTCTTTTGTTTGTTCTGTCCTGGGTTAATTAAGTCTGTAGGTAAGCTAAAATTTGCACTGTGTCACCTGCGTCTTATGTGTTGTAAATAAAACTTGATTGCTCCTTTTTGCTTGTGTGTGTAAATAATAAACCCCATTACTCGTCTGTACGTCTTCTCGTTTTATTCCGTTTTCCTCTTGTATTGCGTCGTTTTTGTCTTTTCCCTCATTGAGCAGCAGTGGTGCGATACGGCCAAAGTTCTGGGTGAATCGGGTGAGTCAGGGATCCTGTAACGGTCGCGGCAATACCAAACCGCTCGGTAACTAACATCTTAATCCGCGATCTGTAACAATTGGTGTCTGGGAGTGGGATTCGAGGCCCGAACCAAATTTTTAAAACGAATAGAAAAAAAAAAAATTTGGTCAAAATTACGAGCTGCCGAAATTTGTTTTGTGTAAAGCAAAACCCGAATTTTGAAATCGCGCCATGGCTGGTCAAGGCGACGGGATGCCGGTGGGAGAGCTAGAAGAGGGGTTAGGAGTAACCCAGGATCAAATGGAGGGGAGCAATGAGGAGGCGGTTGAGGGAGTATCAGACGCACAAGATGGCGTCCTCGCGCACGTGGGTGTAGCGGCACCAAATTTTGCCACGCCCGTGACCGTGGCAGCACCGCCGATGGATTGGGGCCTTTTTATGATCCAAATGAAGGCCCTTATGGATGCTCAGAGTGAGCAAATTAAGGCTCAGGGTGAGCAAATGGGGGTAATGAGGGACGAAGCGAGGGGTACCGGTGAGGGGTTAGACAATAATTTTAAGGGATTAGACAAGAAATTTGGGAAGTTAGACGACAAATTTGAGGGGTTAGACAACGGGATAAAAGAGGTAAAGAATGGGTTAATGGGGTTAGAAAATAGGATGGAGGACAAATTGCGGGAGATAGGGGAACAATCTGCCAGGGAAATCAAACGAATGGGAAACCAGATAGAGGAGGTGCAAATCGGGTTAGAAAGTAAACTGGATGCTCAGAGGGATGAATTGGGACAGATGAGGGTGGCATCTACAAAAGAGATGGGGGAGATGAAGGAGGAGATACGACGAGGTGTGGGTGAGGAGGTTTCAGGGCTACGCGAGGAGGTAAAGCGAGGTGAGAAGCGTATGGAGAAAGAGGTGAGAAATAATACGGCAAAGTTACAAGGGGGAATAGAAGATCTGACGGAGGAGGTGGAACAGCTGACGGAGGGACAAACGAAGTTAGTGGAGCAGGTTCAAAGGAACACTGCAGTACTCGGAGGGTTAAAGGCGACACAAAAAGAAATTAAAAATGACTTGATAGTGACACAGAGGCAATGTCAGATGGTACGTGAGGAACTGACAATGAGGGTGGACGAGGTGACAGAGATAATGGAGACAAAGGGCCGGCAGGTGAGGATGCACATAGAGACGGTCACGGTAGCCTTAGAGGACGAACTTGAGGAGACGCACCGAGAAATAAAAGAGGTTAAACAAAAATTAGAGGAGGTGGAAGAAGAGGTGAGTGAAATTAAGAAGAGACGGACAGAAACTAAGAGAGAAATAAAGGAGGAGATAGCGGCATATGTGCAAGGTCGGTGCTCAACTCATGATGTGATGCTCACTAACCGAATAAAGAGTTTGCAGGTGGCAAAGGTGGTGCGGAGACGAGGTACGGAGGTGAGTGGCAATGTATATGATGTGGGGAAAGCTTCAGTCGGCTTGGGGATTGGTTTGGATCCAGGTGTTCGTGAGAGGCCGTTGGTGAAGTGTGCGACAGGTCAGGTGTGCGAAAAAAGAGGTGTGCGAGAATGTCCGACCATGGGGTGTGTGAGGAAAAAGTGCACGCCGAGGAGTGAGTGTGCCGTCAAGAGTGAGTTGGTCGAAGCGCGTGTGCGAGGGGGTACATGGAAGCGCGGTGTGGTGAGTGTTACAGAGGAAGTAACGAAAGAGGATGCGCGAGAAAGGTGTGTAACGGACGGGTGCATGGGGAAAGCGCATGCTGTCAAGAGTAGGGGAGAATGCATGCCTGTGGTGAGTGTTACAGAGGGTGTAACGGGACAATGTGCGGAAGAGTGTGCGCGAGAAAGGTGTGTAACGGACAGGTGCATGAGGAAAGAGTGCGCTGTCGAGAGTAAGGGTGAGTGCGTTGTTAAGAGTGGTGGTGAGAGTAGTGAGAGTGACAAGGAGCATGAGTTGGTTGTGACAGGTGAGCGAGGATGTACACCTGGAATGGAAGGATGCACACCTGGAATGGTAGAGCGTGAGTGGGAATGCACGCTGGAATTGGTCGTGAGGCACGTGGTGGGGTGTGCGAGTGAAAGCACACCTGTGATGGTCACAGAGGAGGTGACCGAGGAGGGGGCGCGAAGAGGTGTGTTGGTGAGGTGTGCGAGTGACGAATGTGTGCCAAGGTGTTCGGTGGTCAGGTGTGTGACCAAGTCGGTGAGCGGAATGAGTGTACCGAGGTGTGTTAGAGAAGGTACGACCAAGAGCATGGAAACGGCTGCATGTATGAGCACGAAAGGGGTAGCGTATGCATGTAAGCGTCCAGGTGAAGCATCGACGGTAACCGGTTTAAAGGTTAGAACGACGTATAGCCGAATCGGGCCCTCGGTGCGCGTCGGGCAGCTTCACGTGCCGCGAGAACCAGCGGGGATCCGAGCCACGGCGGGTTCGAAAGGACCGCCGTGCGCGAACCACGCTGGGCCTCGCTTGGAACGGCCGCGTCCGGGCTCCACTAGGCGGAGCGGGCCGCCCGATAGGAAGGGTCGTCATGGCGACCACTTTCTATTGAGACGTGCCGGCAGGTCGAGATCGGGACATTGGATGGCTCCACGCCGAGGTGGTGCGTGGGATCTCGGCCCGGGTAAGCCCCCGCCCCTGCCCCGAATGCGGGACGCATCCAGCCGCCGGCACAAAAGAATCCGCGTTCATTGCTCGGCTGTACGAAGCTGGGCTGTAGACGTGAATTGGCGCACCGAGAGGATGTAATAAGTAGACGGGTGATGAGGATAGTGTTTTGGCCCCGAAATTAGAAAAAAAGCAAAATTTGATGATGGTATGGGTAGAATTGGCAGTAAATGGAAAATTTTTGAATTGGTTGGAATTTGGACGAGCAAAATTTATAGTGAGAGACCCCCGATGTGGGGGGATGGCAACGCTGTCATCCCTCACAGAAAGTGGGGGCAAATGCGCTATAGTTTATGGGGTGGCTATGACAACCGAGCCAGGGAGGGTTAAGATATTGATAGGGATCTAGCGAAGATGACATTAGGTAACGTTAAGATTAGTTAGTGACTGATACCTGTAGTGGGGACGCAGGTAGTTTAGTGTGGATGATAATGACGTGGGAGCGCAATAGTTTAAAGGGACGACTGGGAAGCGCAAGTTTCAGAGGGGAGTAGTTAGCTGAGATGATGCCGTGTGTTTGAGAATTGAACAGGTGTGATTGCACAGGTGTGCAACTGAACAGGTGTGTGGAGCAGTGTATGAGGGAGTAGTGGTGATTGGATGTTGTGTTGAACAAATGGTCCAGGAAGAGGAGGAGGGTGCAGGTGGCACCAGGTAGGATTGCACAGGTGTGCAACGACAGGTGAATGAAAGACAGGTGTATGGAATAAATGGTATGGAGTATTGGAATGGATGGTCGTGGAGTGAGTATGGTGGAAATTGTGGAGTGGAGTGGATGGTGCGAAGGTGTGAATGGGGGAAGAGTGGACCCCCATCACGGATACCCGGGGCGGGTAGTGTAAGTGTTAGGTAGAGGGTATAGGTAAATTGTGGTTGGATATTGGCATCTGTGGTGCGGGTGAAAGAATGGTCTTTGGATGGGTGCATTAGTGTTGTGGAAATGGCTGGGCGTGTAGCCTGTTAGTGTGTGGTTGGTTGGGCACTCCACCACTGTGAGGATGTCGGCCAGGTGAGGCCGCAGGTGGGCTCTGGGAGCCGGTAGTAGTTGTTGTGGATGGGGCCCGAGGATCCGGAGGACGGACCCGGGTAGCCCAGTGCCAGCGGGCACCATGGGGTGACAGAGCCAGGAGGGGCTGTCCCCAGTTAGTTAGGTTAGGGTGAGGAGCTAGGTAAGCTCGGGTGGCAACTACAGTGGTGGAGGTGTGCAGGTGGGTAGACCTGCTGGGAGAGCTACACGTCGCGGCCCAGAAATTGTGCGAGGGCACCGGGAGATGAATCGGGGGAGTGAGACCCCAAATTGAGAAGCACCACAGTTTGGTCAATGGGAATTGGTTTTTAGAACCCATAGTGTAAGTTGGCCAATGGATTGGCAGGGAGAGACCCCGGGTAGTGTAAAGTGTGTTAAAGTCATTTAGAAAGTAGTTAGGATGAAGTCTCCTCGCACCATCTGCATCCACTCACCTGAGGTGACAGGTACTCCACACCATGCCATGTTTTGTTATTTTTACTGTGCAAATGTTTGGATGGTGAGACGCATCATGACGTGGGTGTGACATTGTGCTTTGATGTTCCATCTCTGCCTCCTTATGAGGATTGATGATGAATTTGGTGATGGCAAATTTTGAAGTAGAGGGATTGTGGAGACGAATTTGGTATAGGGGAAATATGGGGAAGACGTGACAGTAGTGACGAATTTGTAAATGTGTAGAGTTTTGTACATATGGGGTAAGGGCAAGGGTAGGGTAGGTGACAGGGGGGTGACGTACGGTAGGGACGAGCTTTCTCACTTCGCCCTCCGTACGCATTTCGCCTTGCATTGCCTTATTGATGTGTACCCTTGTGACCTTACCCCTCGCTCAATTGTCTTTCCCCTTTTGTCTCCCACATGACCTGTGCGCCGCTGGGTGCCGAGGGGAGCGTGCGTGGGTCAGCCATTGTGCGCCCGAATTTCCCAGAACCAGCTGTCTGCATCGATGCACCACATTATGGACCACATGTCTGTGGCCGAGCACCACCTATGGACCCCATGGGTTGGGGCATGGCCCCTCTGCTGGAACCGGCCATGAGGGCCCGAAATCTTGCTGGCGGACCTTCGCCACAGGGCACCGATGCCCCACAGGTGAACCACACGTAGTCGGCCCTGTGGGCCATAAATAAACGGAAATAAAAAGGACACATTGGGCACACTTTATTACAAATAGGCCACCAGTAAGCAAAGCAAAATGAAAATGACAACATCTGGAAGACAAATAATAATAACCAGCAGAGGGAGCCGAAGAGCAAGAGACACCTGCAGGGTTAGGGGTTGTTGTTTTTATTTTCATGAACAATGGTGACTGCACCGATTGGTGCTTGGGTGTGTATTGGTGCGTTTTTGGGTGCGTTCATGGTGTGTCGATGCAGAGCAGACTGTCTCCCCCCCAGAAAGAACAATCACAGGTCCTGGGTTAGTTTTGTAAATAAAAATAGCATCATTGTAAATAATGCTTCCCACCGTCAGTGTATAGTTTGAAGACCATTCCGCAATTCGGTTAACTGTGGGCGTAAGTCTGTTAGGCAGGGTGCAATGGAGCAGCGGGACACATTTATTTATGTTTTAAAACTGTCGCACTCAGGGTCAGGTTAAAAGTAGAGGGAACTACACCTACGTGCCACACTAAGGTAAAAGTTATAGGCCCGGGACGTGCCTAAGGGGAGGAGGGTGCAGTGTTGTGGATATGAGAATGTTTTTTTATTTTATTGTTGTGGTAAAATGTTGTTGTAAAAGGTTGTTGTAAAATATCACCCCTCCTCCCTCCGTTTGTGGTTGTATAAAGGTCAAAGGGCGTTCCCGTAGTTAGTCCATAAAACATACATGCAGGACACGATATATCTTTTTTTGACAGTTATATCCTTATTATGTGTATTAGTGTAAGGCTGTGTCTTCCATTAATTGAAATACTCCATTGCACCAGTGAAAGAGAATAGATCCCCTTTCCTTCCAATCCCCAAAATCTCCCTTTCCTTCCCATCCTCAAAACCTCCATTTCAATATTACATCCCCTCTCGTCACTGCTGAGCCCTCGATTCCCAATCACCTCCCCTCCAATAACCGCCATTGACCATGTGCTTTGAGTCGGAGAAGAAAGGCGTGTCTCCACCTCGTCAGAGGGGAGGAGGGGCGTGCCCGCCCGTCGTCATCCAGGGCGGAGCCCGAGGGTCGCGCGACCAACCAGGGCCGAGGTGAGCACCCCGATGGGCGTGTCCAAAACGCCGGCGGCGTAATCGCTGGAGGCGCTATAAAAGGCGCAAACGGAAGTGAGATGCACTTTGAGTTGGTCGCAAGGAGTTGGTCACAGTGAGTTGGTCTGAGTCGGTTGCCAGAGGAGGGTCAGTTGGTTGCGGTGAGGAGTCGGTGGTGAGGAGTGAGAGAAACAAGAAAGAGTTGAGGGTTTGGACCAGACGAGTGGGACAAGGCCTGGCAAAGCACGCGACGTAAACAGCAGCCAAAACAGCAGCATGGGGCCTGGCCTGAACGGCGGCTGCTAAACGCGCCGGTTGTGCTGCGGGACCCCCTTGGACCTCCCTCTCCCTCCAGCCATCCACATCCTGCCATTCCTGCAATTCCCCGCGTGAGTCAGTGTCTTTTGTTTGTTCTGTCCTGGGTTAATTAAGTCTGTAGGTAAGCTAAAATTTGCACTGTGTCACCTGCGTCTTATGTGTTGTAAATAAAACTTGATTGCTCCTTTTTGCTTGTGTGTGTAAATAATAAACCCCATTACTCATCTGTACGTCTTCTCGTTTTATTCTGTTTTCCTCTTGCATTGCGTCGTTTTTGTCTTTTCCCTCATTGAGCAGCAGTGGTGCGATACGGCCAAAGTTCTGGGTGAATCGGGTGAGTCAGGGATCCTGTAACGGTCGCGGCAATACCAAACCGCTCGGTAACTAACATCTTAATCCGCGATCAGTAACAATATATATATATATATATATATATATATATATATATATATATATATATATATATATATATATACATATATATATATATATATATATATATATATATATAAAAAAAAATATATATATATATATATATGTGTGTGTGTGTGTTTGTGTGTGTGAGTGTGTGTGTGTGTGTGTTTATATGTGTGTATGTGTATCTGTGTATGCATGTGTGTCGTGTACATGTGTGTGTGCGTGTACGTGTGTATGTGTGTGTGTGTGTGTATACTGTATATATATATATATATATATATATATATACTGTATATATATATATATATATATATATATATATATATATATATATATATATATATATATATATATAAAGTCACGTGAAAAAGTAAGTACACCCCATGTAAATTTTGTCTTTTTCAACATATTTCAACATACAGCTATTTGATCTTCATTTCAACGATATTGATAGATAAAGGTGATATAATACAACAAATATAATGAAACACTTACATTTTGTAGTCCATTGTATAATTTAAATAAACATAAATGCAAATTTGGCATGTGGAAAAAGTAAGTACACCCTTGGCTCTAATAGGTGGTATTGCCCCCTTTGGCAGAAACAACCTCAAGTAGGCAATTCTTATAACTGTCTACCAGTCTCTGACATCGACTGGGAGAAATTTTTGCCCACTCCTCCATGCAGAATTCTTTCAGCTGTGCGATGTTTGAGGCGTTTCTTGCATGCACAGCTCGTTTCAAATCCCCCCACAACATCTTGATGGGATTTAGATCCGGGCTTTGACTTGGCCATTCCAGAACCCTCCATTTCTTTCTTTTCGGCCTTTCCTTGCTGGATTTACTGGTATATTTAGGGTCATTGTCATGTTGCAAGGTCCACCTTCGGTTGAGCTTCAACTCTCCGACAGATGGCCTCACATTATCCTCAAGCTCCCTCTGGTACAATGAGGAATTCATAGTGGATTCTATGATGGTGAGCTGCCCAGGCCCTGATGCAGCAAAGCTGCCCCAAACCATAATATTTCCACCACCATGCTTTACAGTTGGTATCAGGTTCTTGTGGTCAAATGCTGTCTTTGGTTTTCGCCAAACATGTCTTCTGGTACTGTGGCGAAATAGCTCTACCTTTGACTCATCTGTTCAGAGCACATTGTTCCAGAAGTGCTGGTCTTTGCCGAGGTGTTCATTGGCAAACTTTAGTCTTGCCCTGATGTTCTTTCTGGACAGCAAAGGTTTCCTCCTGGCACACCTCCCATGTAGATCAAATTTGTGCAGCCTCTTTCTCATGGTAGACTCGTGCACTTTGACATCAACAGTGGCAAGAGCTACCTGTAGGTCCCGTGATGACATTCTGGGGTTTTTAGAGACTTCTTTCAGCATCCTGCGGTCTGCTCTCGGGCTGAACTTGCTGGGGCGGCCTGGCCTGAACAAGTTGGCAGTTGTTTGGAATCTTCTCCACTTGTAGATGATCTTCCGGACAGTCGAATGATTGATTTCAAATTGTTTGGAGATCTTTTTAAATCCCTTCCCAGACTCGTAGGCATCTACAACCTTCTTTCTGAAGGCCTCAGAGAGCTCTTTTGATCTAGGCATGGTGACGCCGCACACTTCAACAACAAAGAGCAAACCAAACGAAATGTCTGAGGTTTAAATAAGACAGGTTCCTCCAAGATCCTCTCTAACGATGTTCTCATCATTTGCACGTGAGCTGGTGCACCTGATTCTAATTTTAGGTATTTGAAGTAGTGATAAATGTAGGGGTGTACTACCTTTTTCCACATGCGAAATTTGCATTTATGATTATTTAAATTATACAATGGACTACAAAATGTAAATGTTTCATGATATTTGTTATATTATATCACCTTTATCTATCAATATTGTTGAAATCAAGATCAAATAGCTGTATTTTGAAATATGTTGAAAAAGTCAAAACTTTACAGGGGGTGTACTTACTTTTTTACGTGACTGTATATATATGTGTGTGTGTGTGTGTGTGCGTGTGTGTGTGTGTGTATGTGTATATATGTGTGTGCACGTGTGTGGGTGTACATGTGTGTGTACGTGTATGTGTGTGGATGTATGTATGTGTATTTGTGTATATATGTGCATATATATATGTGTGAGTGTGTGTGTGTGTGTGTGTGTGTGTGTGTGTGTGTGTGTGTGTGTGTGTGTGTGTGTGTGTGTGGATGTATGTGTATGTGTGTGTGTCTGTAAGTAAGAGAGAGACAGAATTGTGAGGAACAGAAATGAAAAACGAGATGTGTTTGTGTGTATGTGTATATGTGTGTTTGTGTGTGGGTGTACATGTGTACGTGTGTGTGTGCGTGTATGTACGTGTGTGTGTGTGTGTGTGTGTATATGTGTGTGTGTGTGTCCGTGTGTGTGTGTGTGTGTGTATTGTGAAACTGAATGTGCAGGTGCAGCATCTTTACTCAATATGTCGAAATGTCACACACGTCCATGCCAGTGGGATTCCCACCGGTGACCCCAGTCGTTGTGTTATATTGCAGAGCAAAAATAAAGCCCAAAACCCAGTACGTACTCTGGTACAGAACCCAACAGCAACAATTATACAGAAACTGATAAAATATGTGAATGACTTTGGGGGAATCGATTGTTCAACCATCACTTTAATATTTACAGATTTAAAAAATCTGCAATGGGCTAATGTTTGGGAAAAATAAATTGATCTGTATATTTTACTGATCAGAACACCGGATCAGACCACCGGAGCACCGGTCCGAACATCATTTCGGTCCACCAGAACATTCTTATAATTACACGAGTACGATGATCAAAATGGCAGTTATAATGTTGATTTAAATTTTCTCTGATAGTATTTTCACAATGTTATATTCTTTTCACCAGAATCCATCCCCAAGGTTTACAATGGGCTCTGACAATGATATTCACCATTGAAGAGATAAATAGAAACGTTTCACTCCTTCCCAACACGACTCTGGGATACGACATGTACGATTCTTGTTTTTCAATCCACATCAGCATGGAGAGCAGCTTGTCGTTTGTGAAGAACATAATCCACTCACATGTGCGACCTGAAGGTTTCTGTACTCCACGAGTGGTTGTTGGAGCATATGCTTCGAACACTATCAAGTTTATTAGCCCATTACTGGCTCAGTTTAAGCTTCCTCAGGTAGAAACAGCTTCCTATTTTTAACTTGCCTCCTCTCATGACTGCCTATTGATTCTGTGCAGTTTGTAAAAACTCTTTCTTCATAATATCATGCTATATTGAACATCCAGACAAACTTTTATTCAGTGTAATTTGAACTAGTCAATGATGTGTCTTTGGCAGTTTTTCATTGGTTGTACACCGCTGCTTTCCTATTCCATCTGCAGGCGCTACATGACGTCATCGCCAGGCACCGAACGGGGCCTGGCGATGACGTGTGCCGAAAGTAGTACTCAGTTTTCACTCCGTTTGTTTGTTTGGTTATTTGTTTGTTTGTTTGTCCGGGCAATATCTCAGCCATCCTTTGAGCTGGGAAGCTGAATTTCTGGCACAATAGTGAGCACGTACTTTGACAAAAACGTTATTTTTTGTTTCAAAATTAATTGATTAATTATTTAATTATTATAGATTTATTAAGTACATGTTTTCTTTCTCATCTGAACAATATCTCATGCAGCTTTTGACCAAGTAAGCTGATATTCGGACACAAAATTGACCACGCAATTTGGCTGTAAAGGATATTTTTGATTTATCAATTTAGCGATTAATTTATTTATTGCTTCATCAATGAATCAATTATTTATTTTCTCGATTATTTAACTGTTTAATCAAATTTCAAAAAGTTGCAGCTTCAGATGAACCAATGGTGTTTTACGTATGCAATTAGCCAATTGATTATGAAATTAATTATTTTACGATTTTTAAAATTTTATTACGAAATTAATCTCATCGCTTATCGCTCAAATTAAGAGCATATAGTATGAACTGTGCATGTATGCATTTTACGTGTTGTCACGCTTGTGTAGTGGTTGTCCGATCGGTTCAAAAATCCCACACTCCTGACACCATTTGGCATGTCCGCAGCTAGTTATCACCAGCCCTGGACAGATGAACAGAACCAGCTTTAACTCCTGAGGCGATCTCCAAATCTTGCGGTTATGACATGCGAGGGATGGAAGAAACACGAAGCATTCAACTTCACAAACACACGGGTTTATTCCGAAACCCAACCAAGAACATGACAACGAAAATGTAATGATAATTATTTACAAGAAAATAGAGCAAGGAATGAAAATAACGAAAATAAATGCTGAGGTAAAATGCTAAATTAAGGTACCTCCACACTGACGCAAACACGCACACTGGGTAGAGTAATGAAATGAAAATTCCCCTTCGGCACTAAGCTGGCCCCAATATGGATCCTGTGACAAGTTCGGCGGCTGTCGAAGCCCGCAGCCACTAGGCTGCGGGAAGCCTGGCAAAATGGCGACAACGCTGCGCATTGAAAACGCCGGTATCTAGGCAAGTGGCGAGCATGGCTCTCGTTCCCTTCTTTTTCCGTCCACCACTTCACACTCCTTTGGCATGGGAAAGGACAGCACAGCCTTCAGCTGCCCGATGAGCCCAGTAGCCAACGCCTCCTCGTGATCGCCACAGAACAACATAAACGCTCTCCTTAGCAGAACACAAAATGTCCAAGCTCCTTCTTTCCGCTTGCACTCGTGATTCGCTTGCACTCGCACATGGAACGTGAATACTAGCCGGCTGTTGTTTTGCTTCGCCGGCAGTTGTTTTAAAAGTTAGGCATGGCCACAAAGGGTATCACGAACAGGGAAAATTAGCCTTAAACCCCACTACTAATTAACACGTCATCATCCCTCAAATGATGACCATTTAAACAAAATCCTAAGCTACATTTTCCCTACGTATTACATCGAAATGCTCCTCCACGTCACACCATCCATACTATGTCTATTCAATCCTACCTTTCCTGGAGTATTCTCTTCCCTACCCCCATAAACGTAACAATACATTAAATCCTCGCGTGAGCAAAGTTTGAATAGTGATGTTACATTGATGGGATGACTGTCTGCCTGAATGCAATTGAGGTTGCAGATCTACTGATATAGGTAATCTACTGATGTGGATCCATGACTGGTGTTGTGGATCTCCTGATATAGGTGGTCGACTGATGTGGATCCATGACTGAGGTTTTGGATCTATTGATATAGGTGTTCTACTGATGTGGATCCATGACCGAGGTTGTGGATCTACTGATGTCAGTGATCTACTGATGTGGATCGATGACGGAGGTTGTGGATCTACTGATGAAGGTGATCTACTGATGTGGATCCATAAACGGCGTTGTGGATATACTGATGCAGGTAATCTACTGATGTGGATCCATGACTGAGGTTGTGGATCTACTGATGTAGGCAATCTACTGATGTGGATCCATGACTGAGGTTGTGGATCTACTGATGTAGGTAATCTACTGATATGGATCCATGACTGAAGTTGTGGATCTACTGATTTAGGTAATCTACTGATGTGGATCCATGACTGAGGATGTGGGTCCACCATTTGGAGAGGTCCTGGGCTGAAAGGATAAAAAACCTCGAGGAAGAACGGTGCCCAGCTGATGATCCGTGCAGTCAGGAAACCAGTCAATTCCTTTTCGGATAAGATTTTTATTTTGGATAAGGCAAAAATGTTTTGAGGTTTACATTTAAAATGAAGTTAAACATAGGATGTTGTGAAATTAACATCATTTGCAGTAATCCTTCAAATTGTATGTTTTCTTTGCAAAGAGCACACATGAGCCTTAAAGTTCAAGACGCCACAGGAGAATGCATTGGTGTGTGTGTGTGTGTGTGTGTGTGTGTGTGTGTGTTTGTGTGTGTGTGTGTGTGTGTGTGTGTGCGTGACTGTGTGTGTTTGTGTGTGTGTGTGTGTTTGTGTGTGTGTGTGTGTGCGTGCGTGTGTGCATGTGCGCACGTGTGTGCATGTGCGCTTGTGTGCATGTGTGTGTCGAAACTGCATTGTAAAAGCGAAACCGAGTTGTCAAAGGTTCCGTTTAACATCTCCCCAGGAGGTGCATGAAGAGGAATCTGCATTCCCTTGGTTTGTTTTGAGTGCGCATATGGTTTGGTAAGGGTTGACAGGTTTTATTATCGATTCATTTGTATTAGTTATTGAGATTGCTCATTCCTATTGTTTTTGCTTCATGTAATCCTCCCCCCAAACATTTGTTTTGTGAATAAATATATCTGGTCTCGGGGTGGATTCTGCTAGTTCTGGTTTCCTCGGTTTGTGGTTTAGGCTGGTTGTAGTGTCGTTTGGAAATCCCGTTCCAACCGCCCTTTGGACCCAAGGTTGGCCCAGCCAAATTGGATAGGTCATGAGCATCTATCGGTAATTCCTCAGGTTAATTCCGCAATCCCAAAGGGGATTGTAAGGTGGCAAACAGGCCTGAGAACCTGCTCAGGACTGTATACTTATCTGGCGGTGTAGGTCATTTTGAAATGTCCGAACAGAATACCAAGAACGGTCCTGTGGCTGTAAATATATGCAAGTTGTTTTAGTACCATCTCATGGCAATGGCACAATTTCCTGCAAACCATTCGTATTACATTAACGCAAACATCAATGTTACATTTTTTATCACAATTCAAGGTTAGTTACAGTGGAGCCTGCAAATGTCTCAGTGATAAAAAGAGATTTCCATACTTTCTTCATACATGTTCAAGTGATGTTTATTTTGTAACAGCCATGATTCACCTCGTGAAATACCTTGGTTGGGTATATGTTGGTGTACTAGCTGTGGATGATGAATATGGCAGAAATAACATGATTCAGTTCCTAAATGATGGACCGCACAATGGGATATGCATTGCTTTTAGTCAACTTTGGCAGGAAGAACTCGGAATGAAAAACCTTCAAACTGTTGGTGAGAAATATTTTGTTCCAAGTGATGTACAGTAGATGTTAAGATGCATTTGCATAATGTTTATCAAATAGGAGAATAAAAATAATTGTTTTTTGCAATACTACCATTTGTCCATTAAGGAAAACAATAAGCAAGCAAATAAATAAGCAACCAAGCAAATCGGTCTTGCGGTCTTGCCGGCGAGGTTACGTTTTTTCGAAGCTGTCCACGCTCTACACACTATCGAAGTTAAGTAATTGTTCGCCTTTGTATTTTCCTCAAAACTGTATTTATTTTATGGTGTGTGTACCTACAGTGGGTCCCTCGGAAGATTCTCGGTGTAAATCTTTCATACCTGTGCAGAAAATCGTGTTAATTCGTGTCGTGTCTTTTGAGGCTTTGTACCGTACCGTGTCCTACCTTGAGGCTTTGTTTTTTCTATCAGCGGTCCGTCGATTGTGCTCCAATTACTTTCGTTCTCTGTTTTTCCCAGTCTTTTCACCCCATACTTCCTTGTTTAAAATCTCAACCAAAAAAAAAAACCAAAAAAACAATTCCTTCTCTGTTTTTATTCGTTGTTCTTCTTCGTTTATTCGTTGTTCTTATTCGTTCGTTCTTTCTTCGACCACGTGTTTCTCCCCCATTTCCCCAGATAGTTTTCACTGTTAAACTTTAAAATGTTTAAACTTTCCCCTGAAGTACTGTATTCTGTCGTATATTATAACACCTTTTTCTTCTTCTTCTTTAAAAGGATGCTTTCGACTTTCTCACCAAATCTATTCTTTCCAAAAAAAAAATCCATCTCTTACAGTGCCTCTTTCATACATTCCCTAAACTCACCTGCACTCCACCCCCCCCGCCCCCCCCCCCCCTCCAGCGTCCTTAAACGTATTTTTGACTCGAAGGTCACAAGAAACTCATTTTGCAATAAATGTTCATTTCCCATTAATCGTACACTTTCCAAAATCCAATCTCACCCTCCCCACCAAATCTTCCCCATCACCCCTCCTCTCCAAAACTTCCCCATCACCCATCCCTTTCAAATCTCCCCCCTTGCCCCTTCCCTCCTAAACTCTCCCCACACCCCTCCCCTCCTAGACTCCCCCTCACCCCTCCCCTCCTAGACTCCCTCCTCACCTCCAAATCTCGCCCATCTCCCATCCCTTTGAAATCCCTCTCCTTGTCCTTTCCCTCCTAAACTCCCCCCGAACCCCTCCCCTCCTAAACTCCCCCTCGCCCCTCCCCTTCAAATCTCCCCACCCTCATTTCTTCTCCATTTCTCCCCTCTCACCCCTCCTCCTCAAAGCGTCCTCCCCACTTCTTCCCCCTTCCAACTCCCACCTCCATCTCCCCCAACCTTCTGCCTCGATCTTCCGCCTCCTCAAATAACACCTTACTGTGCCTCACCCAATCACCATCAAACCTTTTGTCCACCCCATCCTTCCCTTTCTCCAAGATATTCTGAAATCTCTGACACACCTTCAACAGCTCTCCCTACCTCTTCCTCCTCTTCCACATCTTACCCTACCCCTCCATCCCCCCTGTTCTGCATCCGATGCTCCCCCTTCCCCTTCTTCTTCATTAACGGAGTGGACCTCAAACATCCGGGGCCTTCGTTCAAACTTAACTGATCTCTCCATACAGGTTGCTTCTGACAAACCAGATGTGATCTCCTCAACAGAAACTTTCCTCCTTCATGATGTCTCTGATTCCTTAGTATCTCTCCCGGGTTACTCCCTCCTCCGGTATGATAGACCTGAGCCTCGTCCTGGTGGTGGGGTTGCTATCTTTATCAAAAACTCTTTCTCACTCGCCCTGCACTGCCCGCTCTCCACCTCACCCCCAGGAATACCTCTGGCTACAGCTTCCCCTTCGCTCCCACCTTTTGTACATATGTGTGTTGTACCATCCACCAAACAGTGATGACTCCATCTACATCTCGCTGTCTGATCATATGGACCAACTTCTATCTACTCATCCCAACTCTCTCTTCCTCATATGTGGTGATTTCAATTGTCACCATGCCAGTTGGCTGGGTGTGGGTACCGCTCTCACCAGCCATGGCTCCTCAGCAAAGGACTTCTGCGACTCACTGGGACTGACACAATCTGTCAATTTCCCGACCCGGATCTCAGTCAACGGAGCATCCTCTCTTCTGGACTTGGTTATGACTAACTTCCCTGAAAATGTCTGCTGCTCTTCTGCTCCAATCAGCTCATCTGATCATGTGCTTGTTAAAGCGGACATCTCTCTGACCATTCTCAGGGAGCCTCCTCAGCGTCGACGAGTCTGGCATTTCACTCAGGCCAACTGGCATGGTCTTCAAGCAGCCATCAATCATCTGGACTGGTTTCCCATCTCTACCGCCTCTGACATCAACTCATCCTGGGAATTCTTCCAAAGAATGTTTAATTATTCAATTAATAACTAATTTTTTTTTTTTTTCAGTTACAGATTCTGATGAAATGGTGGTGATTTATGTGTTCTGTGACCGAATTGATTAATAATTTAATTTTTTAATAATTATTATTTATTTATTTTCATTATTAATCATTTATTTATTTTCTCTCATTTGGCCAATATCTCAGTCACCTTTTAAGCTGCGAAGCTAATATTTGGACATCACAGTGTCCAAGTGGTGTGGCTATCAAGGATATTGTACACCGCACCTTTCCTATGCCATCTCCAGGCATTGCAAATCGTCATTGCTGGGCACCGAAGGGGGCTCGGCAGTGACGCACGCTGAAAGGGAGTACTCAGTTTTCACTCTCGTTTGTTGTACACCGCTCCTTTCCTATGCCATCTCCAGGCATTGCAAATCGTCATTACCGGGCACCAAAGGGGGCTCGGCAGTGACGCACGCTGAAAGAGAGTACTCAGTTTTCACTCTGGTTGTTTGTTTTCTTGGTTGTTTTCTTGCTTTCTTGTTTTCTTGTTTGTTTTCTTGTTGTACACCGCTCCTTTCCTATGCCATCTCCAGGCATTGCAAATCGTCATTGCCGGGCACCAAAGGGGGCTCGGCAGTGACGCACGCTGAAAGAGAGTACTCAGTTTTCACTCTGGTTTCTTGTTTGTTTTCTTGTTTTCTTTCTTGTTTGTTTGTTTGTTTTGTTGTCCGGGCAATATCTCAGCCATCCTTTGAGCTAGGAAGCTGAAATTTCGGCACAATAGTGAGCAAGTCCTTTGTCAAAAACGGTATATATATTTTTTTGATTAATCAATAAATTGAGGAGTTATTTAATTATTAGCGATTAATTAAATACTTATTGAATTAATCAAATTTCCTTTCTCTTCTGACCATTAACTCAGGCACCTTTTGAGTTAGGAAGCTGATATTTGGACATGCCAATGACCAGGTGATTTGGCTGCAAAGGATATTTTTGATTTATTAATTAATCAATTAATCGATTAATTATTTAATTATTCGATTAATGACAAAAAATTTTTTTTTTTTTAAAGTTACAGATTCTGATGAAATGGTGGTGGTTTATGTGTTCTCTGACCAAATTGATTAATAATTTAATTTTTGTATGATTATTATTTCTTTATTTTCATTATTAATCATTTATTTATTTTCTTTCTCATTTGGCCAATATCTCAGGCACTTTTTGAGCTGGGAAGCTAATATTTGGACATGAGTGACCAAGTGATGTGGCTATCAAGGATATTTTTGATTTATTGATTAATCATTTCATCTATTAATTATTTATTGATTAATCGATTAATTATTTATTGAGTAATCAATTAATTGTTTAATTTTTTATAAATGACTTATTTAATTAAATTTCTAAAAGATACATCTTCGGATGAAGCACCAGTGGTTTAGTTATGCGATTAGCCAATTGATTATGAAAATATTTTGTGATAATCTTTTATTGATTTTAATTATACAATTAATCAATCAATTAGTGTGCACCTCTCCCTCCCAATGCAGCCTCAATGAGCTGCACTGCGGTATTGCCGGGCGCCACAGGTGCCCCGGCAATGCCGTGCTGCAGCATATTTAATTATTTGGCATGGGGCGGTGTACTTTGAATGTATGTGTACTTGTTTACTTGTTTTCTTGTTTTCTTTCTTGTTTGTTTGTCCGGGCGATATCTCAGCCATCCTTTCAGCTAGGAAGCTGAAATTTCGGCACAATAGTCAAGTGAGCAAGTCCTTTTTCAAAAACGGTATTTTTTTTTTGATTAATCAATAAATTGAGGAGTTATTTAATTATTAGCGATTAATTAAGTACTTATTTAATTAATTAAATTTCATTTCTCTTCTGACCATTAACTCAGGCACCTTTTGAGTTAGGAAGCTGATATTTGGACATGCCAATGACCAGGTGATTTGGCTGCAAAGGCTATTTTTGATTTATTAATTAATCAATTAATCAATTAATCGATTAATGATTTAATTATTTGATTAATGACCAAAAAAATTTTTTTTTTAAAGTTACAGATTCTGATGAAATGGTGGTGGTTTATGTGTTCTCTGACCGAATTGATTAATAATTTAATTTTTTTATGATTATTATTTATTTATTTTCATTATTAATCATTCATTTCTCTTCTTTCTCATTTGGCCAATATCTCAGGCACCTTTTGAGCTCAGAAGCTAATATTTGGACATGAGTGACCAAGTGATGTGGC
The DNA here is from genome assembly GCF_964187855.1 of Myxine glutinosa. Taxonomy (NCBI): domain Eukaryota; kingdom Metazoa; phylum Chordata; class Myxini; order Myxiniformes; family Myxinidae; genus Myxine; species Myxine glutinosa. Next base: position 192,215,417 of record NC_136263.1, on the reverse strand, counting down.
TATCAAGGATATTTTTGATTTATTGATTAATCAATTAATCAATGTATCGATTAATTATTTAATTATGCGATGAATTACTAAAAATGTTTTTTTTTTTTTCAGTCACAGATTCTGATGAAATGGTGTTTGTTTATGTGTTCTGTGACCGAATTGATTAATAATTTAATTTTTTATGATTATTATTTATTTATTTTCATTATTAATTATTTATTTATTTTCTTTCTCATTTGGCCAATATCTCAGTCACCTTTTGAGCTGGGAAGCTAATATTTGGACATGAGTGACCAAGTGATGTGGCTATCAAGGATATTTTTGATTTATTGATTAATCATTTCATCTATTAATTATTTATTGATTAATCGATTAATTATTTATTGAGTAATCAATTAATTATTTAATTTTTTATAAATGACTTATTTAATTAAATTTCTAAAAGATACATCTTCGGATGAAGCACTAGTGGTTTAGTTATGCGATTAGCCAATTGATTATGAAAATATTTTGTGATAATCTTTTATTGATTTTAATTATACAATTAATCAATCAATTAGTGTACACCTCTCCCTCCCAAAGCAGCCTCAATGAGCTGCACTGCGGTATTGCCGGGCGCCGGAGGCGCCCCGGCAATGCCGCGCTGCAGCATATTTAATTATTTGGCATGGGGCGGTGTACTTTGAATGTATGTGTACTTATTTTCTTGTTTGTTTGTCCGGACGATATCTCAGCCATCCTTTGAGCTAGGAAGCTGAAATTTCGGCACAAGAGTGAGCAAGTCCTTTGTCAAAAACGGTATTTTTTTTTTGATTAATCAATAAATTGAGGAGTTATTTAATTATTAGCGATTAATTAAGTACTTATTTAATTAATCAAATTTCCTTTCTCTTTTGACCATTAACTCAGGCACCTTTTGAGTTAGGAAGCTGATATTTGGACATGCCAATGACCAGGTGATTTGGCTGCAAAGGATATTTTTGATTTATTAATTAATCAATTAATCGATTAATTATTTAATTATTTGATTAATGACAAAAAATTTTTTTTTTTAATGTTACAGATTCTGATGAAATAGTGGTAGTTTATGTGTTCTCTGACCAAATTGATTAATAATTTCATTTTTTTATGATTATTATTTATTTATTTTCATTATTTTCTTGCTTTCTTGTTTTCTTTCTTGTTTGTTTGTCCGGGCGATATCTCAGCCATCCTTTGAGCTAGGAAGCTGAAATTTCGGCACAATCGTGAGCAAGTCCTTTGTCAAAAACGGTATTTTTTTTTTTTTGCTTAATCAATAAATTGAGGAGTTATTTAATTATTAGCGATTAATTAAGTACTTATTTAATTAATCAAATTTCCTTTCTCTTCTGACCATTAACTCAGGCACCTTTTGAGTTAGGAAGCTGATATTTGGACATGCCAATGACCGGGTGATTTGGCTTCAAAGGATATTTTTGATTTATTAATTAATCAATTAATCGATTAATTATTTAATTATTCGATTAATGACAAAAAAAAATTTTTTTTTTTAAGTTACAGATTCTGATGAAATAGTGGTAGTTTATGTGTTCTCTGACCAAATTGATTAATAATTTAATTTTTTTATGATTATTATTTATTTATTTTCATTATTAATCATTTATTTATTTTCTTTCTCATTTGGCCAATATCTCAGGCACCTTTTGAGCTGGGAAGCTAATATTTGGACATGAGTGACCAAGTGATGTGGCTATCAAGGATATTTTTGATTTATTGATTAATCATTTCATCTATTAATTATTTATTGATTAATCGATTAATTATTTATTGAGTAATCAAATTAATTATTTAATTTTTTATAAATGACTTATTTAATTAAATTTCTAAAAGATACATCTTCGGATGAAGCACTAGTGGTTTAGTTATGCGATTAGCCAATTGATTATGAAAATATTTTGTGATAATCTTTTATTGATTTTAATTATACAATTAATCAATCAATTAGTGTACACCTCTCCCTCCCAATGCAGCCTCAATGAGCTGCACTGCGGTATTGCCGAGCGCCGGAGGCGCCCCGGCAATGCCGTGCTGCAGCATATTTAATTATTTGGCATGGGGCGGTGTACTTTGAATGTATGTGTACTTGTTTTCTTTCTTGTTTGTTTTCTTTCTTGGTTGTCCGGGCGATATCTCAGCCATCCTTTGAGCTAGGAAGCTAAAATTTCGGCACAATAGTGAGCAAGTCTTTTGTCAAAAACAGTATTTTTTTTTTTTGATTAATCAATAAATTGAGGAGTTATTTAATTATTAGCGATTAATGAAGTACTCATTTAATTTATCAAATTTCCTTTCTCTTCTGACCATTAACTCAGGCACCTTTTGAGTTAGGAAGCTGACATTTGGACATGCCAATGACCAGGTGATTTGGCTGCAAAGGATATTTTTGATTTATTAATTAATCATTTAATCGATTAATTATTTAATTATTCGATTAATGACAAAAAAAAATTTTTTTTTAAAGTTACAGATTCTGATGAAATAGTGGTAGTTTATGTGTTCTCTGACCAAATTGATTAATTTAATTTTTTTATGATTATCATTTATTTATTTTCATTATTAATCATTTAATTATTTTCTTTCTCATTTGGCCAATATCTCAGGCACCTTTTGAGCTGGGAAGCTAATATTTGGACATGAGTGACCAAGTGATGTGGCTATCAAGGATATTTTTGATTTATTGATTAATCATTTCATCTATTAATTATTTATTGATTAATCGATTAATTATTTATTGAGTAATGAATTAATTATTTAATTTTTTATAAATGACTTATTTCATTAAATTTCTAAAAGATACATCTTCGGATGAAGCACTAGTGGTTTAGTTATGCGATTAGCCAATTGATTATGAAAATATTTTGTGATAATCTTTTATTGATTTTAATTATACAATTAATCAATCAATTAGTGTACACCTCTCCCTCCCAATGCAGCCTCAATGAGCTGCACTGCGGTATTGCCGAGCACCGGAGGCGCCCCGGCAATGCCGCGCTGCAGCATATTTAATTATTTGGCATGGGGCGGTGTACTTTAAATGTATGTGTACTTGTTGTACACCGCTCCTTTCCTATGCCATCTCCAGGCATTGCAAATCGTCATTGCTGGGCACCGAAGGGGGCTCGGCAGTGACGCACGCTGAAAGAGAGTACTCAGTTTTCACTCTGGTTGTTTGTTTCTTTGTTTGTCCGGGCGATATCTCAGCCATCCTTTGAGCTAGGAAGCTGAAATTTCGGCACAATAGTGAGCAAGTCCTTTGTCAAAAACAGTATTTTTTGTTTTTTGATTAATCAATAAATTGAGGAGTTATTTAATTATCAGCGATTAATTAAGTACTTATTTATTTAATCAAATTTCCTTTCTCTTCTGACCATTAACTCAGGCACCTTTTGAGTTAGGAAGCTGATATTTGGACATGCCAATGACCAGGTGATTTGGCTGCAAAGGCTATTTTTGATTTATTAATTAATCAATTAATCGATTAATTATTTAATTATTTGATTAATGACAAAAAAATTTTTTTGTTTTTTAAGTTACAGATTCTGATGAAATGGTGGTAGTTTATGTGTTCTCTGACCGAATTGATCAATAATTTAATTTTTTTATGATTATTATTTATTTATTTTCATTATTAATTATTTATTTATTTTCTTTCTTATTTGTGCAATATATCAGGCACCTTTTGAGCTCGGAAGCTAATATTTGGACATGAGTGACCAAATGATGTGGCTATCAAGAATATTTTTGATTTATTGATTAATCATTTCATCTATTAATTATTTATTGATTAATCGATTAATTATTTATTGAGTAATCAATTAATTATTTAATTTTTTATTAATGACTTATTTAATTAAATTTCTGAAAGATACATCTTCGGATGAAGCACTAGTGGTTTAGTTATGCTATTAGCCAATTGATTATTAAAATATTTTGTGATAATCTTTTATTGATTTTAATTATACAATTAATCAATCAATTAGTGTACACCTCTCCCTCCCAATGCAGCCTCAATGAGCTGGACTGCGGTATTGCCGGGCACCGGAGGCGCCCCGGCAATGCCGCTCTGTAGGATATTTAATTATTTGGCATGGGGGTGGTGTACTTTGAATGTCTCTGTACCTGTTTGTTTTCTTGTTTGTTTTCTTGTTTGTTTTTTCCGGGCGATATCTCAGCCATCCTTTGAGCTAGGAAGCTGAAATTTCGGCACAATAGTGAGCAATTCCTTTCTCAAAAACTATATTTTTTGTTTTTTGATTAATCAATTAATTGAGGAGTTATTTAATTATTAGCGATTAATGAAGTACTTATTTAATTAATCAAATTTCCTTTCTCTTCTGACCATTAACTCAGGCACCTTTTGAGTTAGGAAGCTGATATTTGGACATGCCAATGACCAGGTGATTTGGCTGCAAAGGCTATTTTTGATTTATTAATAAATCAATTCGTCAATTAATCGATTAATTATTTAATTATTTGATTAATTACTAAAAATTATTTTATTTTTTTCAGTTACAGATTCTGATGAAATGGTGGTGGTTTATATGTTCTGTGACTGAATTGATTAATAATTAATTTTTTTAATGATTATTATTTATTTATTTTCATTATTAATCATTTCTTTATTTTCTTTCTCATTTGGCCAATATCTCAGGCACCTTTTGAGCTGGGAAGCTAATATTTGGACATGACAATGACCAAGTGATGTGGCTGCAAAGGCGATTTGTGATTTATTAATTTATGAATTAATCAATTAATCGATTAATTATTTAATTATTTGATTAATTACTAAAAAAAAAAAATTCTTTTTAAGTTACAGATTCTGATGAAATGGTGGTGGTTTGTGTGTTCTTTGACCAAATTGATTAATAATTAAAATTTTTAATGATTATTATTTATTTATTTTCGTTATTAATCATTTATTTTTGCACACCGCACCTTTCCTATGACATCTCCAGGCACTGCATGACGTCATCGGTGCCCAGCAGTGACCCATGCTTTTTTTTTTTCTTTTTTTTTTTTAAATACAAGATCGAGGCTCGTGAAAGAGGTAACATTAATCACACAAAAAGACAAACCGACACACAAAACACAAAAAACAAGGGGAGCGGCAGACAAGATGGGGAGAGAGGGGGAAGGACACAAAAGAGAGGGGGAAGAGGGGGAAGGACACAAACACAACATTTGAGAGCAGGGACATCGGGAGGACTTGGGGGGAGGTGGGAGAGGATTAATACATATGAACACTGCAAGGACTCTGGGGTGAATTACCGGGGGTAGAAAAGATCAAGGTTTTCGATGGGGGAAGATAAGAGATGGTGGTGAACAGCTGTTTTAAAGACCTGGAGGGAGGAGTGGGATTGAAGGGAGTGGGGGAGTTTGTTCCAGAGGCGGGAGAAAAGGGGAAAATGCTGACTACATGCTGTCTTTGGACTACATGCTGAAAGGGAGTACTCAGTTTTCACTCCGGTTGTTTGTTGTGCACCGCTCCTTTCCTATGCCATCTACAGGCGCTGCATAACGTCATTGCTGGGCACCGAAGGGGGCTCGGCAGTTCCGCACGCTGAAAGAGAGTACTCAGTTTTCACTCTGATTGTTTTCTTTCTTTCTTGTTTTCTTGTTTGTCCGGGCGATATCTCAGCCATCATTTGAGCGAGGAACCTGAAATTTCGGCACATTAGTGAGCAAGTCCTTTGTCAAAAACGGTGTTTTTTAAATTTTATTAATCAATTAATTATTAGCGATTAATTAAGTACTTATTTAATTAATTAAATTTACTTTCTCTTCTGGCCATTATCTCAGGCACCTTTTCAGTTAGGAAGCTGATATTTGGACATGCCAATGACCAGGTGATTTGGCTACAAAGCTATTTTAATTTATTAATTAATCAATTAATTATTTAATTATTCGATTAATTACTAAAATAAAAAAATAAAAAATTCAGTTACAGATTCTGATGAAATGGTGGTGGTTTATGTGTTCTGTGACCGAATTGATTAATAATTTAATTTTTTAATGATTATTATTTATTTATTTTCATTATTAATCTTTTTTTTTTTTTCTTTCTCATTTGGCCAATATCTCAGGCACCTTTTGAGCTAGGAAGCTAATATTTGGACATGACAGTGACCAAGTGATGTGGCTATTGTAGTAGCTGATTTCCAGACTCCTTTCTCAGCGAGACTTCTCGATTAAGGATTAAGACAACCTCACTGGGTTCAAACCGAGATTTATTCAGATATTGCGGAGAGAGGGAAACAAACATTATTACAACTACATGCAACAAAACACACACACAAATGACTCGTCGTTCAGTGAAGGAAAATCTCTCTCTCCTCCAGTCTTGCAGTCTTCTGTTAAATAGGAATCGTACCTTCTTATCTTCCACCATTGGAATCTGGGGCCTAGACTTTCTGGCGCCTCTCAACATCTGTTTGTCATCATAGAGACTCAAAAGTTGATAAAGTCAATCCCTTGAGCCCCAGTAATGGGGTGGTGCATACTGGCTTCGAGCTAAGTCAGCATTCTTGCCTCCGTTCACATCCTTAGAGGTCACTGGGTCATCCCACAGATGTCCGACAATTGTCAAATCTAGGTTCCATGCATATTTCGTTACATGCTTTGAGAACTCATTTACAACTTTTGAGTCTACCAGAGTCCGAGCTATACTCTTGAATTCCTAAGTTTGTAATACATAGAAATACACACATCTCAATAATATAATTACTCCTTTTCTGCAAGATCATTATGAACCATAGCATAGTATTATTAAGATTGAGCAAATGATTAAACTATTTCTAATTATTGTCATTACAATACATTTTATTAATTAAGTGGGTCAGGGACAAGTTTGAATTTGACTGTCTGCGATAACTCGCCGACTCCTAACAAATGTAGAGGTCTTCATAACTTCTATAATTCCTCAATTTTTTCTTTTTGTTTAAATTAAAACAACTAATTTAAACAACAACCTTCAAGGTACTCAAATTACAAAATTTGGTGATCCAATTTTCAATTCCTAAGGCATACACCGTCATCCTGGAAGAATCTGATCATAAAAACATTTCTTTGTTCGTTGACTGTTTCCATATGGATAATTCAGTTCATTTCATTTGCATCATAAATATCTCTAAAAACAAAACTTCACCTTCACCAATACACAACAATTTCAATTCACCATTTTCAAAATAATAAAACATCTGGAACATTTGGCAATTATTCTTCGAAAATACGTTTTGCTTCTGAACAAATGTTGACCTTCTGTTTGAAAATCAAGTATGAAACATTTTCTTCTGATGTCTTCATAGCACCTACACTATTTCGCGTAGGGTTTCCGCTGTTGTAATCGCTGGGTGGAATCATAAACTGACCCTGCTCTGCATGTAGCATCCTTGCCACTCTTGCTGTGAGCCATAGTAGTTCTTGAACAAGGCCTTCATCCAGTTGTAGTTGACTTGCCTCCTCACTCATCATGAGCGTGGAGCAAGTATTGATGTGATGTTGGTTGACCAGAAAGATGTGGAACAGAGATGACAGATGCATCCACAGCGATGTTAGGACCATGGTGTTCAAGTTATCCATGGCCCATGCCAGGAGCAACCAGCAAAATCATGCACAGCCGTTGTAGAGGAAGAAGCACAGCAGTCCATTTACAGATCCACGCTGGTTCCCCGGAAGTTGGTGGAGCAATGACACAAGTCACCATATCCAGTAGAAGTTGCAGGTAAGATGTTGTCATCCCACAATTGCTGACATGATGAATGTTCCAGACATTTGAACAGAAGCAAGTTATCAGCCTTTCTTCCATACGTTGCAATGTGATCCAGGCAAATGGTCACATGAATTTTCCTTGGTGAAGGTAAGCATCCGTCTCCAATCTTGCAAAGGAGAATGTCTTCATCATTCTTTGAGAAGGAGGGTGTATGCCAAGATTAACTTCATTTTTATCCACAAATTTTCTTTCTCGAACTTCTTCCCAATGCCGTTATCACTCCATTTGAGATGTGATCTGGTCTTATCCTTTACTCAGCCACATCTGTATCTGCTTTCAACACACTCTGAATCAGATAGGGTACATCTTGACATGAAATTACCATTTTTAACTAATCATGTATATCTTAAAACAGCTTCACATTTAACAATTTGCTGTTTTCCTCAAAACATTCAAAAAGTTATATTCATTTATATACTTCACACAGACAATATCCAAATCAGGTATGTATTTTCACATATATCACAAAGACATAAAGTCCAACATCAGATGTGTTTAATTTATGATATCTCCACCAACTCAGATATATCCAACCTTCTGATTAATTAATTGACAATTTTAAAATTATTTAAAATTATATGGTCCTCGTAATACAAATCAATGAGGAATGTAATCACTATCTTACCTTCTATATCAACAATTTACCTTATATTACTACCAAACAGGTATGAAATGAGTCCTTCATATATCTCACAAATGCTTAATTCATGTATTTAAAATCATTCATTAATAAAATGTTTAAATCACAAACAGGAATACCTAGTTCCAATAATGTATTCATTATCATAGATATCCTCACTTTTTTTTTTTTACTTAGGGTTTAATCAGTAGTTTCTACAATACTGTTTGATTTTTAAAATGGTGCGTGAAGTTACATCAGTTTTCCTGGTTTCAAACTTTGATGATATTAGTTCACTGATCTTATAAGACCGACAATACATAACATCCTTTTATCTTATCATTCTGAATCTGCACTGTCCATCTGTATCATTGTTCGATTCAGTCTCTTTATCAAAGTCACCATTTCATGGTTAGTTATTTTGTTCAAACACAGTTACCAAAGCTTTTAAGCAAGCCACCATATGGGTGTTTGTATTATTTACATCATGATTATTGCTTTCTCAATTTTCACTTCAATAAACAGATATTCAAGTATCTTAGCTGTTACTTTTCCAAATATATATCTCTCTCAATCTTACAAAACATTTGTACAATCATGGAATTTTGCTCCCTTATCCCTTAACTCTTTAGACATTTTATTTACAAGCATTTCATGTACTTCGTAAAAATAAACATATATTCACGTGAAAAAGTAGGTACACCCCATGTAAAGTTTTGACTTTTTCAACATATTTCCACATACAACTATTTGATCTTCATTTCAACAATATTGATAGATAAAGGTGATATAATATAACAAATATCATGAGACATTTACATTTTGTAGTCCATTGTATAATTTAAATAAACATAAATGCAAATTTCGCATGTGGAAAAAGTAAGTACACCCCATGTAAAGTTTTGACTTTTTCAACATACAACTATTTGATCTTCATTTCAACAATATTGATAGATAAAGGTGATATAATATAACAAATATCATGAACCTTTTACATTTTGTAGTCCATTGTATAATTTAAATAAACATGAATGCAAATTTCGCATGTGGAAAAAGTAAGTACACCCTTCGCTCTAATAGGTGGTATTGCCCCCTTTGGCAGAAACAACCTCAAGTAGGCATTTCTTATAACTGTCTGCCAGTTCTCAGTTGACCATTCTCAGGGAGCCTCCTCAGCGTCGACGATTCTGACATTTCACTCAGGCCAACTGGCACGGTCTTCAAGCAGCCACCAATCATCTGGACGGGTCTCCCATCTCTACCGCCTCTGACATCAACTCATCCTGGGAAATCTTCCAAAGTAAATTGCTCTCTCTCATGCACAGATTTATCCCATCTCGTCTTCAGTTGTCATACCCTTCCTCCCGTCCATGGTACATGGATACTTGCCTTCGTCTCCTGGAAAGCTAATCCCACGGAAGGAAATCTCATTTCCTTTCACAAAGCCCGCAACAAGTGTGTCTCCACCCTCAGGAGAGCCAGGAAACAATATCTCTCCATTCTCAAGACAGAACTCTCCTGTCTGTCTCCCTCTTCCAAATCCTGGTGGCGTCTGGTCAAATCTGTTTCTGGTGTTTGTTCCCCCTCCATCCCCTACCTCACCTCAAATCGCTACACAGCTGACTCCGCACGTGAAAAAGCTGAATGCCTCAACTCTGTGTTTGCCTCTAAATCTTGTGTCCCAAACCCATCCCTCTCTGTACCCACCGTACCCAGTCCTACCCAGCTGCTCCTGGACTCCGTGTCCTTTCCTCCTGACAAGGTGGAAAAGTTTCTGTCAACCCTCGACTCTGATTCTGCAACTGGACCTGACGGCATCAGCCCACGGGTCCTAAAATCATGTTCTGCCGCTCTTTCACTCCCCTCTCTCTGTTCTCTTCACCCTCTTTTGCCCAAGGTCATCTGCCATCTGCTTGGATATCAGCCAACATCACCGCTTTACATAAAAAAGGTGCAAAAACAGATCCTAGCAACTATAGACCAATCAGCCTTCTCCCAATTATCAGCAAAGTCATGGAATCCATCATTGCTTTGGATATGAAATCTTTCCTCTTCTCCAATGGCTTGATCTCTGATCATCAATTTGGTTTCAGACCAGGTCACTCTACTCTGAACATGCTGCTTCTGCTGTCTCAACAATGGATGGAGGTCCTCAATGCCAAACAGGAAATTAGAGCTGTCTCCCTTGACATATCACGTGCCTTCGATACGGTCTGGCACCCCGCTCTGCTCACCAAACTCTCCTCCTTTGGTATCCATGGAAATCTCCACGCATGGCTGGCGGACTTCCTCTCTAGTCGTAGTCAACGCGTGGCCCTGAATGGGTTTCTCTCATCTCCTCTTCCTGTTCAGGCTGGAGTTCCCCAAGGCAGTGTTCTGGGCCCTGTGCTTTTTCTGGTCTTCATCAATGATCTCTCTGACTCTCTTGAAAATCCTCTCCATCTCTTTCCTGATGACTCCACTCTCTGCCGCTCCATTCCTCATCCCTCAGATCGGCAGTCTGCAGCCTCCTCACTCTCGGCAGACCTGGACAAAATCACAGACTGGTCAAACAAGTGGAACGTGTCTTTCAATCCTGACAAATCTCACACTCTTACGATGTCTCTCCGAAAAGACCGACTGGACAACCCTCCCATCCACTTTCTGAATAATCCTCTCCAAGAAGTTCTGTCACTCAAGCTTTTGGGTCTCACTATTTGCCATGATGTTTCCTGGGAAAACCACATTTCAAATCTGGCCTCCAAAGCCAGTCGCCGAATGGGAATCCTCCGTCGTGCGAAGTCCTTCCTTGGCACACATGAGCTCCTCACCACATATAAGGCTTTCATCCGCAGCTCAAGGGAATACTGTTCCCCCCTCTGGGCTGGTGCTCCTGCCTCAAACCTAGCTCGTCTTCACGCTGTTGAAACCAAAGCGTTCAGAATAATTGGATTCTCCCGCGATGAAGCTACCTCCGAGGGCCTTTCACTTACTCACTGCAGGCAGGTTGGTGGTCTTTCTGCCTTCTACCGACTCCTCTCTGGCCTTGCACCTCCAGCTCTCTCTGGGCTCTGTCCCCCAAATATTCCTACAGGTCACACAAGATCTGCCTGCAACCCTCTTATGGTTAAACTGCCAAAATCAAGACTCTCTGCTCACCTTCACTCCTTCATTCCTCATTTCTTCCACCTCTGGAACAAACTCCCTCACTCTCTTCAATCCCACTCCTCCCCCCAGGTCTTTAAAACAGCTGTTCACCACCATCTCTTATCTTCCCCCATCCAAAACCTTGATCTTTTCTACGCCCGCTAATTTCACTCAAAATCCACTTTTTTGAAATACCAACTTCATTCCTGGAAGTCCTTGGTGTACTGTGTTTATACTTCTCCTACCCCCACCCCCCTTCCCACGCCGCCTTCCCCCAATCCCTTTCCCTCCCACACATTCCCGATGTCCTTGCTCTCAAATGTTGTGTTTGTGTGCTTCCCCTTCTCTCCCCATCTTGTCCACAACTCCCCATTTTATATACTTTGTTTGTTTGTCTCTTCGATTTCTTTTTGTGATAAATGTTAGCTCTTTCACGAGCCTCGATTCTGTATACTAAAAAAAAAAAAAATTTTTTTTGTCTCTGACATCGACTGGGAGAAATTTTTCCCACTCCTCCATGCAGAATTCTTTCAGCTGTGCGATGTTTGAGGGGTTTCTTGCATGCACAGCTCGTTTCAAATCCCTCCACAACATCTCGATTGGATTTAGATCCGGGCTTTGACTTGGCCATTCCAGAACCCTCCATTTCTTTCTTTTCAGCCATTCCTTGGTGGATTTACTGGTATGTTTAGGGTCATTGTCATTTTGCAAGGTCCACCTTCGGTTGAGCTTCAACTTTCCGACAGATGGCCTCACATTATCCTCAAGCACCCTCTGGTACAATGAAGAATTCATAGTGGATTCTATGATGGTGAGCTGCCCAGGCCCTGATGCAGCAAAGCTGCCCCAAACCATAATATTTCCACCACCATGCTTTACAGTTGGTATCAGGTTCTTGTGGTCAAATGCTGTCTTTGGTTTTCACCAAACATGTCTTCTTGTACTGTGGCGAAATAGCTCTACCTTTGACTCATCTGTCCAGAGCACATTGTTCCAGAAGGGCTGGTCTTTGCCGAGGTGTTCATTGGCAAACTTTAGTCTTGCCCTGATGTTCTTTCTGGACAGCAAAGGTTTCCTCCTGGCACACCTCCCATGTCGATCAAATTTGTGCAGCCTCTTTCTAATGGTAGACTCGTGCACTTTGACATCAACAGTGGCAAGAGCGACCTGTAGGTCCCGTGATGACATTCTGGGGTTCTTAGAGACTTCTTTCAGCATCTTGCGGTCTGCTCTCGGGCTGCACTTGCTGGGGCGGCCTGGGCTGAACATGTTGGCCTTTGTTTGGAATATTCTCCACTTGTAGATGATCTTCCGGACAGTTGAATGATTGATTTCAAATTGTTTGGAGATCTTTTTAAATCCCTTCCCAGACTCGTAGGCATCTATAACCTTCTTTCTGAAGGCCTCAGAGAGCTCTTTTGATCTAGGCATGGTGACGCCGCATACTTCAACAACAAAGAGCAAACCAAACTAAATGTCTGAGCTTTAAATAAGACAGGTTCTTCCAAGATCCTCTCTGACGATGTTCTAATCATTTGCACCTGAGCTGGTGCACCTGATTCTAATTTTAGGTATTTGAAGTAGTGATAAATTTCGGGGTGTACTTACTTTTTCCACATGCGAAATTTGCATTTATGTTTATTTAAATTACTAGGGCATGCCCGTACGTGGGTGCCCGTTCCTTGCCAAAAAAAAAAAAAAACGCTACCCGTACGCTCTACCCCGCCCATACGCCCGTACGCCCGTAAACAAAAAAAACAACGCTCTTCGCTTCCGCCCTTCGCTCTGGGAGAAATAATGCGCATAAGAAATCGAGAAATTATTATTTTCGCCGGAAGAAATCGAATTACGAACCGTAATGGCGCACGCGCTCGGCTCGGCTCGCAACAACGCGTTCTGTGATTGGCTGCCGGAAGTGAAGTCTTCACTGTCCGGAAGGTCGCAAATCGCAGTTACGATGAATCGCAAATTAGTTTTAATTAGTTTTAAAACATAGTTTAACGGCAACATAGTTTGCCAACGTGAAATAAATGAATACGCTCTCAAATGTGCCGTCCGAGGCAGAGTCTGTTCGCCACGTTCGGCACACGTGATAGCTCGCTGCTCTCTGATTGGTTGAATCGTTTTTTGGACATAGCTCGGTAACTACTTGTCCGATTAATTTCAAACCTTGAAAAGGCACATCCTCGGGTCCCCAGCAATATACCTGGCAAGTTTCAAGTATATCGGACCCGTGGTTGTCGAGAAACAGCGGTCACAGACAAACAAACACACACACAGACACACACACACACACACACACACAGAGATTACTGGAATTATAGATAGATACAATGGACTACAAAATGTAAATGTTTCATGATATTTGTTATATTATATCACCTTTATCTCTCAATATTGTTGAAATGAAGATCAAATAGCTGTATGTTGAAATATGTTGAAAAAGTCAAAACTTTACATGGGGTGTACTTACTTTTTCACGTGACTGTATATATATACAGATCTTATATATACAGATATATACAGATCTTATTATTCATCCAATGGTTTTCCTTGCCAACTGTCCTATTATAACATTTTAATACACCTTTGGAAATATCTTCCCACAAAATGGAGCAATAAATTCCCTCCCTTACTTGTTAAATTCTCATCTGTAAATTACATATGCAATTACAGTTTTTTCCCAATTTGTCTGGCCTTTACGGCCATAGAAGTTCCTGCTAACATGCAGTCCCTTTTTATCTACCAAGCAAGTAATCTTCCACATAAGACCTCTACCAAATTTGAAAATCTGGGATTTCTGATTATATGGATGCATACGCTCAGGACATTTCAGGCTGCTGTTAACAATCCACTGCGATAAATTAATTCCTTTGCCCACAATTAATTAATTAGTACAAATTGAGGATGTTATCCCTATCATGGTATACTGTCGTTTTCAGCAATCTTTTGAGAGAAAAAAATACACACAAACTCATGTATTATTTATATTTGTTTGCGTTGGAACCATTATTTTCATATCAAGGTGGGTGTCAATTTCATAAAGTTTGTCTCTTAATTTTTACAAACGCAGATACACAAATAGACAAAACAAATTCTTGGAAAACCCCGACAATGTCCACATTGAAATCACCCTTTGTCTCCCACAATAACTTATCCAAATTTGACAGCACACCCGTTTACATGCCAGTCGACCACTGACATATCAATCGTCCAAAAACAATCGTCCGAAATTCCCACCTGATCATCATGTGACTCCCATCACTTGGTTCCCAAAAAGAAATTTGCAAGCCAATTGTTTCAAACTTTGTAAGTTCAAAAATTGTTTTGCCCAAAATGCTCCCTAAAACCCCATTTATAATTGGCAAATATGAGGCTTCCAGAATTAACTCTAATCCTGGATCTTTTAATTCAATGTTCCCAAAATTCTCCAATTTCGGCATTTGATCAATTAATTATTATATTGCTATTAAGCAAAAATGAACCATTCTTGCTCCGAAGACTTTTCAACCACAGGAAGCGTCGACAGTTGCTCATTTTGGTCTAGTGATCTGGTCTGTTGAAGCCAATCGTCATTTGGGATCTGCAGCAACGAAGGCCTAATCGTTGTCTGAGGTGCGGGTGAGCGCTGGTACCCTTGATCTTGGTTCCCCTATGAAATAGTCTCCTTTTTCAATACGGACAATGTTGTCTCCAGTGTCCCAATTCTCTACACTTGAAACACCGGTCCTTGTCATTGCCTGTTCTTTCAGGCCTACCTATCCTGTTACTTCCTTGTCGATTAGGTCTCTGATTTTCCCTTGGATCATAAGAAAATTCTCTGTACCGTTGTATTTGGGGAGACAAATGGGAATCAGATGGGGGCAAATGTCATTTTCACTCCTACATTCGAAGGCAGTTGTGCATGTATCTCCTTCAATGTATCCTGTATCCTTTTTAGTTTAAGTTCTAGGCCCATTATCCTTTCTTGCTTTTCCCACTTCCTGGGCTCAATATCCCAATGATGGAATGCCAGCCAGTCTACCGTTAGGTTCTGTCTCCTCCTGGCTTTTAATTCTTGCCCTAATTTCTCCAATCGACTTCACTCAAATGTACCATCTCTTGGAAACTCCTTGGCATGTCCTTTTGTCCACAAATACCAGTTCTCAACATCCTTAATGGCCTCTATACCACAATGGCTGTCCATATAATATGTACAAGTACCTTTTTGTGGAATATCTGATTCAACTTGTCTACCCTTACAGGCCCTATTTCCCATTATGCCTATATGAATGTACTAGGTAAACTACTATGATCTGCACTTCTGCGTACACCTGTACACACCATCCGCTGTGTGTACTATAAATAAAATCGACTGGGGTTATTCCACCTTGAACACCGTAACCTGTATGTTGCGTCTTCTGAGGTTGGTATGACAGTCGTTCTTCACTGGTGATTCCAGGAAGAGTCTCTCCAGCTTTCAATTGACGACTGCAGCTGAGTCCAGGAACACCTCCTTTTTGTACAACCGTTTCACCAACCAATCCCCAAACTGATCAGGCAGGTAAATCACCACAGATAGGTGGAGAACCACATATCGGTCCCTCGTCACCAGAGCCAAAACACTTTTGCGGAGGCCAGGTAATTGCGTTCCCTGTTGAAAAGGCACGCCAGATGTTAAGCACATATAATATTGTAACGAATGTGGAAACGTTACAATGTGAACGTTACAAAAGTACGGTAACACCCTGTTAATGTAAATAATGGTCGCAGTCGGCGTCCTAGTTAATTCCATGAAACTTACACGCAGGTCACGATATATCTTTTAAATAGTGTATTTCCTTATTCCATGTAGGCTAAATATGTGTTTCCCACTAGATTGACTTTGCATTGTATCAAACAAAATAAGCGTAGGCCCTTCCAATTTCCCCAAAACCTCCCTTCCAATTGCCTTCCGCATTTTGGGCGGTTTTCTTCAAACCACCATTGGCCACGAGGTAGGTTTGGGGAAGAAAGGCGTGTCTCCACCTCGTCATAAGAGGGAAGGAGTGAACCAGCCCTAACAGCCAATCAACACCGCGGTGAGCGACCCGGTAGGCGTGCCCTCGGAGCCGGCGGCTTGATTTCGCCCGAGGTGATAAAAGCGACTGTAAGGGACTGCTTTATGAGATGACTTGGAGATGACCCTGGGAGATGAGCAAAGAGGCTGCACCAAGAGAAGCGGTGAGATGCGAAACGCTCCAAGCCAAAGAGGAGAGGTACTCGGCCAGGAAACCAGCTTTGGAGAGACGCGCTGAAAGGAGGGAGACGGCTCCACCCCAAGAAGAGGAGCAGGTGTGCCGAACCAGCGCGTGACGTCTACCGCAGCGGATACACGACGGAGGGTTTCCCGCCAAAACCGCGAGGAATTGCGAACTGCGGCCTCCCGACCTTGCCTCCCTCTCAAGCAATCCATCTCAAGCCCTACCTGCCTGCAATATCCCCTGTGTAAGTGTGAACGTCCTGTCCTACTCGTTGTCTTGGGGCTAAGTAAAAATGAATAGTGTAAGTTAACGATTCGCTGTGTTACTGCTTCTTCCATCCATTGCTTGTGTGTGTATAATAAAATCTGTTCTTCCTCCGTATTCTTCTTCTTCTTCTTTTCTTTCTCTTTCGGTCGCTTTAGAGATTTCCCGATTGAATATCTGTGGGGCGATCTGGTCAACGTCGGGTGAAATCGGGTTTTAATCGGGGAGTAACTGTTCGGACGCGGTTAAATACACCACCGCTCGGTCAATATAACATCTAAAAACCGCGTCTGTAACAATATATATATATATATATATATATATATATATATATATATATATATATATATATATTGTTACGGAACACAACGTCGGCCTCTGTTCCCCTTATCGAGGGGGGATTAGTCCCCTCGTTTATGACTGACCGACGTGGTCCCTGACGCTGCCCAGCTACCTCCGGAAAGGCAGGTGCACAGCCCCGTTCGTACCGTGGACAGATGTTTAATTGCCGAGCGGTTTTATCAACCGCGGCACAAACTATTAACAGAAACTAACCCGATTCCGAAACGTTGGCCAATTCGTGCCACAGGTGTTCAATGTGGAAACCTCAAAGACGAACGGATGTGAAGAAGAAGAAGGCAAAAGGTAGGATATACGAATAGGATTTATTACTATTATTTACACAATCAAAGAAACCAAGGAAGAAGGAAAGATAAGAAAATAAAGGCAGAAAGAGGGACGGACCAGAAGGACGCAGTGCAATATTAACTTATTCTAAACAAGCTTAACTTATACCCCAGGACAAGACACACAGAACAAACTCACGTACACAAAAGGATGGAATGGCAGGAATGGGTGGAGGGATGAGAAGGTTCAGGTCCGTGCAAACGGCAGAGCTGGAGGTGACAGCTCCGACTCCTCACACTCTGGTTTACAGAACGGGCGACAGGGAGATCAGAAGACCGCGGCACGTCGAGGTTCGTGTGCCCGCCCTGGTTGGTCTTCAGGGTGCTGGTTGGTATCGCGAGCAGGGCGTGCCGATTCTTACTCGCTTTCCTCTCCAGAGCTCACTCTCTCCTCCTCAACTGAACTCTTACGCACTTCCACTCTGCTGCTTCTCCTCCACTGGGCTCAACTCCACTCTCGGTGGACTGCTCTTCCTCCACTGAGCTCTGAACTCAACTGGTGGACTGCTCTTCCTCCACTGAACTTTCAACAACAACCACCGGTGGACTTCTTACGCACTTCTCTCTCCGACGCATCTCTCGTGAAAAGGCTTCACGTGTGCTTTTATATCGCCTGGGGCGATCAAGCCGCCGGCCTCCAGGACATGCCTACCGGGCCGCTCACTGCAGTGCCGGTTGGCTGGCACGGGCTCTTTTTCTCCACCCCTGATGATGATGGGCGACCACGCCCTTCTTCTCCGAGTTTACCTCGTGGCTAATTGAGTCTTGCGGCAAAAACCGCAACCCCAAAGCAGCAGCGGCGAATGCAGTTGGCAATAGCTGACAAAAGGGGTATTGGAAGGGAATCTACTTCATTTGAATTCCGTGCAATGCAGTGTTAACTAGTGGGAACAGAGTCTTAACCTCCATAGAATAAGGAGATAACTGTATAGAAGGATATATGATTGGCTACGTGATTGTATATGGAATAACTACGGGAACGACCTTTGACCTTTATACACAACAAATGGAGGAAGGAGGGTGATATTTTACAACAATTAAACACAATTCTCATATCCATAACAATATATATATATATATATATATATATATATATAGACCTTTCCTTCGCTTTTCTCAACTTACCACCTTGCTCATTTTTCAAGGTATCTTCACATTGACATGAATATTTTGATTCCACATTGATTTCACAATGTGAAATTTATCACATTCTTTAATCAAATTAATCTTCCACTCAAATCAAAATCAAAAATCAGAATGGTTCGTCTTCTTCGATCAAATTTTTTTTTTCAAAAAAATCTAAGTTATTTTCACACTATTCTGATATCCACTCTAAACCATTTCCCTATCAAATCTTACGGAGGAGCCTGGAAGAGAATCGAAAATCAAAAGCTCTATCAAATGAACAATATTGTGTTGGTCAAACCCACGAAAAAGCAAAAACACATCAGCAAAAAATTCCTAATAAAATCCAATAGAACACCATTTAGCTCAATGCAGCCTGATTCCTCATTTTACTGGTAGGAAACACAATACCGCTTCCTGGAGGCCCTCCAAGAAGCGACATATGCTTCCCTCTTGTCCTATTACCTCCATCAAAAGAGAGGATATTACATTTAAATCCATTTGTTTGTCTGTCTGCACAGAACAATTTTGATTTTCTCTGCATTCGTTGATACGAATGACAGGAACGTTCCATCACAGGTGCAACATCACCTGTACAAGTTTGTAAAATCATGATCATGTCATAGATCACATGGTATACTTGGTATAGGCACCATAATTGTTGTCACACAACATAATTGTTGTTGTCTTAAAATCACTGGAAAAAAAACACATCCTGGCGAGGGTCCACAATCTCTGATTGCTGTTTCCTAAGCTCCTTACAATGGTGATATTACCTACATAACATATCAATATTGATTTATAATAAAACAATAAAATTGGTGCTGATAACGCCAAGGTCGCGAGTTCGATCCCCGTACGGGCCACCAACTGTAGTCGCTGATTTTCCAGACTCCTTTCTCAGCGAGACTTCTCGATTAAGGATTAAGACAACCTCACTAGGTTCAAACCGAGATTTATTCAGATATTGCAGAGAGAGGGAAACCAACATTATTACAACTACATGCAACAAAACACACACACAATTGACGCGTCGTTCAGTGAAGGAAAATCTCTCTCTCCTCCAGTCTTGCAGTCTTCTGTTAAATCGGAATCGTACCTTCTTATCTTCCACCGTTGGAATCTAGGGCCTAGACTTTCTGGCGCCTCTCAACATCTGTTTGTCATCATAGAGACTCAAAAGTTGATAAAGTCAATCCCTTGAGCCCCAGTAATGGGGTGGTGCATACTGACTTCGAGCTAAGTCAGCATTCTTGCCTCCGTTCACATCCTTAGAGGTCACTGGGTCATCCCACAGATGTCCGACAATTGTCAGTTCTAGGTTTGATCCACATTTCCTGACATGCTTTGAGAACTCATTTACAACTTTTGAGTCTACCAGAATCCGAGCTATACTCTTGAATGCCTAAGTTTGTAACACATAGAAATACACACATCTCAATAATATAATTACTCCTTTTCTACAAGATCATTATGAACCATAGCATAGTATTATTAAGATTCAGCAAATGATAAAACTATTTCTAATTATTGTCATTACAATACATTTTATTAATTAAGTGGGTCAGGGACAAGTTTCAATTTGACTGTCTGCGATAACTCTTCGACTCCTAACAAATTTTTGAGGTCTTCATAACTTCTATAATTTCAAGGATATTTTTGATTTATTGATTAATCGATTAATTATTTATTGATTAATTAATCAATTAATTATTTATTGATTAATCAATTAATTATTTAATTTTTTATGAAGGACATTTAATTAAATTTCTAAAAGATACATCTTCGGATGAAGCACTAGTGATTTAGTTATGCTATGAGCCAATTGATTAAGAAAATATTTTGTGATAATCTTTTATTGGTTTTAATTATACAAGTAATCAATCAATTAGTGTACCCCTCTCCCTCCCAATGCAGCCTCTATGAGCTGCATTGCGGTATTGCCGGGCGCCCGGGCCGCCCGGGCAATGCTGCGCTGTAGGATATTTAATTATTTGGCATGGGGGCGGTGTACTTTGAATGTATCTGTACTTGTTGATGAATCATTTAATCGATGAATTATTTTATGATTAATCAATTAATTTTATTTATTTATTATTAATGACATTTAATTAAATTTCTAAAAGATACATCTTCAGATGAAGCACTAGTGGTTTAGTTATGCTATTAGCGAATTGATTAGGAAAATATTTTGTGATAGTCTTTTATTGATTTTAATTTTACAATTAATCAATCAATTATTGTACACCTCTCCCTCCCAATGCAGTCTCTATGAGCTGCACTGCGGTATTGCCGGGCGCCAGAGGCGCCCCGGCAATGCCGCGCTGTAGGATATTTAATTATTTGGCATGGGGGCAGTGTACTTTGAATGTATCTGCACTTGTTGTGCACCGCTCCTTTCCTATGCCATCTCCAGGCATTGCAAAACGTCATTGCCGGGCACCGAAGGGGGCTCGGCAGTGACGCACACTGAAAGGGAATACTCAGTTTTCACTCTGGTTGTTTTCTTTCTTTCTTTCTTTCTTGTTTGTTGTGCACCGCTCCTTTCCTATGCCATCTCAAGGCATTGCACAACGTCATTGCCGGGCACTGAAGGGGGCTCGGCAGTGACGCACGCTGAAAGGGAGTACCAGTTTTCACTCTGGTTGTTTGTTTGTTTGTTTTCTTTCTTGTTTGTTTGTTTGTCCGGGCGATATCTCAGCCATCGTTTGAGCTAGGAAGCTGAAATTTCGGCCCAATAGTGAGCAGGTCCTTTGTCAAAAACAGTATTTTTTGTTTTTTGATTAATCAATTAATTGAGGAGTAATTTAATTATTAGCGATTAATTAAGAACTTATTTAATCTTACTATAATTCACCCGTAAATTACCCAATTCGGTAAATTACGTAAATTACCTGGTAATTGAATCTCCCCCAGGGCCGAGGCGGTGTGTGTGGTAGGGTTTGCTGTGGCAGCAGGTGCTCACCACATTGGCCAGCTGGTTTGGCTGTGCGTAGCACGGGTATTTCTCGAGTTAATCAAAATTTCCTTTCTCTTCTGACCATTAACCCAGGCACCTTTTGACTTAGCAAGCTGATATTTGTACATGCCAATGACCAGGTGATTTGGCTGCAAAGGCTATTTTTGATTTATGAATTAATCAATTAATCAATTAATCGATTAAATATTTAATTATTCAATTAATTACGAAAAAAAAATTTCAGTTACAGATTCTGATGAAATGGTGGTGGTTTATGTGTTCTGTGACCGAATTGATTAATAATTTAATTTTTTAATGATTATTATTTATTTATTTTCATTACTAATCATTTATTTATTTTCTTTCTCATTTGGCCAATATCTCAGGCACCTTTTGAGCTGGGAAGCTAATATTTGAAAATGACAGTGACCAAGTGATGTAGCTATCAAGGATATTTTTGATTTATTGATTAATCATTTAATCGATTAATTATTTATTGACTAATTGATTAATTATTTATTGATTAATCAATTAATTATTTTTTGTTTTTATTAATGCCTTATTTAATTAAATTTCTAAAAGATACATCTTCGGATGAAGCACGAGTGGTTTAGTAATGCTATTAGCCAATTGATTAAGAATATATTTTGTGATAATCTTTTATTGATTTTAATTATGCAATTAATCAATCAATTAGTGTCCACCTCTCCCTCCCAATGCAGCCTCTATGAGTTGCACTGCGGTATTGCCGGGCACCGGAGGCGCCGCGCTGTCTGATATTTAATTATTTGGCATGGGGGCGGTGTACTTTGAATGTATCTGTACTTGTTTGTTGTACACCGCACCTTTCCTATGCCATCTCCAGGCATTGCAAAACGTCATTGCCGGGCACCGAAGGGGGGTCGGCAGTGACGCACGCTGAAAGGGAGTACTCAGTTTTCACTCTGGTTGTTTGTTTTCTTTCTTGTTTTCTTTTTTGTTTGTTTGTCCGGGAGATATCTCAGCCATCCTTTGAGCGAGGAAGCTGAAATTTCGGCACAATAGTGAGCAAGTCCTTTGTCAAAAACTGTATTTTTTGTTTTTTGATTAATCAATTAATTGAGGAGTTATTTAATTATTAGCGATTAATTAAGTACTTATTTAATTAATCAAATTTCCTTTCTCTTCTGACCATTAACTTAGGCACCTTTTGAGTTAGGAAGCTGATATTTGGACATGCCAATGACCAGGTGATTTGGCTGCAAAGGCTATCTTTGATTTAGTAATTAATCAATTCATCAATTAATCGATTAATTATTTATTGATTAATTGCTTAATTATTTATTGATTAATCAATTAATTATTTAATTTTTTATTTACGACTTATTTCATTAAATTTCGAAAAGATACATCTTCGGATGAAGCACTAGTGGTTTAGTAATGCTATTAGCCAATTGATTAAGAAAATATTTTGTGATAATCTTTTATTGATTTTAATGATACAATTAATCAATCACTTAGTGTCCACCTCTCCCTCCCAATGCAGCCTCTATGAGTTGCACTGCGGTATTGCCGGGCACCGGAGGCGCCGCGCTGTCTGATATTTAATTATTTGGCATGGGGGCGGTGTACTTTGAATGTATCTGTACTTGTTTGTTGTACACCGCACCTTTCCTATGCCATCTCCAGGCATTGCAAACCGTCATTGCCGGGCACCGAAGGGGGGTCGGCAGTGACGCACGCTGAAAGGGAGTACTCAGTTTTCACTCTGGTTGTTTGTTTTCTTTCTTGTTTTCTTTCTTGTTTGTTTGTCCGGGAGATATCTCAGCCATCCTTTGAGCGAGGAAGCTGAAATTTCGGCACAATAGTGAGCAAGTCCTTTGACAAAAAGGGTATTTTTGGTTTTTTGATGAATCAATTAATTGAGGAGTTATTTAATTATTAGCGATTAATTAAGTACTTAATTAATTAATCAAATTTCCTTTCTCTTCTGACCATTAACTTAGGCACCTTTTGAGTTAGGAAGCCAATATTCGGACATGCCAATGACCAGGTGATTTGGCTGCAAAGGCTATTTTTGATTTATTCATTAATCAATTAATCGATTAATTATTTAATTTTTCGATTAATGACTAATTTTATTTTTTTAAAGTTACAGATTCTGATGAAATGGTGGTGGTTTATGTGTTCTATGACCGAATTGTTTAATAATTTAATTTTTAAATGATTATTATTTATTTATTTTCATTATTAATCATTTATTTATTTTCTTTCTCATTTGGCCAATATCTCAGGCACCTTTTGAGCTCGGAAGTTAATTTTTGGACATGAGTGACCAAGTGATGTGGCTATCAAGGATATTTTTGATTTATCAATTAATCGATTAATTATTTAATTATTCAATTAATTACTAAAAAAAAATAAAAAATTCAGTTACAGATTCTGATGAAATGGTGGTGGTTTATGTGTTCTGTGACTGAATTGATTAATAATTTAATTTTTTAAATGATTATTATTTATTTATTTTCATTATTAATCATTTCTTTATTTTCTTTCTCATTTGGCCAATATCTCAGGCACCTTTTGAGTTGGGAAGCTGATATTTGGACATGACAGTGACCAAGTGATGTGGCTATCAAGGATATTTTTGATTTATTGATTAATCATTGAATCGATTAATTATTTATTGATTAATTGATTAATTATTTATTGATTAATCAATTAATTATTTAATTTTTTATTAATAATAATAATAATAATTCATTTATTTTGTATAGCGCTTTTCCAGAAGCCCAAAGGCGCTTTGACAGAGTGGCAAACATAATGCATAACAATACATGAAAACAACAATTGCAAAAAGACAAGAATCAATAGGGAAATATTTAAAGCAAAAGAAGGGAGAAGGAGAAGAGATAGTCAGGGGTTAAATGCTGTGGGTTGAATGTTGAATGCAGTGTTGAACAGGTGGGTCTTTAGTGATGTTTTGAATGTGGTGAGTGAGGAGGAGTCTCTGATGGTGTGAGGTAGTGAGTTCCAGAGGGTGAGAGGGTGGGTTCCAGAGGGTTAATGACTTATTTTATTACATTTCGAAAAGATACATCTTCGGATGAAGCACTCATGGTTTAGTTATGCTATTGTACACCGCACCTTTCCTATGCCATCTCCAGGCATTGCAAATCGTCATTGCCGGGCACCGAAGGGGGCTCGGCAGTGACGCACGCTGAAAGGGAGTACTCAGTTTTCACTCTGGTTGTTTTCTTGTTGTGCACCGCTCCTTTCCTATGCCATCTTCAGGCATTGCAAATCGTCACTGCCGGGCACCAAAGGGGGCTCGGCAGTGACGCACGCTGAAAGGGAGTACTGTACTCAGTTTTCACTCTGGTTGTTTGTTTGTTTGTCCGAGCGATATCTCAGCCATCCTTTGAGCTAGGAAGCTGAAATTTCGGCACAATAGTGAGCAAGTCGTTTTTCAAAAAGATTATTTTTTGTTTTTTGATTAATCAATTAATTGAGGAGTTATTTAATTATTAGCGATTAATTAAGTACTTATTTAATTAATCAAATTTCCTTTCTCTTCTGACCATCAACTCAGGCATCTTTTGAGTTAGGAAGCTGATATTTGGACATGCCAATGACCAGGTCATTTGGCTGCAAAGGCTATTTTTGATTTATTAATTAATCAATTAATCGATTAATTATTTAATTATTCGATTAATGACTAATTTATTTTTTTTAAGTTACAGATTCTGATGAAATGGTGGTGGTTTATGTGTTCTATGACCGAATTGATAAATAATTTAATTTTTTAATGATTATTATTTATTTATACTCATTTATTAATCATTTATTTATTTTCTTTCTCATTTGGCCAATATCTCAGGCACCTTTTGAGCTGGGAAGCTAATATTTGGACATGACAGTGACCACGTGATGTGGCTATCAAAGATATTTTTGATTTGTTGATTAATAATTTAATCGATTAATAATTATTTATTGATTAATCGATTAATTATTTATTGATTAATTAATTAATTATTTAATTTTTTATTAATGACTTATTTAATTAAAGTTCTAAAAGATACATCTTCGGATGAAGCACTAGTGGTTTAGTTATGCTATTAGTACATCAGATAAACACAAAAATTGTGCATTTTATGAGAAAAGCGTGAAATTTTTAACATAGTTAGTGCATACCATAAGCATAAGGTTTATTTTCAGATGTGGAGGGAAGTCAGATTTGACCTCTGAGAACCGTGAGAGGTCAAATCCAAAATGGCCGCCAGTCCACCGAGTCTAATGTTCAAACGCGCTTAATTTTGGAACCAAATAGTGTCGATAAACATTATAGGTTTCATTTCCAACTAAATTGCGGATGCCCAGAGGTGAATGATGCTTTCAATGAACTCCTAGGCATGCCAAGTGAGGTCAGTGAAGGCTCAATGTTACTGCTAGAGCGATTTGTGGTGCTGATGTACGATAGAACCAGTGAGAGCACGGAAGTGAATGATGCCAGGAAACAGCTCTTCACACAGAAGTGTAGAACTCTAGAGAACATTCCTCTATCCCAGGCAACACTCAAGCAGCACATCAAGCGCACTTGCTACCAGGCCAACTGTTGTAACCAGGCATTGGTCATGGATCCAGAGATGCCGGACCCACCTGACTGGGGCTGTACAAAGGAGACAACTGGGTGGCAGCCTCTTTGGACCACTCTTCCTGAAGCATCAAAATCGTGCCATGAATTGATCGACTGTGGCTGCAAGAAAGGGTGCACTGGACGCTGCAAGTATGCCAAAGCTGCATTCAAGTGCACTGCACTGTGCTTCTGTTCTGGAGACTGTTAGATTTAGATCATTACCAATTTTCATCATTGCACTTGATTTAATGTAAGCTTTGGTGGACATACTTGGTTAACTACAGTTATTTTTTCAGAGGTTATTGCATCACTAGCCGAAACCCGTGGAACATCCACGGAAGGGAGGATGTGGTGTATGGATAGAGTGTACCATTATGGATGGCATAGGGGATTTGCTTGTCCGAGTAAGAGTTAGGAAGAAAGATGAGAATGAAGAGTGCGTATATGAAAAACGATCACCGACACCAGCACAAATGCATGCTCTGGATTGTCCACTCAGTGGATGGCTTGCTTTCGCCTTCGCCTGTCGAATCAGCGGACGGCTTGCTTCGCCTTCGCCCAGCAGACGCCAATACGATGGCGTCGTAAGATGGCGTCGTATCGGCAGTTAATCGGATGCTTTTGGGCCCCAACGTCGGCTAATTCAGATTTTTCGAGTATGGCTGTACGTGATAAACAAAGAGCGCGGTTCGTAGATCGTAAATCCATTAGTGCCGTGGGCATCGGGTCACTGGGTGCGGCGTAAAAGGGATAACAAAGTCGAGTCCTTACGGTATTATTATATAGATTCCTTGCAGTGTAAACACTTTTTTTTCATCATTTCTGGTCTTTGGGTGTTCTGTACCTATCCCTCCCTGTACCTGAAAAAATAAAGTTTTAAAAGTTCAAATGAACTTTTTCCAATAGCAGTTCCAACTGCAGTATCATAAAAATAGATATTTAACGTAATTTGACCTTGTCCGTGACCTAAATGCATGTCCTTGAGTTCTGGCGATCTCAAAAGTATCACCAAATGAATGGGCATCCCCAATTGAGTTTGAAATGACACCTATAAGCGCGTTTGAACATTAGACCTGGTGGACTGGCGGCCATTTTGGATTTGACCTCTCACGGTCCTCAGAGGTCAAATCTGACTTCCCTCCACATCTGAAAATAAACCTTATGTTATATACTAACTATGCTAGAAATTTCATGCTTTTCTCAAAAAATGCAAAATTTGTTAAAATATGAGAGCTTATCCGCTATACTATATTAGCCAATTGATTAAGAAAATATCTTGTGATAATCTTTTATTGATTTTAATTATACAATTAATCAATCCATTAGCGTACACCTCTCCCTCCCAATGCAGCCTCTATCAGCTGCACTGCAGTATTGCCGGGCGCTGGAGGCGCCCCAGCAATGCCGCGCTGTGGGATATTTAATTATTTGGCATGAGGGCGGTGTACTTTGAATGTGTCTTTACTTGTTGTACACCGCACCTTTCCTATGCCATCTCCAGGCGTTGCATATCGTCATTGCCTGGCACCGAAGGGGGCTCGGCAGTGACGCACGCTGAAAGGGAGTATTCAGTTTTCACTCTGGTTGTTGTACACCGCACTTTTCCTCTGCCATCTCCAGGCATTGCAAATCGTCATTGCTGGGCACCGAAGGGGGCTCGGCAGTGACGCACGCTGAAAGGGAGTACTCAGTTTTCACTCTGGTTGTTTGTTTTCTTGCTTTCTTGTTTTCTTGTTTGATTGTCTGGGCGATATCTCAGCCATCCTTTGAGCTAGGAATCTGAAATTTCGGCACAATAGTAAGCAAGTCATTTGTCAAAAACTGTATTTTTTGTTTTTTGATTAATCAATGAATTGAGAAGTTATTTAATTATTAGCGACTAATTAAGTGTTGGGCTAGCGGCTAGGGTGCCGGCTAAGGATCCTAGGATCCTGGGTTCGAATCCTGGTCGATTGCTGAATTAACGCCAGGGGGGTTGACTCAGCCTGTCATCCTTCCGAGGTCGGCTAATTGAGTACCAGTTCACTGGTAATTCCCTGTTTGTTGTTAAAGGCGGCAAAAAGGGTTGGCGTCAGGAAGGGCATCCGGCCGTAAAACATTGCTTCAAAAAGGGGACCGAAAAACAACAACAACCACGGTTCCCGAAAAAGGCCAAACCCGCTTTGCAGGGAAAAATGGCCTCTAAAGGTGGTTATAATTAAGTACTTATTTAATTAATCAAATTTCCTTTCTCTTCTGATCATTAACTCAGGCACCTTTTGAGTTAGGAAGCTGATATTTGGATATGCCAATGACCAGGGGAGTTGGCTGCAAAACGTATTTTTTATTTATTAATTAATAAATTAATCGATTAATTATTTAATTATTCGATTAATGACTGAATTTTTTTTTTTTTAAAGTTACAGATTCTGATGAAATGGTGGTGGGTTATGTGATCTGACCGAATTGATTAATAGTTTAATTTTTTTATGATTATTATTTATTTATTTTCATTATTAATCATTTATTTATTTTCTTTCTCATTTGGCCAATATCTCAGGCACCTTTTGAGCTCGGAAGCTAATATTTGGACATGAGTGACCAAGTGATGTGGCTATCAAGGATATTTTTGATTTATTGATAAATCAATTAATCAATTAATCGATTAATTATTTAATTATTCGATTAATTGCTAAAAAAAAAAAAAAATCTGTTGCAGATTCTGATGAAATGGTGGTGGTTCATGTGTTCTGTGACCGGATTGATTAATAATTTAATTTTTAATGATTATTATTTATTTATTTTCATTATTAATCATTTATTTATTTTCTTT
The DNA here is from genome assembly GCF_964187855.1 of Myxine glutinosa. Taxonomy (NCBI): domain Eukaryota; kingdom Metazoa; phylum Chordata; class Myxini; order Myxiniformes; family Myxinidae; genus Myxine; species Myxine glutinosa. Next base: position 192,186,188 of record NC_136263.1, on the reverse strand, counting down.
CTCATTTGGCCAATATCTCAGGCACCTTTTGAGCTCGGAAGCTAATATTTGGACATGAGTGACCAAGTGATGTGGCTATCAAGGATATTTTTGATTTATTGATTAATCAATTAATCAATTAATCGACTAATTATTTAATTATTCGATTGATTGCTAAAAAAAAAAAAAATCTGTTGCAGATTCTGATGAAATGGTGGTGGTTCATGTGTTCTGTGACCGGATTGATTAATAATTTAATTTTTAATGATTATTATTTATTTAGTTTCATTATTAATCATTTATTTATTTTCTTTCTCATTTGGCCAATATCTCAGGCACCTTTTGAGCTGGGAAGCTAATATTTGGACATGACAGTGACCAAGTGATGTGGTGATCAAGGATATTTTATGATTTATTGAATAATCATTTAATCGATAAATTATTTATTGATTAATCGATTAATTATTTATTGATTAATCAATTAATAATTTAATTTTTTATTAATGACTTATTTAATTAAATTTCTAAAAGATACATCTTCGGATGAAGCACTAGTGGTTTCGTTATGCTATTAGCCAATTGATTAAGAAAATATTTTGTGATAATCTTTTATTGATTTTAATTATACAATTAATCAATCAATTAGTGTACACCTCTCCCTCCCAATGCAGCCTCTATCAGCACCACTGCGGTATTGCCGGGCGCCGGAGGCACCCTGGCAATGCCGCGCTGTAGGATATTTAATTATTTGGCATGGGGGCGGTGTACTATGAATGTATGTGTTCTTGTTTTTGATTTATTGATTAATCATTTAATCGATTAATTTTTTATTTATTTATTTATTTATTTTTTGTATACTGAATCGAGGCTCGTGAAAGAGCTAACATTTACTTCACAAACAAATCAACCAGACAAACAAAATATATAAAAAGAGGGAGCGGAAAACAAGATGGGGAGAGAAGGGGAAGCACACAAACACAACATTTGAGAGCAGGGAGATGTGTGGAAGGGAGAGGGCTTGGGGGGAGGAGGCATGGGAAGGGGGGGGGGGGGGGAGGGAGAAGTATAAAACACAAGGACACCAAGGACTTCCAGGACAGAAGTTGGTATTTCAAAAAAGTGGAATTGGGGTGAAATTAGCAGGGGTAGAAAAGATCAAGGTTTTGGATGGGGGAAGATAAGAGATGGTGGTGAACAGCTGTTTTAAAGACCTGGAGGGTGGAGTGGGATTGAAGAGAGTGAGGGAATTTGCTCCAGAGGCGGATGTAAAGAGGAATGAAGGAGTGAAGGTGAGCATAGAGTCTTGATTTTGGCAATTTCACCGGCAGAGGGTTGCTGGCAGATCTTGTGCGACCTGTAGGAATATTTGGGGTACAGAGCACTGATAAAGCTGGGGGGGGGGGCAAGGCCGGAGAGGAGTCGGTAGAAGACAGAAAGACCACCAACCTGCCTGCGGTAAGTGAGTGAAAGGCCCTTGGAGTTAGCTACATCGCAGGAGATTCCAATGATTCTGAAAGCTTTGGTTTCAACAGCGTGAAGACGAGCTAGGTGTGAGGCAGGAGCACCAGCCCAGAGGGGAGAACAGTATTTCATTGAGCTGCGGATGAAAGCCTTGTATGTGGTGAGGAGCTCAGTGTGCCAAGGAAGGACTTCGCATGACGGAGGATGCCCCGTCGGCGACTGGCTTTGGAGGCCAGCTTGGATATGTGGTTTTCCCAGGAAAGATCATGGCAGATAGTGAGACCTAAAAGCTTGATTGACAGAACTTCTTGGAGAGGATTGTTCAGAAAGTAGATGGGAGGATTGTCCAGTCGGTATTTTCGGATAGACATAGTAAGAGTGAGAGATTTGGCAGGATTGAAAGACATGTTCCACTTGTTTGACCAGTCTGTGATTTTATCCAGGTCTGCAGAAAGTGAGGAGGCTGCAGACTGCCGATCTGAGGGATGAGGTATGGAGCGGCAGAGACTGGAGTCATCAGCAAAGATATAGAGAGCATTTTCCAGAGAGTCGGATAGATCATTGATGAAGACCAGAAAAAGCACAGGGCCCAAAACACTGCCTTGGGGAACTCCAGCCTGAACAGGAAGGGGAGATGAGAGAAACCCATTCAGGGCCACACGTTGAGTACGACCAGAGAGGAAGTCTGCAAGCCATGCGTTGAGATTTCCATGGATACCATAGGAGGAGAGTTTGGTGAGCAGAGCGGGGTGCCAGACTGTATCGCAGGCATGTAATATGTCAAGGGAGACAGCTCTAATTTCATGTTTGGCATTGAGGCCTTCTATCCATTGTTGAGACAGCAGATGCAACATGCCCAGAGTAGAGTGACCTGGTCTGAAACCAAATTGATGATCAGAGATCAAGCCATTGGAGAAGAGGAAGGATTTGATATCTGAAGCAATGATGGATTCCATGACTTTGCTGATAATTGGGAGAAGGCTGATTGGTCTGCTGTTGCAAGGATCTGTTTTTGAACCTTTTTTGTGTAAAGCGGTAATGTTGGCTGATTTCCAAGCTGATGGCAGATAACCTTGAGCAAAAGAGTGGGTAAAGAGAACAGAGAGAGGGTGAGATAGAGCGGCAGAGCAGGACTTCAGAACCCGTGTGCTGATGCCGTCTGGTACAGTTGCAGAACAAGAGTCGAGGGTTGACAGAAACTTCTCCACCTTGTCAGGAGAGAAGGACACAGAGTCCAGGAGCAGCTGGGTACGACTGGGTACGGTGGGTACAGAGAGGGATGGGTTTGGGACACAATATTTTGAGGCAAACACAGAGTTGAGGCATTCAGCTTTTTCACGTGCGGAGTCAGCTGTGTAGCCGTCTGAGTTATGGGAGAGGATGGAAGGGGAACAAACGCCAGAAACAGATTTGACCAGACGCCACCAGGATTTGGAAGAGGGAGACATGTTTGAGAGTTCAGTCTTGAGAGTAGAGAGATATTGTTTCCTGGTTCTCCTGAGGGTGGACACACACTTGTTCCGGGCTTTGTGAAGATAAATGAGATTTCCTTCCGTTGGATTTGCCTTCCAGGAGGCAAAGGCAAGTTGTTTCAGGGCAGCTGCCTCACCACAAGATTCCGTGTACCATGGATGGGAGGAAGGGTATGACAACTGAAGATGAGATGGGACAAATCTGTGCATGAGAGAGAGCAAATTACTTTGGAGAATTCCCAGGATGAGTTGATGTCAGAGGTGGTAGAGATGGGAGACCAGTCCAGATGATTGATGGCTGCTTGAAGACTGTGCCAGTTGGCATGAGTGAAATGCCAGACTCGTCGACGCTGAGGAGGCTCTCTGAGAATGGCCAGAGAGTTATCCACTTTAACAAGCACATGATCAGATGAACCGATTGGAGCAGAAGAAGAGCAGCAGACATTTGCAAGGGAGGTAGTCATAACCAAGTCTAGAAGAGAAGATGCTCCGTTGACTGAGATCCGGGTCAGGAAATTGACAGATTGTGTCAGTCCCAGTGAGTCGCAGAAGTAAAGAAAAGGAACCTTTGGAAAGAAAAAGGAAAGAAAATTTTGGGCAGAAAAGGAACCAAATTGAAAGTGGAATGGAAACCATCGTATACGAGCTATGGCAACGAATAGAAAGGATTGAAAGGAGTTTAAGTAGGAACAAGAGGATAGTTGAACAGATAGAAAAATACCTATCTAACACCCACACAACACATCTGTCTGTTTCCCTCTAGTCTAGACAACGGGTGGGGACCTATTGGTGCACACATATTAACAGTATAACTGACTCAAGTGTGCTTTATGTGTTCTGTTCCCCGGGGGCCGGTTTCATAACCATCACAATATCTTTATCTTGGAAACAAAAAATGAAGAGAAAAATAGCTTTTATCTGTGTGACATGTATTATTGGATGAGACTTCTGACCCCTAAATATATGCCTTGGTTTAAAATGTTGTCTGAGTACCAGCTCGTCCATCAGCCGTAGAAATTATAGAGAAAAGGAAAAAGGATTAAATCTTTTGGATGAATGTAATCAGGTATTATATGATGAAAACTGAAAGTGAGCTTCGGGCACGTGTTTGCATAAAATATGTCCAATTTGATTTGCAATCCTCAGGAAATGAATTAATTAATATTGTACACTTTTGATGCTTTTTCAACATTTGTTTTAATTTTCAAGGTAAAATGATCTCTGAATCGAAGGCCCAGATCATATTTGTGATACTTCACAGTAAAAACTTATATTCGCTGGCTGAATTACTTTTATCACAAAACAACTCAGAGACGACATTAATTGGATGGTTAAGTACTCCAGCGATGAAAGTTAATAAGTATGCACCCATATTTGATGGATCTGTAGGATTCGAACAAAAAAAGGGATTTGTGCCAGGTCTGTATGAGTTTTTCATCAGTCTTCGACCCCAATATTACCTACAAGGTGTTGACAGGGATGCACTGGGTAAAACATTATTAAATGGTGCTCAAGTAATCCTGAACACAAAACAAAACAGAAGCTTTGAGAAATCTTCCACGTCAAACTTGAAAAATGCTCAAGTCATGGCAGGGATCAGTAATTTCTTTCGAAATGGGAAAGATAAATCACCAAAAAATGGTTGTTTATGGAACCCAATGCAAAGGAGCAATGAATCACAACATTCCACAAAAGCTTTGGAAAATGTGATTTCCCACTTGGATTCGAAAACCACACAAAAGGTAAAATATAGTCAGTGCATTACAATAAAAGATAAAGATACATGAAAACTTGTTCGGATAGATGTCATTAAATACAATCCTGCTGCTCACCGCATCCTTAAATATTGTCGTGCGACTCCCGGTTAACACCAGAAAGTCGCAGATGGACCGAAACGGATTTAATGGAGGCGATAACCAATACGGATTGTGCTATAATAAGTGCGGGAGGAAGAAGGAAAATGGAAGGCTGCGCAAGCGCTTAACTGCAGAAGGTGAACGAACTCAAACGGCAAACCAGATTTTAAAAGAATGGAAAATAATACAAGGGTTTATTGCCAATAAAGACAGGGACAGGAAAATACACGCCGGTAATAAAATGTCCTAAATCGGGACGTCCCCACACACAGATATCAGAAACAGACGAGGGAATATGAATACGAAAGAAAATGTCTTGTCGTGTAAAGTGTAAACGCGGAGCTCGGGCTTTTTTGGCTCTTGTCGTCTTGTCTCCGCTGCCCACATGCGGCTTCATTCGCCCCGATCCACCCACGAGGTCCCACACTCCAGCACCACAGCACCGAGCACCATGAGGTCAGTGCACCAAACACCACGCGTCCAACACAGGCCAGCGGCTCGAAGCGAGGTCAGTCTTCCCACACGATCGGCCTGCCACGTCCCAGTCAGCTCTCCTGAAGCAAACGTGCCAGCAAGCAAACTCCACTCGGGCTATATCTCAACTCAACTCAGGCTGCACAAGATGAAGTGCCGGATGTCCAAAACAGGCTAGCTGCGCAAACAAGAGCATGAACCGCAAGGTACGCAAGGGCTGCAAGAATGCACGAACCGCAAGAGACTCTCGAGACCAACGCAAATGGCGCAAGCCTCACTAACTAATGGCGTTCGGCGCTCTCTTAAATAACCTTCTTCGCGACGTCACGTCAGCCTTGGAGCGCTACCCAATCAGTGCCCTCCACTGACTCGCCGGCTGGAGGTTCATGACTACCGCGCCACCCCAACTCTCATAGCGCGTGGTACTCAACGTGGATAGGCCTGTCGGAGGTGTAAATTGCGGCGGCCATGTGGCGGTGTCCGGGCCTGGTTTCCTTCTGAAGTCATGTCAGGGGAGGGCGTTATTTAGTGTTGCAATAAATATCCTAACTAAGTGTCTAAGTGGTTGCGGTGCCAAAAGGGACAAAGGTTTGGCTGACCAGGTGAGACACACAGGGGTGCTACTCTTTAACCCCTAACTCCATTTATCACACGAACATCCTGGTATGCTCACAAGTATACATCTTACCCGACAAAACGCCTACACATGAAACTTATTACAAGTCAGATTCCTTACCGCGACAGATGAATACCTACTGTAGTGGAAATCAATCAAGTCCACAACTTTGTCCCATAGGTAGGTTTAATGATAATCTGATCTCTGGCAACATCCTGTAGAATACAATCATGCAATATATATATCAGGATCATGGCATCATATAGAAAGGATCGATAATATTAGTCAATGCAAGCAAGCCTAGAGTATCTGCATATACGCACCATCCGAGTCTACATATCATAGATTAAATGTCGCAGGAGTGGCCCGGAGCCGCGGACGTCCGAGTTCTTATAGACGCCTCTCAGTGGTTCAAGTGAGCATCACACCTGGGTTCAACTTGGATACATTTTCACTACATTCTCCCCGCCGTTAGAACTACACTGCCGCTAGGCAGGAATCAAGCATGCGACAGCATTAGTAGAGTAGCGATGTCAGTCCATGTCAGTCGGTCCATCCGTAGCGGTCAGGGCGGCGAATTGCCCTGCCAGCACGGGTCCGGAAACTACCGGGTACTACATCCCCAAGCCCGGAGTCCCCCGCATCGGAGTAGCTGCTAGAGGCAGGCGTCGGAGGGGGCACCACAGTGCCTTCAGGCAGGGGTGTATCTGGTGACGGGAGGGACGGCAGATGCTCCATAGGCGGAGCCCCGGGAGAGTCCATAGACTCGTAAATCGGTTCGTCGATGTCCCCGTAAGGGTCGATGGCCCCGCAAGGGGCGAGATGGCGTACGGAGACAGTCGACTCGCGTCCATCTGCCGTCATCACGCAAGCATGCTCGGGATTAGCCTGGAGTACCTGCACCATATCCACTAGGGGATCGTACTTGCTCGTGCGAACTGCGCATTTGAGGTAGGCCGGCCCCGGCTCAGCGAGCCAACTAGGTAAAGATCCGATACTACTCGAGCTCCTTGGGTGGTGAAACAGCCATTCGTGAGGAGTCTGGTTGGTGGTCGTACATAGTAAAGCCCTGATTGAGTTCAGCGCCACAGGTAGTGACCAAGCCCATTTATCTAGGCCCTGGCCGAGGGACCTGAGGCTTAGTGTGACGGCCCTCCATATAATCCCATTGAAGCGTTCGACCTGCCCATTCGCCTGTGGTCTATACGGGGTGGTATAGCTAGAAGCGACATTATTCTGGAGCAAGAAGCTCCTCACTTCCTGGGACAGGAACACCGCACCTCGATCTGTATGCACGTAGGCCGGATACCCAAACATAGAAAACAAGTTCTGCAGGCACTGTATAACTGTGTCGGCCGTCATATCTGCGCATGTGAAAGCAAAATGGAATCGCGAGTACTCATCAACGATAGTAAGCAGGTAACGAGAGTTACTCGACACCGGCAGTGGCCCTTTGAAATCCATCGCCAATTGCTCCCACGGTCAAGTAGCCCTGACCAGCGTCCCCATGGGAGGGTTGTAAAAACGTGGTTCGAGTTCCGCACAAACAGCGCAGTCGCGACAGACCCGGCGAACGTCCTCAACCGAGTATGGCAGATTATGACTACGCACAAAATGAGCGAAACGCACCACCCCAGGATGGCACATAGTGGCGTGCAAAGCGCACAGACCCTCCAAAGATATGAGACCCACACACGTAGCCGGCCGCGATAAGGCGTCGGCAACCAGGTTATCCCTCCCCGGGCGATATTTGATGGTGTAGCAGAAGTCGGCGAGTTCGATACGCCAGCGAGTGATTTTCTCATTCTTAATGCATTGAGCATGTAAGGTGTCGTACATAAACGCAACGCTCTGTTGGTCCGTGATGATTTGGAAGCATCGTCCGAGCAAGTACGGAGGCCAACGCCGAATCGACCCGACGATCGCGTACGCTTCCTTTTCGATAGATGAATGCCTCTGCTCAGCGGAGGTGAGAGTCCGCGAAAAGAAAGCCACAGGGCACCCCCCCCCCCCCTCCCCGGGAGAGAGTCACTGCTATCGCATGAGCCGAGGCATCACTTTCCAAAACTAAAGATTTGTGCTCGTCAATCGTCGCCACAGCGGCACCAGCGATGTCGGACATAAGGCCCCGAAAAGCAGCCATGGCGGCAGGGCTCATGGGGAACGCTTCGCAGGCCACAAGTGGGCGGAGTTTCATGGGGAAATTTTGCACCCACTTAGAATAATGGGCGAACAGCCCGAGAGCACGCTTCAGCGAAACTCGATCGCAGGGCGGGGCCATATCGAGCAAGGGTCGCAGACGCTCCTTATCTGGAGCAACAGAGCCATGGGTCACAGTGTACGCCAGAAGATCTATCGTGCGCATGGAGTAACGACACTTAGCCTCATTCATGGTTAGGCGATACCTCTGCGCGACCTCGAGGAAGCACTTCAGATTTGCATCATGATGCCCCTGGTCATGCCCGCAAACCGTAAGATTGTCCAGATATACAAAGACGTCGGTCAAGTTCTCCTTAGCAATGAGGTCGTCCATAGCCCTCTGAAAACAAGAACCCCGTTCGTGACCCCAAAAGGTAGTCGGGTGAACTGGTATAACCTTTGACCTGATTCAAACGCGGTATAGATGCGGTCGGCCCCGGAGATGGGGATTTGATGATACGCACTACGCAGATCGAGAGTGCTATCGACCGAGTACTGGGCCACCTGTCGAACCAGGGCGTCCATCCCCGGTAGGAGGTAGGCGTCCAGCTGTGTAAATCGATTAATCGTCTGCGAATAGTCGATTACCATGCGTTTGCGATGCGCTTAACTTCGTACCACCAAGACCTGGGCCCGCCACGGCGACCGGCTAGGTTCTATGATACCTTCCTTTAAGACCTGGGCCATTTCTTCCGCAATGAATTGCGCGTCCTCGTGAGTAGCGCCGCGATTTTACCGCTACAGGTGTGCAGTCCGTGGTCATATTGGGGAACAGCGACAGAGGCTCAATTTCTATCCTTGCAAGAGCGCACACAGCAAGCGTATCAGTAACACCAAATTCCATTTCCAAACGTCCATGTCGCTTAAGAAAATCATGTGCTCGCAAAATATCGGCACATAATGCTCGTAAGACCATGAGATGTACATCTGGAAATATTCGTCCCTTTATCACAAGCTTCAATCGACATTCACCTTTTGTGCTGAGCCTAAGCCCTTGAGAGGCCATAAAGATCCGACGTCTTATCCCAAGGATCGGCCATCTATGTTTTTCACCAGTCGATGATCGACATAACTATCTGTGGACCCCGTATCGATTAAAGTCCGAGCAAAAATTCCCTCGATCATAAGTGGGATAATGGTCCTGCAGGTATCGAGCCATCCGAGCGAGACGTTCGCGCCTCGCGTGTAGATCCAACGCCAGCTAAAGTTCTTCGTTCGTTCGAGCAGCCTCCGGATGGCGCTCGTGTCAAGCGCGTAGTTTCAAAGCCAACTGCAGTTTTCCGTGCCGAAGCAGGAACTTGTAGTTCGTACGAGCAGCCCTCGGATGGTGCTCGTGTCACGCAAGAAGTTTCAAAGCCAACTGCAGTTTTCCGTGCCGAAGCAGGAGCTTGTAGTTCGTACGAGCAGCCTTCGGATGGCGCTCGTGTCACGCGCAGAGTCTCAAAGCCATCATGATCCATTCGGATACCGGCCAAGGACGGTCGCTCCGCGTTCGGTCATGTTTGCGCCATTTGTTTTGTCAGCCCGATGAATCTCACCAAGGACGAGCGCGCAGCCAGGGGGCCACGAGGAGGTGCGCCTCTCATCAAAGTCGGGTGAGGCGCCCCGCTCTGTGCTCGGCCCTTTTGCTCGACGATAAGCACATTCAATGTCGAGCGAGTTTGTTTGCCCCGTGCAGCTTTTCGGCAAAGTTTTGCAAAGTGCCCCTTGGTTGAACACAAATGACATATCGCTTCCCGAGCCGGGCACGCTGACCTGGGATGTTGTCGATTCCCGCAGAAGTAACACGTAGCGTTTTGTCCAGGCTTTGGTCCTGCAGCTGCGGCTGCCGCCAAGCCTGGATCTGGGTCCACCTCGGGAGAGGCCAGGGGTTCCGGCGGTGATGTCGAGTCTGCTCCCGCATCCTCGGCGGTAGCTCTCTCCGTTCGGGCTTGACGAGACGTCTTCGCAGTGACACGCGTGTGGTCATACGCGTCAGATTGTTCCCGAGCCTGAGTGTAGACGTGAGCTAGCCGTAAAGTTTCCGTGAACGTCAAGTCCTCAGCTTCAAGAAGCCTTTGTCTAACGGTTGAGGAGCTGAGCCCCGAGACAAAAGAATCGCGTACAAGGTCATCTTGTACTTGCTCATGTGTGCGTACCTCCGGAGCACTATCGGCAAGCAGACGTCGCAGCTCTTGTGCGAAATGATCCAGCGTCTCAGTGGGCTGTTGATTCCGCATCGCGAGCAGATGCCGGGAATAAACCACACTTCGTTTCTTAATGTAAATTCGTTTCAGCTCTGTCACAGCTGCATCGAATGTCATACACTGTTCGATTCCCCGGTAAACGCTATGATGTACTTTAGTCTGGAGTACATCTAATTTCGTTTCATCAGTGACAGCGGTGTCCTGGGCTTTGAACTGATGTCCAAAGTCTTTAGCCAATGCGTCAGCTCCGAGCCCGAATCCGCTGCTTGCGGGTCGGCTGCAAATAGCGGCACCTGAATCATCCTGTGTCCCACCATGTCGTCCTCGTTCGCCTCTTGTTCTCGAGTGGACAGCGAGATAGATTGTCATTAATTGTAGTGGAAATCAATCAAGTCCACAACTTTGTCCCGTAGGTAGGTTTAATGACAATCTGATCTCTGGCAACATCCTGTAGAACACAATCATGCAATATATATATATATCAGGATCATGGCATCATATAGAAAGGATCGATCATATTAGTCAATGCAAGCAAGCCTAGAGTATCTGCATATATGCACCATCCGAGTCTACATATCATAGATTAAATGTCGCAGGAGTGGCCCGGAGCCGCGGACGTCCGAGTTCTTATAGACGCCTCTCAGTGGTTCAAGTGAGCATCACACCTGGGTTCAACTTGGATACATTTTCACTACACCTACCTACACAGATCTACAGTCACGTGAAAAAGTAAGTACACCCTGTAGCGGTTACCGCTGGATGCACACAATCGCCTTGCACCGGCCAGAACACGGCCAGACGCGCCTCTCCCGGGCATGCCCGGACTCACTGTTCCCGGGCACGCCCGAACCTCCCGGGCACGCCCGGTCTCGTCTTTCCCGGGCATGCCCGCTCTCGCCTTTCCAGGGCTCGCCCAGAGCGTCTGGGCATGCCCGCTATCACCTTTCCAGGGCTCGCCCAGAGCGTCCGGGCATGCCCGCTATCGCCTTTCCAGGGCTCGTCCAGAGCGCCCGGGCACGCCCAGCCTCGACTTGCCAGGCCGCAGCCAAACACGCCCGGGCAGGTCCAGACTCGCCTTTCCAAGGCTCGCCCTTGACACCCGGGCATGCCCGGTATAGCTTTTGCCGGGCAACCTTCCCGACATAAATGTGTATATATATTGCTGCCCGATAAACGGGCTTGTCAGAATACCTGAGCTGTTTTGTTTCAATAAAGCAACTCGGCTGAAATCCGTCTTTGGTCGCGTCAATTCTTTCGACTCGCGTTGGAGCGCAGTTCCTTCATTGGTGACCTACCGACATGGATACGGCAGTGACGCTTAAACTGCCTACCTTCTGGGAGGCTCACGCGGCTGTTTGGTTCGCTCAGGCGGACTCTCAGTTCGCCCTGCGAGGCATCACCGCGGACGACACCCGCTTCCACCATGTTGTGGCGGCGCTCGGTTCCGCCACCGCGGAACTCGGTTCCGCCTTGAGCCTCCTCGAGCACCCGCCGGCTGCTGACAAATACGATGCACTGAAGACACTCCTCCTCGACGCTTTCGCCCTCTCACCGGCAACACGCGCACGGCGCCTGCTCGCTCTGCCCGAGCTCGGCGACACGCGCCCGTCCGAGCGCATGGACTATATGCTCTCGTTGCTCGGTGAGCACTCTCCGGATTTTCTGTTCCGCGAGCTGTTCCTTCACCAGCTGCCTCATCCGGTACGCCTCGCCCTGGCTGGCACGTTGATCACGGATTCCCGCGCCCTCGCCAGGGAAGCCGATAAGATCTCCTCGGCGGGCCAGCACATCGGCGCGGTTACCTGGAGCCAGCCACCGTCCGAGGCGACGCCCACGACACCCGAGCGCCCTGCGCGGTTGGAGGCCGAACTGCCGGTGCAACTGGCGGCCGCCACGCCGCACCGCCCGCTTCCGACACGACGGCCGGGGCCTCCACCTGACCGGGCGTGGTGTTATTACCACGCCAGGTTCGGACACAAGGCTCGGACGTGCCGGCCCCCGTGCACTTTCGGCAGGTCAGGAAACGGCCGGGCCAGCGTTCATTCCCAGCCATGAGCGCCGGCCACTCGGGCAACTTGCTGTTTATTCGGGACAAAGCGTCTGGGCGGCGTTTCCTGTGTGACACCGGCGCCCAACTGAGCGTCATACCCGCCTCCGAGCAGGACAGGTGGGACGCCGTTTGCGGCCCCTCTTTGGTCGCTGCTAATGGCTCGGCCATACGCACTTTCGGCCCACGCGTCGTCACCCTCTGCTTCGGCAGCCAGCGTTTTCAATGGACTTTTGTGACCGCCTGCGTCCCCATGGCTTTGCTGGGCGCCGACTTCCTCTGCGCGCACGGGCTGCTGGTCGACGTCAAACGTCGTCGCCTTGTCAACGCCGAGACCTTCAGCTCCCTGGCGTGCACGATGAGCAGCTCCGCGCTGACCGAACTGGCGTGCGCCCTCCCGGCAGCGAACGAGTTTGCTCGCCTGCTCGCGGAATTCCCGGCCCTCACGCGGCCGACGTTTTCGGCCATCGTGGTGCGGCACGGGATCGAGCACCACATACCCACTACGGGCCCGCCGGTCTACGCCAGGGCCCGCCGCCTCGACCCGGCCAAGCTCGCCATGGCGAAGGCCGAGTTCGACGCGTTGGAGCACCTCGGCATCGTGCGGCGCTCCGATAGCGTGTGGGCCTCGCCACTGCACATCGTGCCAAAGCCCAGGGGTGGATGGCGCCCGTGTGGCGACTACCGCCGTCTCAACGACGCTACCACCCCCGACAGGTACCCGATCCCGCATATTCAGGACTTTTCCACCCGTTTGGCGGGACGGGTCATCTTTTTGAAAATTGACCTGATACGGGGCTACCACCAGGTACCTGTCCGGGCGGCCGACGTCCCGAAGACGGCCGTCATCACGCCGTTCGGCCTGTTCGAATTTTTGCGGATGCCGTTTGGCCTCAAGAACGCGGCCCAGGCGTTCCAGCGCTTGATGGACAGCGTGCTGCGCGACCTGCCGTTTCTTTTCGTCTATCTGGACGATATCCTCGTCGCCAGCACGTCCCGCGCCGAGCACCTCCTCCACCTCCGAACACTGTTCGGTCGCCTCAGCGAGCACGGCTTAATTGTCAACCCGGTCAAATGCCACTTCGGCGCGACGACCGTTGACTTTTTGGGCCACCGCATCACCAAGACCGGGGCCGTGCCGCTGCCGACCAAGGTCGAGGCCATCACCACGTTCCCGCGTCCCCGTTCCATCAAGGCCCTCCAAGAGTTCCTCGGCATGGTGAATTTTTATCACCGATTCGTGCCCCACGCTGCTCAGCCCATGCGGCCCCTTTACGAGGCCCTCCGGGGCAAGCCGGCCAAGCATGACATTGTTTGGTCCGCGGCCATGGACGCGGCCTTTGCCAGCGCCAAACGGGCCCTCGCCGACGCAACGCTGCTGGCTCACCCGGTGCTCAACGCGCCCATCGCCCTCACTACTGACGCCTCCAACTATGCGGTGGGCGCCGTCCATGAGCAATGGGTGGACGGGGTTTGGCAGCCACTCGCTTTTTTCAGCCGGCAACTCCGGCCGAACGAGTTAAACTACAGCACGTTCGACCGCGAGCTGCTCGGGCTATTCCTGGCCATTCGCCATTTCCGACACCTCCTGGAGGGCCGACCATTCACGGCTTTCGTCGACCACAAGCCGTTGGTCTATGCAATGGCTAAGGTCACGGAGCCGTGGTCGGCCCGCCAGCAGCGCCACCTCTCCGCCGTGTCGGAGTTCACCACGGACATCCGGCACGTCGCCGGCAAAGACAACGCCGTGGCCGACTGTCTTTCTCGGGCCAGCGCGAACGCGGTCCACCTCGGCGTGGACTTCACGCTCATGGCGGCCGACCAGACCACCGACGCCTCGGTGCAGGCACTCCGTGCGGCAGACACGGGCCTCCGCCTGGCCGACATTCCCTTCGCGGGCACCGTCCTGCTCTGCGACGTCTCCCAGGGCCAGCCTCGCCCCATCGTGCCCGTTTCCTGGCAGCGCCGCATCTTCGCCTCCATCCACGGCCTTTCTCACCCGGGCCAGAAAGCTTCTCAGAAGCTGGTGTCGGCGCGTTTCATCTGGCACGGCCTTCGACGAAACATCCGCGACTGGGCCAACGCCTGCACGGCCTGCCAGCGGGTCAAGGTCCACCGCCACACCCAGGCCCCGCTGGCACCTTTCGCCGTGCCTGAACGGCGTTTCGACCACGTCCACGTGGACCTGGTGGGTCCCCTGCCCCCCTCGCGGGGGTTCACCCACCTGCTCACCATGGTGGACAGGACCACCAGGTGGCCGGAGGCCGTGCCCCTCGCCTCCACCACCACCGCCGACGTGGCGCAGGCGTTCATCGCCACCTGGGTCGCGCGCTTCGGCGCACCAGCGGACATCTCGTCCGACCGCGGCCCACAGTTCACGTCTGAGCTTTGGGGCGCGGTCGCCCATTCGTTGGGGGTCACGCTGCACCGCACCACGGCCTACCACCCCCAAGCCAACGGGTTGTGCGAGCGGTTTCACCGCTCCATGAAGGCCGCACTCATGGCCGGCCTTCAGGACGACGGTTGGGCCGACCGGCTGCCGTGGGTCCTTTTGGGCCTTCGCACGGCCCCCAAGGAAGACCTCCAGGCGTCCGCCGCCGAGCTCGTCTACGGCCAGCCGCTCCGCGTCCCGGGCAAATTCGTGCCCGACGCTACCATTCCCTGGTCCGCCGCTCGCCAGCGCTCGGACCTCCAGGAGGCCGCCCGACGATTTGCCCCCGTGCCGACGTCCCCCCGGCGCTTCGCACAGCGGAGTACGTCTTTGTGCGTCATGACGCGCACCGGGGGCCACTCCGGCCGCCGTACGACGGGCCCTTCCGGGTCCTGCGACGGGGCGACAAGTCTTTCATCGTCGACTTCGGTGGCCGGCCGGACCGGATTTCTGTGGACCGCCTCAAACCGGCGCACATGGACGTCGACCGACCACCACGGTTGGCCCTTCCTCCGCGGCGAGGCCGCCCCCCGTCCACAGTTCCCCCCGCTCGACCACCCACCACCACGTCGGACCCCTCCCCACGACCCTCCAGGGGTCGCTTCGGCCGGGTCATCCGGACCCCCCTTAAATTGACCCTGCCGGTGCAGGTCGATTCTGGAGGGGCGTGTGTAGCGGTTACCGCTGGATGCACACAATCGCCTTGCACCGGCCAGAACACGGCCAGACGCACCTCTCCCGGGCATGCCCGGACTCACTGTTCCCGGGCACGCCCGAACCTCCCGGGCACGCCCGGTCTCGTCTTTCCCGGGCATGCCCGCTCTCGCCTTTCCAGGGCTCGCCCAGAGCGTCCGGGCATGCCCGCTATCGCCTTTCCAGGGCTCGCCCAGAGCGTCCGGGCATGCCCGCTGTCGTGAAAATCAAGCTCAGACACGACTTGACCTCTGGGTAGGTTTAATATCATTTAGATCTGCAGTACATCCTGTAAGAATACATGCATGCAACAGGCATTAAATCAGAGCATTTCATGAGCAGCAATGGTTGATTCAATATAACAATGGTTAGCGCAGCGCCTTGTCAGCGCAGCATTTGGGGTGTACATACCATTCAAACTACTGGATAATGTCACAGTGAGTTCCGCTGAAGTGTCCGCGTGCCCCGGTTGTCCCAGGTCTTATAGACGCCCCCTTCCGTAGCGAGCACCCCTGGGTTCACCTTGGTATAATTTCACTACATTCTCCCCGCCGTTAGAACTATACTGCCGCTCGGCAGGTTGCAAGCAAGCATCAGCAATAAACGAATGGGTCACGTCAATCCACGTCAGTCGGTCCACCCGTAGCGGTCGGGGCGGCGAACCTCCCTGCCAGTTCGTGTTCGGAATCTACCGGGCACGGCGTCCCCTAGCGTCCCCCGCGTCGGAATAGCCGCCGGAGGTTGGAGTCGGAGGGGGCGCCCCTGCGCCTTCGGGCACGGGAGCGGGGGACGATGGGAGTAACAGTGGTAGTTCCATAGGGGAAGCTTCGATAGAGTCCATAGACTCGTAGACGGGTTCGTCGATATCCCTGTCGTCGTCCCCACATGGGGCGAGATGGCGTACGGAGACAGTAGACTCGCGGCCATCCGCCGTTAACACGCAAGCATGCTCGGGATTAGCCTGGAGGACCTGCACCTTGTCAACAAGGGGGTCGTACTTGCTAGCGCGAACCGCTCATTTGAGATAGGCGGGCCCCGGTTCAGCGAGCCAGCTGGGTAAAGATTGGATACTGCCGGAGCTTCTAGGGTGGTGGAACAGTCGTTCGTGAGGGGTCTGGTTGGTGGCAGTACATAGGAGAGCCCGGATCGAGTTTAGAGCGGCAGGTAGGGACCACGCCCATTTATCGAGGCCTCGGCCGAGGGTCCGAAGGCTTAGCATGACGGCCCGCCATATAATCCCATTAAAGCGTTCGATCTGTCCATTCGCTTGGGGCCGGTACGGGGTGGTGTAGCTCGAAGCGACATTATGCTGGAGCAAGTAGCCCCTCACCTCCTGGGACAGGAACACCGCACCCCGATCGGTATGCACGTAGGCCGGATACCCGAACATAGAAAACAAATTCTGCAGGCACCGAATAACCGTGGCAGCCGACATATCCCCGCACGTGTAAGCAAAGGGGAATCGGGAATACTCATCGACGATAGTGAGCAGATAGCGAGAGTTGCTCGACATCGGCAGCGGCCCTTTGAAGTCCATCGCCAAGCGCTCCCACGGTCTAGTAGCCCTAACGAGTGTCCCCAGAGGGGGGCTATAAAAACGCGGTTTGAGTTCCGCACAGATCGCGCAATCACGGCAGATGCGGCGGATGTCCTCCATCGAGTACGGCAGATTGCCCGCGCGCACAAAATGCGCGAAGCGCGTTACCCCGGGATAACACATAGTGCTGTGCAAAGTGTGCAGCCCCTCCAAAGTTACAACCCCCGCGCAAGTGGCCGGCCTCGATAAGGCGTCAGCGACCAGGTTATCCTTCCCCGGGCGGTATTTGATGGTGTAGCAGAAGTCGGCGAGTTCGATACGCCAACGGGTGATTTTCTCATTCTTAATGCGCTGAGCATGTAAGGTGTCGTACATAAACGCAACACTCTGTTGGTCCGTGATGATTTGGAAACTCCGCCCAAGCAGATACGGACGCCATCGCCGAATTGATTCGACGATCGCGTACGCTTCCTTTTCGACAGACGAATGCCTCCGCTCGGCGGAGGTGAGAGTCCATGAGAAGAAAGCCACAGGGCGGCCTCCTTGGGAGAGAGTCGCCGCTATCGCATGATCCGAGGCATCACTCTCCAAAACGAAAGAGGCACTCTCGTCAATCGTCGCGACAGCGGCGCCAGCAATGTCGACTTTAAGGCCCTCGAAGGCCGCCAGGGCGGCCGGGCCCATGGGGAAAGTGTCGCAGGCCACGAGGGGGCGGAGCTTTGCGGAGAAATTTTGCACCCACTTTGAGTAGTGGGCGAACAGCCCTAGAGCGCGTTTCAGCGAAGCCCGATCGCTAGGCGGAGCCATATCGAGCAAAGGGCGCAGACGCTCCTTATCCGGAGAGACGGAGCCATGGGTCACGGTGTACCCCAAAAGGTCTACCGTGCGTAGAGAGTATTGACACTTCGCCGCATTCATGGTTAAGCGATATTTCCGCGCGACCTCGAGGAAGCGTTTCAGATTAGCGTCGTGATGCTCCTGGTCATACCCACAAACCGTAAGATTGTCCAGATAGACAAAGACATCGGTCAAATTCTCCTTCGCAACGATGTCATCCATAGCTCTCTGAAAACAAGCGACGCCGTTCGTTACCCCAAAGGGAAGTCTCGTGAACTGGTACAACCGCTGACCCGATTCAAAGGCTGTAAAGACGCGATCAGCCCTAGAGATGGGGACTTGATGATACGCACTACGCAGATCGAGAGTGCTATAAACGGAATGCAGGGCCACCTGGTGTACCAGGGCGTCCATCCCCGGTAAGGGGTAGGCATCCAGCTGTGTAAAACGATTAATAATCTGCGAATAGTCGATTACCATACGCCGGCGGTGGGCCTCACTCCGCACCACTAAGACTTGGGCCTGCCACGGTGACCTACTCTGTTCTATGATACCGTCCTTCAAGAGCAGGGCCGTTTCTTCCGCAATGAATTGCGCGTCCGCGCGAGAGCAGCGCCACGATTTGACGGCTACAGGGGTACAATCAATGGTCAGGTTGGGGAACAGTGAGAGTGGCTCCATGTCCATTTGAGCGAGGGCGCACACAGCGAGCGTGTCCGGCCCTCCGAAGTCTATTTCCAAACATCCATGCCGCTTAAGGAAATCAAGTCCTAACAGAACGTCAGCGCATAAGGCCGGTAATACCATGAGATACACGTCCGGGAACGTGCGTCCGTTTATCACAAGTTTCAATCGACACGCCCCTTTTGTGCTCAACCGAAGTCCCTGAGAGGCCATGAAGATCCGGCGGGTTGTCCCGAAGACCGGCCACCCATGTTGATGCACGAGTCGCTGATCAATAAAACTATCCGTGGACCCCGTGTCAATCAAAGCTTGCGCAAAAACGCCCGCGACCGTGAGCGGAATGAAGGCCTGCGCCAGGCCGGCAGACCCGGCAGGTATAGTTCCGGCTGGGCGAGAAGATCGCGCCTCGCTGGTGGATCCCACGCCGGCTGCAATCCTTCGGGCAGCGTCGGCAGGTTGGGCCTCAGCAGGAGCATTGAAGTCAGTTGGCTCATCAGCAGTTTCATTTGCCAGAGTGGGTGTGGGTTGGTCGTAAGAGCAGCCGCCAGATGGCGCTCGAGCCACGTGAGAAAGGTCTCTGCCGTCTGCAGAGTCATTTGCCAGAGTGGGTGTGGGTTGGTCGTAAGAGCAGCCGCCAGATGGCGCTCGAGCCACGTGAGAAAGGTCTCTGCCGTCTGCAGAGTCATATGCCAAAGTGGGTGCATGTAATTCATAAAAGCTGCCATCAGATGGGGCTCGAGTCACGTGAGAAAGATTTCTGCCGTCTGCAGATTCACATGCCAAAGTGGGTGCATGTAATTCGCAAAAGCTGCCGTCAGATGGGGCTCGTGTCACGTGCTGCGTTTGCCGCACTTCGAGAGGAGTTTCCAAAGCAGGAGCATGTTGCTTGTTTGAAATAGGCGTTCGAACGCCAGTCAAGGTCGGACGCGCTGTGACCGGTCGCGTTCGCGCCATTTGTTTCGGTGGCCCGATGTATCTCACCAAGGTCGGGCGGGTAGCCAGAGGCCCGCGAGGAGGAGAGCGGCTCTTCAAAGCCGAGCGAGGCGCCCCGTCCGGCGCTCGATCCGTTGGCTCCGCGATGAGCCCATTCAAGGTCGCTCGGGAATGCGTGCCCCGAGCGGCCTTTCTGCAGACCTTTGCAAAATGGCCCTTGGTGGAGCACAGGTGACATGTCGCCTCTCGGGCCGGGCATTCAGAGCGAGGATGCTGCCGATTTCCACAAAAATAACATTTTGCATACCGGGCAGGCCGTGGCCGGGCAGCGGCGGCAGCAGTGAGGCCGGAAGCGGAGTCCGCTTCCGGAGCTCCCAGAGACTCGGCCGTAGTGGTGGTCGGGTCCTCCTCCGTATCCTCGGCGGTAGCCCTCTCAGGTCGCGCGAGTTGCGAGGTCCCCGCCACGACTCGTGGGTGATCATATGCGGTCAATTGTTCTCGGGCATCTGTGTATACGCGTGCCAGCCGTAGTGCTTCTGTAAATGTCAGCTCCGCGACCTCCAAGAGACGGAGCCGCAAGACTCCAGAACTAATTCCGGAGATGAATGAATCTCGGAGCAAATCGTCCTGCACTTGCTCGTGGGTCCGGACGTCCTGCACGCAGTCTGCCAATAGGTAGCGCAACTCCTGCGCGAAGCGATCGATCGATTCAGACGGTTGCTGTCGCCGCTGAGAGAGTTGATGCCGGCCGTGCACAGCGCTCCGTGTCTTTACGTAGAGGCGCTTCAGCTCGGCTAGGGCCGTAGCGTACGTCCCAAATCGAGAAATATTCTTGAAAACAGTGTGATGGACCTTGGACTGTAACACGGACAGCTTTATCGCAGCGGTGGGCTCTGTCTCGTGAGCCGCAAAGTAATTCTGTGGCGTGTTGAGCCAATGAGCAAACTCCGATGCAGATCCCTCAGCTTGAGGGTCGGCTCCGAGAATCGGTACCACGATCATCTTGTGGTCAGCCATTCCGGCGATCTAAATGATATTAAATGTCGTGAAAATCAAGCTCAGACACGACTTGACCTCTGGGTAGGTTTAATATCATTTAGATCTGCAGTACATCCTGTAAGAATACATGCATGCAACAGGCATTAAATCAGAGCATTTCATGAGCAGCAATGGTTGATTCAATATAACAATGGTTAGCGCAGCGCCTTGTCAGCGCAGCATTTGGGGCGTACATACCATTCAAACTACTGGATAATGTCACAGTGAGTTCCGCTGAAGTGTCCGCGCGCCCCGGTTGTCCCAGGTCTTATAGACGCCCCCTTCCGTAGCGAGCACCCCTGGGTTCACCTTGGTATAATTTGACTACACCCGCTATCACCTTTCCAGGGCTCGTCCAGAGCGCCCGGGCACGCCCAGCCTCGACTTGCCAGGCCGCAGCCATACACGCCCGGGCAGGTCCAGACTCGCCTTTCCAAGGCTCGCCCTTGACACCCGGGCATGCCCGGTATAGCTTTTGCCGGGCAAACTTCCCGACATAAATGTGTATATATATTGCTGCCCGATAAACGGGCTTGTCAGAATACCTGAGCTGTTTTGTTTCAATAAAGCAACTCAGATGATTTCCGTCTTTGGTCGCGTCAATTCTTTCGACTCGCGTTGGAGCGCAGTTCCTTCAACCCCATGTAAAGTTTTGACTTTTTCAACATATTTCAACATACATCTATTTGATCTTCATTTCAACAATATTGACAGATAAAGGTGATATAATATAACAAATATCATGAAACATTTACATTTTGTAGTCCATTGTATAATTTAAATAAACATAAATACAAATTTCACATGTGGAAAAAGTAAGTACACCCTTGGCTCTAATAGGTGGTATTGCCCCCTTTGGCAGAAACAACCTCAAGTAGGCGTTTCTTATAACAGTCTACCAGTCTCTGACATCGACTGGGAGAACTTTTTGCCCACTCCTCCATGCAGAATTCTTTCAGCTGTGTGATGTTTGAGGGGTTTCTTGCATGCACAGCTCGTTTCAAATCCCCCCACAACATCTCGATGGGATTTAGATCCGGGCTTTGACTTGGCCATTCCAGAACCCTCCATTTCTTTCTTTTCAGCCATTCCTTGTTGGATTTACTGGTATGTTTAGGGTCATTGTCATGTTGCAAGGGGTACCTTTGGTTGAGCTTCAACTTTCCGACAGATGGCCTCACTTTATCCTCAAGCACCCTCTGATACAATGAGGAATTCATCGTGGATTCTATGATGGTGAGCTGCCCAGGCCCTGATGCAGCAAAGATGCCCCAAACCATAATATTTCCACCACCATGCTTTACAGTTGGTATCAGGTTCTTGTGGTCAAATGCTGTCTTTGGTTTTCGCCAAATATGTCTTCTGGTAATGTGGCCAAATAGCTCTACCTTTGACTCATCTGTCCAGAGCACATTGTTCCAGAAGTGCTGGTCTTTGCCTAGGTGTTCAATGGCAAACTTTAGTCTTGCCCTGATGTTCTTTCTGGACAGCAAAGGTTTCCTCCTGGCACACCTCCCATGTAGATCAAATGTGTGCAGCCTCTTTCTAATGGTAGACTCGTGCACTTTGACATCAACAGTGGCAAGAGCTACCTGTAGGTCCCGTGATGACATTCTGGGGGTTCTTAGAGACTTCTTTCAGCATCTTGCGGTCTGCTCTCGGGCTGAACTTGCTGGGGCGGCCTGACCTGAACAAGTTGGCAGTTGTTTGGAATCTTCTACACTTGTAGATGATCTTCTGGACAGTCGAATGATTGATTTCAAATTGTTTGGAGATCTTTTTAAATCCCTTCCCAGACTCGTAGGGATCTATAACCTTCTTTCTGAAGGCCTCAGAGAGCTCTTTTGATCTCGGCATGGTGATGCCGCACACTTCAACAACAAGTAGCAAACCAAACTAAATGCTTGAGGTTTAAATAAGACAGGTTCCTCCAAGATCCTCTCTAACGATGTTCTAATCATTTGCACCTGAGCTGGTGCACCTGATTCTAATTTTAGGTATTTGAAGTAGTGATAAATGTAGGGGTGTACTTACTTTTTCCACATGCGAAATTTGCATTTATGTTTATTTAAATTATACAATGGACTACATAATGTAAATGTTTCATGATATTTGTTATATTATATCACCTTTATCTATCAATATTGTTGAAATGAAGATCAAATAGCTGTATGTTGAAATATGTTGAAAAAGTCAAAACTTTACATGGGGTGTACTTACTTTTTCACGTGACTGTATCTTTCTCTACATATCACTACCCTCACCGACACAACAATATCATCCTGCAGCTTCATACCGTTCCTGATGGTTCATTGGATGTGTTTCTTTTGAACTTCTGGGAGTATACTTTTAATTGCTATCTGATTAAAAAAGGAAATCAAGGAAAGCCCTGTACAGGTTCTGAACATTTAGGTCAAGTCAAAACACCACTTACCGAAGTTTCTCATCTTGACTTTGCTTACAACACTTACATGGCTGTTTATGCCATCGCATATGCACTGCATGACATGTGGTCATGTTTACCTGGTCATGGTCCTTTTGGAAATGGAACATGTGCCATTGTAAATAACTTTTCATCTTGGCAGGTGAGCATGAGATTTTTTTGATTTATTTAATACATATCTTGGGACATAAGTAGTAGCAAAATGTTGGTTCTGAGACCAACTGCCCTCCCAGCCACTCACTATCGCTCGTTCTCACTCGCTAGCGCTTGTTCGCTGTTGGTAGCTTATCTCCAAACCAACATTCTGCTACTACTATGTGGGGGTGATGATGCTGATGTGATGACAAAGATGGTCTTTCACATTATTTAGATTAACCTCTATCATACTGCATGTGTTTATGTGTGAGGAAACACCATATTCTAACCTCTTGTGTGTGGCATTCTCAACATTAATTTTAACATCCTTATAACTTAATCCTTAGCTCTTTATTGTGTATCATATTTAGTCTTTCAACTCATATTAAACTCATATCTGTTTAAACTCATATCTGTTTAATCTCATATCTGTTTAAACTCATATCTGTTTAAATTCATATCGTCAATGAATAACTGACTATGTATCAATGAATATATGTATCTATCAATGAATATCTATGTAGAGTGAATGCATCAATGAATATACACTAAATTAACAAAAGTATGCGGACACCCCTTCTAATTAGTGGATTCGGCTGTTTCAGGCACACCCATTGCTGACAGGAATATATAATCAAGCACACAGCCATGCAATCTCCATAGACAAACATTGGCAGTAGAATGGGCCGTACTGAAGAGCTCAGTGACTTTCAATGTGGCACCATCATAGGATGCCACCTTTCCAAAAAGTCAGTTCGGCAAATTTCTGCCCTGCTAGAGCTGCCCCGGTCAACTGAAAGTGCTGTTAGTGTGAAGTGGAAACGTCTAGGAGCAACAACAGCTCAGCCGTGAGTGGTAGGCCACACAAGCTCACAGAATGGGACTGCCGAGTGCTGAAGCGCGTAGTCCATAAAAATCGTCTGTCCTCGGTTGCAACACTCACTACCGAGTTCCAAACTGTCTCTGGAAGCAACGTCAGCACAACAGCTGTTCGTCAGGAGCTTCATGTAATGGGTTTCCATGGCTGAGCAGCCGCACACGTGCCTAAGATCACCATGCGCAATGCCAAGCATTGGCTGGGGTGGTGTGAAGCTCGCCGCCATTGGACTTTGGAGCAGTGGTAACACGTTCTCTGGAGTGATGAATCACGCTTCACCATCTGGCAGTCCGACAGACGAATCTGGGTTTGGCGGATGCCAGGAGAACGCGACCTGCCCGAATGCATAGTGCCAACTGTAAAGTTTGGTGGGGGAGGAATAATGGTCTGGTGCTGTTTTTAATGGTTCGGGCTGGGCCCGTTAGTTCCAGTGAAGGGAAATATTAATGCTACAGCATACAATGACATTATAGATCGAGACGATTGTGTGCTTCCAACTTTGTGGCAACAGTTTGGGGAAGGCCCTTTCCTGTTTCAGCATGACAATGCCCCCATGCACAAAGTGAGGTCCATATAGAAATGGTTTGTCGAGATCGGTGTGGAAGAACTTGACTGGCCTGCAAAGAACCCTCACCTCAACCCTATCGAACACCTTCGGGATGAATTGGAATGCCGACAGCGAGCCAGGCCTAATCACCCAACATCAGTGCCCGACCTCACTCATGCTCTTGTGGCTGAATGGAAGCAAATCCCCGCAGCAATGTTCTAATATCTCGTGGAAAGCCTTCCCAGAAGAGTGGAGGCTGGTATAGCAGCAAAGGCGGGACCAACTCCATGTTAATGCCCATGAATTTGGAATGAGATGTGTGATGTTCGGGTGTCCACATACTTTTGATCATGTAGTGTGTGTATCTATCAATGAATATCTGAATATCATATTGTCAGTGCTGGAGATAATGCTGATGGAGGATTTCTCAATACATTTAAATGTATGATGTATGTTTTGACAGGAGAGAAACACTCAGATAGTTCAAGACCCCTCACTCTCTCACTCAAACCAACACTGTATAATATAATATGCTGTAAATATTTTAATATATTTGTATATATGTTTTGCTTACAATTATTGATTTTTAAATCATAAAAAATGGATAAAGGGAAGGGAATAACACCCAACCTCTTCCTCATCCCACCCCTTCCTCCTCGTGTGTGTGTTGTGAAGCTTTAACCAAAGTCAATAACACCAACATCATCTTTTACTTCTTCGTATTCTTCTTTACGAGATTGATTTCAACAATGTAGGTCTTTTAGGTTTATTGAAAAAGACCAATTATACCCGAAGTCATACATATCATACCCCATTTAGCTGTTCTCATATAAACTGTATGTCCTTCTTCATAAAATTCAATACTAATCAGACAATTGAATTTAATAAGGAAAGGTGTATGGTTTGCAGGATAGATAGCGTGTTGTGATTGTAAATTCTAGACGTTTGATAAAACATACCATTTACTTTAAGTATATACAGTCATGTGAAAAAGTAAGTCCACCCCATGTAAAGTTTGACTTTTTCAACATATTGTTGCGAATATGGAATTTGGCCTCCATATCCGCTTGTAAATATTCCCCTATTTCCCCAATACTCCCCAACTATCCCCAATCCCCCATTCCCTAGTCCCATTGTCTGTAAACAACAATCAGTAGAGCCGACCTTCACCTTTTTCCCCCATTAAATGTCGTGCCCAGGTCCACCGCACCACACGTAGACAACTTTCGGACATCTTGCTAGTTATTCTTAGTCTATGTCAGTTAAGGACTCGTTTCCATTAATTATGACTCTTCGTTGCACCAGAATGTGATTATATGGCACCAGTAGTGAGTTTAGGACCTTTCCCATACCTCCTCCCATCTTCTTCCCCAAACAACAACAATAACAACAACTACAACAACAATTACAACTACAACTACGACTACAACAACAGAGGGGCGGGGAGTGTGCGTCCTCACACCGGCTCGGTTACCCGCCATGACCATGCGCTCCACGGCGTTACCCCGAAGGGGCTGGCTGTCAGCTCCTCGTCAGGGGCGGAGCCAGTAACCCCCCCACGCACCCAATGAGAAGCAACGTGCCGATTCCATCTGGGGCGGAGCTAACGAGCCGAGGGCGTGTCACTCCCCGCCGGATATACGCGGCCACGTACCGGACGTGACGTCAGATGCGCCCCCAGCCTGGAGAGAGAAGTTGCCACGTACGAGCGCTGAATACCTCCCCGCATCTCTGGACCGGACCGAGTCGATTCTGACCTTTGAGCCCAGGTGCACCTGGAGCCATCGATCCTGCCTTTCCTAGCCATCAATCCCCGTGTGAGTCAGCCTTTTGTCCCGTTTATCTGTCGTCTGTTGGGGTTAATATAAGATTGTGTCTAAGTGCTTGTCTTTCTATGCTATACCTCTCGTCCCTGTAATCTGACCTTCCGCCCTAATATAATCTCCTCCGGAGGTCTTGAGAACCGTATCCCTGGTGTCGCGTCAATTTAATCCCAGCCGTGTGTCTTTTCCTTCATTGACCTAGCGTAGCGCGATTAGTCAACGTTCGGGTATAATCGGGTAACTTGTGCAGACGTGGTCATACCAAAACCGCTCGGTAAATAACATCTAAGCCACGTCTGTAACAATTGGTGTCGAGGAGTGGAATTCGAACCCGGGACTAAATTTATTAGGCCCAAATTGGTAATAGAATCGATTCGGAGCGCGTTTCCCGCGCGAAATTATAACGGCGAAATTTGAATTTGTTTTACGAAAATAAAAACCCGAATTTTGAAAGTCGCGCTATGGCAGACCAAGACAGCTGGGGTCCGGTAGGGGAGAGTGAGGCAGGGTCGGTCCAGGACCAAATTGAGGGACGCGAGGAGAGCGAAGCAGCGAGGGTAGCAGACGCACAAAATGGCGCCTCGCTGGTCACCGCGCCCGCGACCGTGGTAGCGCCGCCGATGGATTGGGGCCTATTTATGGAACAAATAAAGGCCTTTATGGTTAAGTCGGGTGAAGAAATGAAGGACGAGATGAGGGCTAATAGTCAGCAATTGGGAAACCAAATTGTGGGATTGAGGGCTGATAGTGAGCGATTAGAGGGCCAAATGGGGGTAATGAGGGACGAAGCGAGGGGTACTGGTGAGGGATTAGACAATAATTTTAAGGGATTAGACAATAATTTTAAGGGATTAGACAATAATTTTAGGGGATTAGACAATAATTTTAAGGGATTAGACGAGAAATTTGGGAAATTAGACAATAGATTAGGGGAAATACAGGAGGGGTTAATGGGGGTAGAAAACAGAATGGCCGCTCAAGAGAATCAAATGGAAGGGATGCAAAAGGGGTTAGAGGGGGTAGAAAATAGAATGGCCGCTCAAGAGAATCAAATGGAAGGGATGCAAAAAGGGTTAGAGGGGTTAGAAAACACCATGGAAGGCAAATTGAGGGACATGAGGGACCAAGCGGAAAGGGAAGTTAACCAAATGGGGCAGCAGATAGAGGGGGTCAGAATGGGGGTAGAAACCAAACTGGATGCTCACAGGGAGGAAATGGAGCAGATGAGGATGGCATCTGGGCAGGAGATGCAAGTGATGGGAGAGCAGATCAGAAGAGGAGTGAGTGAGGAGGTCGGAGGAGTGCGCGAGGAGGTGAGGCACTGTAAGGAGCACATGGAGAAGGAGGTGAGAAAGGGGACTGTAAAGTTACAAGGGGGCATAGAGGACCTGACGCAGGAGGTGGAGCAGCTGACGGTGGGACAGACGGAGTTAGTGGAGCAGGTTCAAAGGAACACTGCGGTATTAGGAGGTTTAAAAGAGACACAAAATGACCTAAAAAATGACTTGGTAGCGACGAAGAGGGAATGTCAGATGGTACGTGAGGGACTGACAACGAGGTTGGACGAGGTGGCAGAGGTAATGGAGACGAAGGACCGGCAGGTGAGGACGCACATGGAAACGGTCAAGGTAGCCTTGGAGGATGAGCTTGAGGAGACGTACCGGGGAATAAAAGAGGTGAAGCACAAATTAGAAGAAGTGGAAGAAGGGATGAGCGAAATTAAGAAGCGACGGAGAGGGGATAAGAAAGAGATAAAAGAGGAGATAAAAGAATTGGTCCAAAGTCTGTGTTTGGATCGTGATGATGTGCTCAGTAACCGGATGAGGGATTCGCAGGTGATGGAGGAGAAGCGAAGAGGAAGAGGACCCGGTGTAAGTGGTGACCAATATGGTCGTGCGTATGATGCGCCAGGGGATTTAATAAGCTTGGGGGTCGAGATGGACCCGGATGTTCGTGAGAGGCCGTGGGTGAAGTGTGCGACAGGTCTGGTGTGCGAAAGAGGAGGTGTGCAAGAAAGTCCGACTCTGGGGTGTGTGAGGAAAAAGTGCGTGCCAAGGAGTGGGGGTGCTGGCGAGAGTGAGTCGGTCGTAGCGCGTGTGCGAGGGAGCACATGGAAGCGTGCTGTGGTGAGTGTTACAGAGGGTGTGACGGGAGAGTGTGCGCGAGGAAGGTGTGTGACGGACAGGTGCATGGGGAAAGAGTGCGCTGTCAAAGGCAAGGAAGAATGCACACCTGTGGTGAGTGTTACAGAGGGTGTGACGGGAGAGTGTGCGCGAGGAAGGTGTGTGACGGACAGGTGCATGGGGAAAGAGTGCGCTGTCAAAGGCAAGGAAGAATGCGCACCTGTGGTGAGTGTTACAGAGGGTGTAACGGGAGAGTGTGCGCGAGAAAGGTGTGTGACGGACAGGTGCATGAGGAAAGAGTGCGCTGTCAAGAGTAAGGGTGAGTGCGCTGTCAAGAATGGAGGTGAGAGTATTGAGAGTGACAAGGAGAGTGAGTTGGTTGTGACAGGTGAGCGAGGATGTACACCTGGGATGGAAGGATGCACACCTGGAATGGTAGAGCGTGAGTGGGAATGCACGCTGGAGTTGGTGGTGAGGCACGTGGTTGGGTGTGCGAATGAGGGCACACCTGTGATTGTCACAGAGGAGGTGACCGAGGAGGGGGTGCGAAGCGGTGTATTGGTGAGGTGTGCGAGCAACGAATGTGTGCCAAAGTGTTCGGTGGTCAGGTGTGTGACCAAGGCTGTGAGTGGAATGAGGGTACCTGGGTGTGTAAGGAAAGGTACGAGGAGCATGGGCACGGCTGGATGTGTGAGCAAGGAACGGGCTGCGGGGTGTAAGCATGCAGGTGAAGCATCGACGTTAAACGGGTTAGAGGTTAGAGCGACTTTTAGCCGAAGCGGGCCCTCGGTGCGTGCTGGGCCTCGCTTTGAACGGCCGCGTCCGTGCTCCACTAGGCGGAGCTGGCAGCCCGATAGAAAGGGTCGTCATGGCGACCACTTTTTGGTGAGACGTGCCGGCAGGTCTAGATCGGGGCATTGGATGGCTCCACGCCGAGGTGGTGCGTGGGATCTCGGCACGGGTAAGCCCCCGTCCCTGCACCGAGTGCCGGACGCATCCTGCCGCCGGCACAAAACAACCAGCATCCATTGCTTGGCTTTACGAAGCCGGGCTTTGGACAGGAATTGGCGCACCGAGAGGCATTATTGAGTAGACTGGGTGATGAGGTTAGTGTTTTGGACCCAAAATTGGAGAAAAACAAAATTTGATGATTGGCAAGGGATTGGCAGTAGTGATTGGCAGATGATGGGTAGTGATTGGCAAATTTTTGATTTGTTGAAATTTGATGTGCAAAATTGGTAGTGAGAGACCCCCGATGTGGTGGGATGGCATCCCTGCCACCCTTCCCATGTGGGGGCAAAGGAGCAATAGTTTATGGGGTTGATGGCAGTGAAAACTAGCCCGGGTGGGTTAGGTTATATGTGTGTAGGGCCCTAGAAGATGACATTAGGTGACGTTAAGTTTAGTTAGTGACTGATACCTGTAGTGGGGACGCAGGTAGTTTAGTGTGGATGATAATGACGAGGGAGCGCAATAGTTTAAAGGGACGACTGGGAAGCGCAAGTTTCAGAAGGGAGTAGTTAGCTGAGATGATGCCGTGTGAGTGAGAATTGAACAGGTGTGATTGCACAGGTGTGCAACTGGACAGGTGTGATTGCACAGGTGTGCAACTGGACAGGTGTGTGGAGCAGTGTGTGAGTAATGAGTGTTGTGGATCAGCGCGAATGCGCTTGGGGAGAGAAGGGTGCAGGTGGCACCAGGTGTGAGAGCACAGGTGTGCAGGTACAGGTGTGTGGAGAGAGTTGGAGTAAGTGGTACGGAGTGGTGTGCGTGGTGCGAAGGTGTGGATGGGGGAAGAGTGGACCCCTTTCACGAGTACCCGGGGCGAGTAGTGTAAGTGTTAGGTAGAGGGTACAGGTAAATTGTGGTTGGATATTGGCATTTGTGGTGCGGTTGAAGAATGGTGTTGTGAATGGGTGCATTAGTGTTGTGGAAATGGCTGGGCGTGTAGCCTGTTAGTGCGTGTAGTTGGTTGGGCACTCCACCACTGTGAGGATGTCGGCCAGGTGAGGCCGCAGGTGGGCTCTGGGAGCCGGTAGAGTTGTGGATGGGGCCCGAGGATCCGGAGGATGGACCCGGGTAGCCCAGTGCCAGAGAGGGCACCGAGTGGGGAGAGTGCCAGAGGGCCTTCCCCAGGTAGTTAGGTTAGGGTAAGGAGCAGGTAAGCTCGGAGGCAACTGCAGTGGTGGAGGTGTGCAGGTGGGTAGACCCACTGGGAGAGGTACACGCCACAGCCCAGAAATTGTGCGAGGGCACCGGGAGATGAATCGGGGGAGTGAGACCCCAAATTGAAAAGCACCACAGTTTGGCCAATGGGAATTGGTTTTTAGAACCCATAGTGTAAGAGGGCCAATGGTTTGGCCGGAGAAAGACCCCGGGTAGTGTAAAGTTGTTAAAGTCATTTAGGAAATAGTTAGGATTGATGAACCTGTCGCACCATACGCAGCCACTTACCTGTGGTGATGATGATGACTCCACACCTGTGTTTTCTTTGTTTTGTTGCAGGAAATGAAATTGCTGTGTTGGATTTGTGAGACGCATCACGACGTGGATGAGACATTGGGGTGATTCCATCTCTCCCTCCCTAGGAGGGACTGATGATGAATTGGTAATGGCAAATTTTGATGAGAGTTGAAAATGGCAAATTTGATTGGTTAGGAGGGAGAGAAGACGAATTTGGTTTATGGGAGGAACGGGGAAGACAGTAGGGATGTTTGTTGATTTGTAAAGTAGATGTTTATGGGTAGTGTTGTGTTTTGTGGATACAGTAAGGGGTAAGGGAGGGGCCATGTAGGTTACCTGGTGGGGGGGGGGGGGGGAGCGTACGATAGAAACGTACCTGTCTCACCTGGTTCCCATGTGCCCCCAGTGTGCATCATCTTACATTGCGTGCACTTTTGCGCCCTTACCACCTTACTCACTTGTCTTTTCTTTTGTCTCCCACCTCCGAGGATCTGGCTTTGGGGTAGAGAGAGAGGAGAGAGAGGTGCTGGCTACGCAGTTGTGGGCCTGCACTTTCGCTGCTTGCTGCTTGGATCGATACACCATATGGACCGCAATGTTTGTGGCCACCCACCATGGACCGCAGCTCTTTTGCGGCCAAGCACCACCCGTGGATGGACCTATTGGTCAACGTGGCACCTATGCCATACAGGTGAACCACTTATAGTTGGCCCCCTGACGGCCACAATAAAGAAATGGACGCGGTTGGCGCCTTTCTTTATTTTGTTTAAAAGAAGTAAGAAGGCCAAGTGCACCACACGAAGGCAAGACCAGCGGCAGAACATCGGCCGGCTGCGACACCACACAATGAGTCATAAACACTTTATTGGTGCACCGGATGGTGCTCACTGTGTGATGGGGTGGTGCTTGATGCTTGGAAGGGGTGCTCTGCACATTATTAAAGGCCGTAGGCCACAGAGCACTCGTGGGTTGGTGTATCGATGCTAGCATGCGTGCTCTCTCTATGCATAACATCTGCATGTGTTCCTCCAAAAACAGGTCCTGGATCGTAGTGTAAAAATCAGCGTAGTCTTGTGTAAATAATGCTCCCTACCGGCTGTATGTTTAGTTTGAGGATTCTTTCCGGATTCGGTTATCCTGTGGGTGTGTTTCTGTGAGGAGAAGGGTGCAACGTCGCAGGGGGACATATTTACTCATTTGTGAATATCTGTAAAACTGTCGCACTCAGGGTAGAGTTAATAGTAGAGGGAACTACATTGCGTGCCACACTAAAGTAGGTAAAAATTTATCGGGTCGGGACGCCCCGAGGGTAGAGAAGGGTGCAATGTTGCGAATATGGAATTTGGCCTCCATATCCGCTTGTAAATATTCCCCTATTTCCCCAATACTCCCCAACTATCCCCAATCCCCCATTCCCTAGTCCCATTGTCTGTAAACAACAATCAGTAGAGCCGACCTTCCCCTTTTTCCCCCATTAAATGTCGTGCCCAGGTCCACCGCACCACACGTAGACAACTTTCGGACAGCTTGCTAGTTATTCTTAGTCTATGTCAGTTAAGGACTCGTTTCCATTAATTATGACTCTTCGTTGCACCAGAATGTGATTATATGGCACCAGTAGTGAGTTTAGGACCTTTCCCATACCTCCTCCCATCTTCTTCCCCAAACAACAACAATAACAACAACTACAACAACAATTACAACTACAACTACGACTACAACAACAGAGGGGTGGGGAGTGTGCGTCCTCACACCAGCTCGGTTACCCGCCATGACCATGCGCTCCACGGCGTTACCCCGAAGGGGCTGGCTGTCAGCTCCTCGTCAGGGGCGGAGCCAGTAACCCCCCCACGCACCCAATGAGAAGCAACGTGCCGATTCCATCTGGGGCGGAGCTAACGAGCCGAGGGCGTGTCACTCCCCGCCGGATATACGCGGCCACGTACCGGACGTGACGTCAGATGCGCCCCCAGCCTGGAGAGAGAAGTTGCCACGTACGAGCGCTGAATACCTCCCCGCATCTCTGGACCGGACCGAGTCGATTCTGACCTTTGAGCCCAGGTGCACCTGGAGCCATCGATCCTGCCTTTCCTAGCCATCAATCCCCGTGTGAGTCAGCCTTTTGTCCCGTTTATCTGTCGTCTGTTGGGGTTAATATAAGATTGTGTCTAAGTGCTTGTCTTTCTATGCTATACCTCTCGTCCCTGTAATCTGACCTTCCGCCCTAATATAATCTCCTCCGGAGGTCTTGAGAACCGTATCCCTGGTGTCGCGTCAATTTAATCCCAGCCGTGTGTCTTTTCCTTCATTGACCTAGCGTAGCGCGATTAGTCAACGTTCGGGTATAATCGGGTAACTTGTGCAGACGTGGTCATACCAAAACCGCTCGGTAAATAACATCTAAGCCACGTCTGTAACAATATTTCAACATAGAGCTATTTGATCTTCATTTCAACAATATTGACAGATAAAGGTGATTTCACATAACAAATATCATGAAACATTTACATTTTGTAGTCCATTGTATAATTTAAATAAACATAAATGCAAATTTCGCATGTGGAAAAAGTATGTACACCCCTACATTTATCACTACTTGAAATACCTAAAATTAGAATCAGGTGCACCAGCTCAGGTGCAAATGATTAGAACATCGTTAGAGAGGATCTTGGAGGAACCTGTCTTATTTAAACCTCAGACATTTCGATTGGTTTGCTCTTTGTTGTTGAAGTGTGCGGCGTCACCATGCCTAGATCAAAAGATCTCTCTGAGGCCTTCAGAAAGAAGGTTATAGATGCCTATGTGTCTGGGAAGGGATTTAAAAAGATCTCCAAACAATTTGAAATCAATCATTCGACTGTCCGGAAGATCATCTACAAGTGGAGAAGATTCCAAACAACTGCCAACTTGTTCAGGCCAGGCCGCCCCAGCAAGTTCAGCCCGAGAGCAGACCGCAAGATTCTGAAAGAAGTCTCTAAGAACCCCCAGAATGTCATCACGGGACCTACGGGGAGCTCTTGCCACTGTTGATGTCAAAGTGCACGAATCTACCATTAGAAAGAGGCTGCACAAATTTTATCTACATGGGAGGTGTGCCAGGAGGAAACCTTTGCTGTCCAGAAAGAACATCAGGGCAAGACTAAAGTTTGCCAATGAACACCTAGGCAAAGACCAGCACTTCTAGAACAAAATGCTCTGGACAGATGAGTCAAAGGTAGAGCTATTTTGGCCACAGTACCAGAAGATATGTTTGGCGAAAACCAAAAACAGCATTTGACCACAAGAACCTGATACCAATTGTAAAGCATGGTGGTGGAAATATTATGGTTTGGGGCAGCTTTGCTGCATCAGGGCCTGGGCAGCTCACCATCATGGAATCCACTATGAATTCTTCATTGTACCACAGGGTGCTTGAGGATAATGTGAGGCCATCTGTCGGAAAGTTGAAGCTCAACCAAAGGTACCCCTTGCAACATGACAATGACCCTAAACATACCAGTAAATCCACCAAGGAATGGCTGAAAAGAAAGAAATGGAGGGTTCTGGAATGGCCAAGTCAAAGCCCGGATCTAAATCCCATCGAGATGTTGTGGGGGGGTTTGAAACGAACTGTGCATGCAAGAAACCCCTCAAACATCGCACAGCTGAAATAATTCTGCATGGAGGAGTGGGCAAAAATTTCTCCCAGTCGATGTCAGAGACTGGTGGACAGTTATAAGAAACGCCTACTTGAGGTTGTTTCTGCCAAAGGGGGCAATATCACCGATTAGAGCCAAGGGTGTACTTACTTTTTCCATATGCGAAATTTGCATTTATGTTTATTTAAATTATACAATGGACTACAAAATGTAAATGTTTCATGATATTTGTTATATTATATCACCTTTATCCATCAATATTGTTGAAATGAAGATCAAATAGCTGTATGTTGAAATAGGTTGAAAAAGTCAAAACTTTACATGGGGTGTACTTACCTTTTCACGTAACTGTATATATTGTTGCGGAACTCGGACGTCGGCTCTCCCCTTATCAATGGGGGGTTAATCCCCTTGTCCTTTTTATCTGGCTGACGTGAGTCCTGGAAGTTATACGCTCCTTCCGGGCGGTTTTAGGTAGAGTTATTGGTCAACTTCGTCCTCATACCTAATTACTAACACCGACCGTGAAGCAGGGAAATAACTCCCGCCCGAACCACGGTGATAGTGTACACGCCGAGCAAAGCGAGCCGCGATTCGGGCCATTAGCAAGGACTAAACCCGATTATGGCGGTTCCGATCGTGCCACGTTTACCCAATGGAGAAAAGACTGATGCGATCGGATGGAGAGGAAGCCCAGAAAATAGGAAGAACACGCAATTTATTACCAATGTACAAGGAGGAGAAGAGGAAACGAAAGAAATGTACAGGATAGGAAGAGGAAGAAGAAGCACACAGGGCAGCCTAAAACAGTCTTATTCTTAATACCCCAGGACAAACGGGCCCATCTCACATACACACTCACACGGGGATTGTAGATGGTTGATGGTCACCAATGCGTCCAGGCTCCAGCTCGGCTCCGGTCCAGGCTCCGGTCCAACGGACGAAACCCGGCAGGCAGCTCTGCGTGTAATGGAACGCGAACAGACAATTTATATAATGGGGGGAAGGCTGGTGTCCTAGCGGCGTTAATAAGTGCACACTCGTGCCAAACGCCCCCTCTCTCCAATGTACAGCTTTAGCACAAGGTTCCAACCAGAGTCCTTTCACAAGCCCGCTCTTCTAGTCAGTCCTTCAAATCACAGTAGTCCTCCAAGTCCTTCTCAAATGCCAACCTTCCACTCGAGTGCTTCGCGAGAGTCCTGTGAAAGGGCTTTGCGTTCGCGCTTTTAGAAGTTAAGCAGTGATCGCTCTGCGAGCCCAAAAGCCACGCCTGTCAGGCGATCTTACCTCAGTCCTGGTTGGCTGGTGCTTGCTTACTGGCCATGCCCTGATGGTGGGTTGACGTGGCCACACCTTCTTCCTGGCGCTCCGTCCCCTTTCTCGGGCCTCACCTCGTGGCTTATGGCGGCGTTGGGCGGAAGCCCAGCGAGGTTGCGAATGCTGCTGGCAAGGCGCGTAACAATTGGGAGGGCCGTGGGGCTCAGACAGGAGGGCGCGCCTAATGGCGTCGCTTGGAGAGGGAGGCTGCCAAAATGAATGGATTGGGGCCTACTCCTTATTTGATTGACACAACGCAGATTCAACTATTGGAAACACGGCCTTACCTATACAAATACGAATGAAATAACTGAAGTCCTATGATGACCTTCGTGTTGCTTGTGGCCTAACTATGGGGTGCTACCTTTAACCTTTTAATATTGTCATATTTACAAGTGTGGGTTCTCAAAACCGCAACAATATATATATACAGTCACGTGAAAAAGTAAGTACACCCCATGTAAAGTTTTGACTTTTTCAACATATTTCAACATACAGCTATTTGATCTTCATTTCAACAATATTGATAGATAAAGGTGATATAATATAACAAATATCATGAAACATTTACATTTTGTAGTCCATTGTATAAATTAAATAAACATAAATGCAAATTTCACATGTGGAAAGAGTAAGTACACCCTTGGTTCTAATAGGTGGCATTGCCCCCTTTGGCAGAAACAACCTCAAGTAGGCGTTTCTTATAACTGTCTACCAGTCTCTGAGATCGATTGGAAGAAATATTTGCCCACTCCTCCATGCAGAATTATTTCAGCTGTGCGATGTTTGAGGGGTTTCTTGCATGCACAGCTCGTTTCAAATCCCCCCACAACATCTCGATGGGATTTCGATCCGGGCTTTGACTTGGCCATTCCAGAACCCTCCATTTCTTTCTTTTCAGCCATTCCTTGGTGGATTAACTGGTATGTTTAGGGTCATTGTCATGTTGCAAGGTCCACCTTCGGTTGAGCTTCAAATTTCCGACAGATGGCCTCATATTATCCTCAAACACCCTCTTGTACAATGAAGAATTCATAGTGGATTCTATGATGGTGAGCTGCCCAGGACCTGATGAAGCTAAGCTGCCCCAAACCATAATATTTCCACCACCATGCTTTACAGTTGGTATCAGGTTCTTGTGGTCAAATGCTGTCTTTGGTTTTCGCTAAGCATGTGTTCTGGTACTGTGGCCAAATAGCTCTACCTTTGACTCATCTGTCCAGAGCACATTGTTCCAGAAGTGCTGGTCTTTGCTGAGGTGTTCATTGGCAAACTTTAGTCTTGCCCTGATGTTCTTTCTGGACAGCAAATGTTTCCTCCTGGCACACCTCCTGTAGTGAAATTATACCAAGGTGAACCCAGGGGTGCTCGCTACGGAAGGGGCTGTCTATAAGACCCGCGGCCAGCCGGGGCGTGCGGACACTTCGGCGGGACTCCCTGTGACATTATCCTGTAGTCTAACGGTATGTACGCCCCTAATGCTGCGCTGACGATGCGCTGTGCTAACCATTTGTTATATGGTAACTTCCATTGTTGTTCTTGAAGTGCTCTGATTTAATGCCTATTGCTGCGTGTATTGTTACAGAATGTATCAACGATCTGAATGATATTAAAGCCTACGCAGAGGTAAAGTCGTGTCTGTGTTTGATTTTCACGACATTTAATATCATTCATTTCGCCGAATGGCTGACAACCACAAGATGATCGTGGTTCCGCTTCTCGGAGCCGACCCGCAAGCTGAAGGATCTGCATCGGAATTTGCTCACTGGCTCAACACGCTGCAGAATTACTTCGCTGCTCACGTGACAGAGCCAACCGCTGCGATGAGGCTGTCCGTGTTACAGTCCAAGGTCCATCACACGGTGTACAAGACCATTGCTCGATTTGAGACGTATGCTACGGCCCTGGCCGAGTTGAAGCGACTCTACATAAAGAAACGGAGCGCTGTGCACGGTCGGCATCAGCTCTCCCAGCGACGGCAACAACCGTCTGAGTCGATCGATCGATTCGCGCAGGAGCTGCGCTACCTATTGGCAGACTGCGTGCAGGACGTTCGGACTCACGAGCAAGTGCAAGACGATTTGCTCCGAGATGCATTCATATCCGGAATTAGTTCTGGGGTCTTGCGGCTCCGTCTCTTGGAGGTCGCGGAGCTGACATTTACAGAAGCACTACGGCTGGCACGTGTCTACACTGACGCTCGAGAACAAATGACCGCATATGATCACCCACGAGTCGTGGCGGGGACCTCGCAACTCGCGCGACCCGAGAGAGCGACCGCCGAGGAAACGGAGGAGGACCCGACCCCCACGACGGCCGACACTCTGGGTGCTCCGGGAGCGGACTCTGCAGCCGGCCTCACCGCGGCCGCCGCTGCCAGGCCACGGCCTGCCCGGTATGCAAAATGTTATTTTTGTGGCAATCGGCAGCATCCCCGCTCTGAATGTCCAGCCCGTGAGGCAACATGTCACCTCTGCTCTACCAAAGGCCACTTTGCAAAAGTCTGCAGAAAGGCCGCTCGGGGCACGCATTCCCGAGCGACCTTGAATGGGCTCATCGCTGAGCCAACGGATCGCGCACCGGACGGGGCGCCGTGCACAGCTTTGATGAGCCGCTCTCCTCCTCGCGGGCCTCTGGCTTCTTGCCCGACCTTGGTGAGATACGTCGGGCCGCCGAAACAAATGGCGCGATCACGACCGGTCACAGAGCATCCAACCTTGACTGGCTTTCAAACGCCTACTTCAAACAGGCGACATGCTCCTACTTTGGAAATGCCTCTCGAAGTGCGGCAAACGCAGCACGTGACTCGAGCGCCATCTGATGACAGCTTTTGCGAATTACATGCTCCCCCTTTGGCATGTCAATCCGCAGATGGCAGAAATCTTTCTCACGTGGCTCGAGCGCCATCTCATGGTAGCTTTTGCGAATTACATGCTCCCCTTTTGCCATGTCAATCTGCAGATGGCAGAAATCTTTCTCACGTGGCTCGAGCGCCATCTCATGGTAGCTTTTGCGAATTACATGCTTTGGCATATGACTCTGCAGATGGCAGAGATCTTTCTCCCGAGGCTCGAGCGCCATCTGGCGGCTGCTCTCACGACCATC
The DNA here is from genome assembly GCF_964187855.1 of Myxine glutinosa. NCBI lineage: Eukaryota > Metazoa > Chordata > Myxini > Myxiniformes > Myxinidae > Myxine > Myxine glutinosa. Next base: position 192,147,274 of record NC_136263.1, on the reverse strand, counting down.
CCACACCCACTCTGGCAAATGGAACTACCGATGAGCCAACTGACTTCAATGCTCCTGCTGAGGCCCGAAGGATTGCTGCCGGCGTGGGATCCACCCGCGAGGCGCGATCTTCTCGCCCGGCCGGAACTATACCTGCCGGGTCTGCCGGCCTAGCGCAGGCCTTCATTCCGCTCACAGTCGCGGGCGTTGTTGCGCAAGCTCTGATTGATACGGGATCCACGGACAGTTTTATTGATCAGCGACTCGTGCATCAACATGGGTGGCCGGTTCTCGGGACAACCCGCCGGATCTTTATGGCTTCTCAGGGACTTCGGTTGAGCACTAAAGGGGCGTGTCGATTGAAACTTGTGATAAATGGCCGCACGTTCCCGGACGTGTATCTCATGGTATTACCGGCCTTATGCGCTGACGTTCTGTTAGGACTTGATTTCCTTAAGCGGCATGGTCGTTTGGAAATAGACTTCGGTGGGCCGGACACGCTCGCTGTGTGTGCCCTCGCTCAAATGGACATGGAGCCACTCTCACTGTTCCCCAACCTGACCACTGATTGTACCCCTGTAGCCATCAAATCGCGGCGCTACTCTCGCGCGGACGCGCAATTCATTGCGGAAGAAACGGCCCTGCTCTTGAAGGACGGTATCATAGAACACAGTAGGTCACCGTGGCGGGCTCAAGTCTTAGTGGTGCGGAGTGAGGCCCACCGCAGGCGAATGGTAATCGACTATTCGCAAACGATTAATCGTTTTACGCAACTGGACGCCTACCCATTACCGGGGATGGACGCCCTAGTACGCCAGGTGGCCCTGTATTCCGTTTATAGCACACTCGATCTACGTAGTGCGTATCATCAAGTCCCCATCTCTAGGGCCGATCGCATCTTTACAGCCTTTGAATCGGGTCAGCGGTTGTACCAGTTTACGAGACTTCCCTTTGGGGTAACGAACGGCGTCGCTTGTTTTCAGAGAGCTATGGATGACCTCATTGCAAAGGAGCATTTGACCGATGTCTTTGTCTATCTGGACAATCTTACGGTTTGTGGGCATGACCAGGCGCATCACGACGCTAATCTAAAACGCTTCCTCGAGGTCGCGCGGAAATATCGCTTAACCATGAATGCGGCGAAGTGTCAATACTCTCTACGCACGGTAGACCTTTTGGGGTACACCGTGACCCATCGCTCCGTCTCTCCAGATAAGGAGCGTCTGCGCCCTTTGCTCGATATGGCTCCGCCTAGCGATCGGGCTTCGCTGAAACGCGCCCTGGGGCTGTTCGCCCACTACTCAAAGTGGGTGCAAAATTTCTCCGCTAAGCTCCGCCCCCTCGTGGCCTGCGACACTTTCCCCTTGGGCCCGGCCGCCCTGGCGGCCTTCGAGGGCCTTAAAGTCGACATTGCTGGCGCCGCTGTCGCAACGATTGACGAGAGTGCCTCTTTCGTTTTGGAGAGTGATGCCTCGGATCATGCGATAGCGGCGACTCTCTCCCAAGGAGGCCGCCCTGTGGCTTTCTTCTCGCGGACTCTCACCTCCGCCGAGCGGAGGCATTCGTCTGTCGAAAAGGAAGCGTACGCGATCGTCGAATCAATTCGGCGATGGCGTTCGTACCTGCTTGGGCGGAGATTCCAAATCATCACGGACCAACAGAGTGTTGCGTTTATGTACGACACCTTACATGCTCAGCGCATTAAGAATGAGAAAATCACCCGCTGGCGTATTGAACTCGCCGACTTCTGCTACACCATCAAATACCGCCCGGGGAAGGATAACCTGGTCGCTGATGCCTTATCAAGGCCGGCCACTTGCGCGGGGATCGTATCTTTGGAGGGGCTGCGCACTTTGCACAGCACTATGTGTCATCCCGGGGTAACGCGCTTCGCGCACTTTGTGCGCGCGGGCAATCTGCCGTACTCGATGGAGGACATCCGCCGCATCTGCCGTGATTGCGCCATCTGTGCGGAACTCAAACCGCGTTTTTATAGCCCCCCTCTGGGGACACTCGTTAGGGCTACTAGACCGTGGGAGCGCTTGGCGATGGACTTCAAAGGGCCGCTGCCAATGTCGAGCAACTCTCGCTATCTGCTCACTATCGTCGATGAGTATTCCCGATTCCCCTTTGCTTACTTGTGCGGGGATATGTCGGCTGCCACGGTTATTCGGTGCCTGCAGAATTTGTTTTCTATGTTCGGGTATCCGGCCTACGTGCATACCGATCGGGGTGCGGTGTTCCTGTCCCAGGAAGTGAGGGGCTACTTGCTCCAACATAACGTCGCTTCGAGCTACACCACCCCGTACCGGCCCCAAGCTAATGGACAGATCGAACGCTTTAATGGGATTATATGGCGGGCCGTCATGCTAAGCCTCCGGACCCTCGGCCGAGGCCTCGATAAATGGGCGTGGTCGCTGCCTGCCGCTCTAAACTCGATCCGGGGGCTCCTATGTACTGCCACCAACCAGACTCCTCACGAACGACTGTTCCACCACCCTCGTAGCTCCGGCAGTATCCAGTCTTTACCCAGCTGGCTCGCTGAACCGGGGCCCGCCTATCTCAAACGAGCGGTTCGCACTAGCAAGTACGACCCCCTTGTTGACAAGGTGCAGGTCCTCCAGGCTAATCCCGAGCATGCCCGCGTGTTAACGGCGGATGGCCGCGAGTCTACTGTCTCCGTACGCCATCTCGCCCCTTGTGGGGACGACGACAGGGATACCGACGAACCCGTCTACGAGTCTATGGACTCTATCGAAGCTTCCCCTATGGAGCTACCGCTGTTACTCCCGTCGTCCCCCGCCCCTGTGCCCGACGGCGCGGGGGCGCCCCCTCCGACTCCAACCTCCGGCGGCTATTCCGACGCGGGGGACTCCGGGCTAGGGGACGCCGTGCCCGGTAGTTTCCGAACACGAACTGGCCGGGAGGTTCGCCGCCCCGACCGCTACGGGTGGACCGACTGACGTGGATTGACGTAACCCTTTGGTTTATTGCTGATGCTTGCTTGCAGACTGCCGAGCGGTAGTATAGTTTTAACGACGGGGAGAATGTAGTGAAATTATACCAAGGTGAACCCAGGGGTGCTCGCTACGGAAGGGGCTGTCTATAAGACCCGCGGCCAGCCGGGGCGTGCGGACACTTCGGCGGGACTCCCTGTGACATTATCCTGTAGTCTAACGGTATGTACGCCCCTAATGCTGCGCTGACGATGCGCTGTGCTAACCATTTGTTATATGGTAACTTCCATTGTTGTTCTTGAAGTGCTCTGATTTAATGCCTATTGCTGCGTGTATTGTTACAGAATGTATCAACGATCTGAATGATATTAAAGCCTACGCAGAGGTAAAGTCGTGTCTGTGTTTGATTTTCACGACACCTCCCATGTAGATCAAATGTGTGCAGCCTCTTTCTAATGGTAGACTCGTGCACTTTGACATCAACAGTGGCAAGAGCTACCTGTAGGTCCCGTGGTGACATTCTGGGGTTCTTAGAGACTTCTTTCAGCATCTTGCGGTCTGCTCTCGGACTGAACTTGCTGGCGCGGCCTGGCCTGAACAAGTTGGCAGTTGTTTGGAATCTTCTCCACTTGTAGATGATCTTCCGGACAGTCGAATGATTGATTTCAAATTGTTTGGAGATCTTTTTAAATCCCTTCCCAGACTCATAGGCATCTATAACCTTCTTTCTGAAGGCCTCAGAGAGCTCTTTTGATCTAGGCATGGTGACGCCGCACACTTCAACAACAAAGAGCAAACCAAACTAAATGTCTGAGGTTTAAATAAGACAGGTTCCTCCAAGATCCTCTCTAACGATGTTCTAATCATTTGCACCCGAGTTGGTGCACCTGATTCTAATTTTAGGTATTTGAAGTAGTGATAAATGTAGGGGTGTACTTACTTTTTCCACATGCGAAATTTGCATTTATGTTTATTTAAATTACACAATGTACTACAAAATGTAATTGTTTCATGATATTTGTTATATTATATCACCTTTATCTATCAGTATTGTTGAAATGAAGATCAAATAGGTGTATGTTGAAATATGTTGAAAAAGTCAAAACTTTACATGGGGTGTACATACTTTTTCACGTGACTGTATATTCTGTCAAATCCTGTAACCTCGCCAAGTCATACACATCTGTAGGACTTGGATAATTAATTAATTTCAGGTACTTTTCACATTAATATTGTCGCGCAACTACGGTTAACACCAAAGTCGTGGATGGCCTTAACGGTCTTATTCGGAGGCAACTACCCAAACACAGATTCGGCTATATGTCGCGCGGGAGGGAGAAGGAAAATGGAGGCTGCGGTAAAAGCACTTACCTTGGTGAAACAACGGCAGCCGCAGGGAAATTAATGCACGCGACACCGAATTAAAATGTACAAAAATAAAGATTTATTCACGGACCCGATAACAATGAAACGCGACGGCAATCAAATAAACCAATTCCTATATTCGGGATCCCGCACACCAGACTCAACAAATACAGACGGGAGGATGGATTGAAGGAAAATAATTGTCTCGTCGTGTAAAGTGTAACCACGGAACTCGGGCTTATCTGGTCTTTGTCGTCTTCAGTGTAACACGGCCCCGCGGCCCTCTCCGTCCGCCTCTGAGCACCACCAGGCCTCGTCGGTTCAACGGCACACCACGGGGTCCCTTGCTCCAAAGGTCCAACGCAGGGCTGCGCGAAGCAAGAGAACTCCACTCGGGCTGCCGGCTGGGACTAAAGCTGCTCAAGCTGTAACTTTCCACTCGATCAGGGACAGGACTCTCCAAACTCGGGATCGCACCGGGACTGCCAACTCAAGCCGTGAACTGCAAACCAAACTGCCGCACAACTGCTCTGAACCAACTCGCTTTCAGACTCGCGTTCGGTGCTCGCTGATCTCTCCTCTCAAACCAACAACCGTGAACCAACTCATGCTGTGCCACTCTTCTGGACCAACTCCCACGCAACTCACTCACTCACTCGAACCAAAAGTCCTGCAGCGCCTCGTATCACTCTGCGGCGGTGACGTCAGCCTTGGTGCGTCACCCAATCAGTGGCCTCCACCGACTCGTTGGCTCACTCAGGCCCCTTCCTATCGCGCCACCCCAACACTCGTTCTCTGTTCCTTGGTCATAGTCTGTGGTACTCGAGGTGGATAGGCCTGTCGGAGGTGTAAATGGCGGCGGCGATGCGGCGGTGTCCTGACCTGGTTTCCTTCCTAAATCATATCAGGGGGAGGGCGTTATTTAGTGTTCTACTAAAGGTCCTAACTAAATGTCTAAGTGGTGTGCAGTGCCAAAAGGGACAAAGGTTTGGCTAACCAGGTGAGGACACACAGGGGCGCTACTCTTTAATCGCTAACTCCACTTAACACACGAACCTCCTGGTAGGTTCACAAGTATACTCCTTACCCGACAAAACGCCTACACATGAACTTATTACAGGTAGTTTTCCTTACCGCGACAGACGAAGCACGTTACCTATTCAGATCTATCTGCTCTACATATCACTACCCTGCCAGACATAACACAGCCCCCCCCCCCGCACCCCCCACCCCCTGGAACCGTAGCTCCTGCAAGGTTCACTGCAAGCGCTACCATTCCTGTCTTAACACTTACTGTCATACACTTAATTAACCTATGAAATAAATCAGGAGGGCTGTGGGAAGTGAGTCGGGCTACTTACCTACACTTCCTTAACATTCTAAACCCCTTAACAATCATGCATTCATGTATTTACATTTTCTTCTTTGTTCCTGCGGAGGGAGGAAACAACAACACACCAAAATCTAACTTAACCACAAACCTTAGCCTTATTCAAAAATTCAAAACTTCCAAAACTCTATAACATTTGTACATACCCCGGTCTACAGACCGCATCCCCTGGTGGATGCCACAAGACACAACCTTACCTGCGGGGCCATCCCCAATGCGGCCCTAAATTTCCACGGGCCCTGTCCAGGTGTCACAGGTGAGTGACATGGCATGGTGGATTTCGCCCACATTCATGCAACACAAACCCCTTAACCACTCATTCTCATTCCACCACTCATTACTGCATTTCAAAAATCAACAAAGCACTTCCTTCACTACACCCCCCTGCAGGACAATGGCATTGATGTCATATACATGTGTGCATTCCTCAACTAGGCAGCGGGGAGGTACCGCATAAAAAGATGGTGGGGGCGCTTCAGGCTGTGGTGCCCGCAGTCCCAAAAACAAGTCAACTGACTCACAAGTTCATTGCCCCCTCCCCCCTTTACCTCTTGGCCCTGTGACAGCCCAACAGCCCCTTTCCGCCGTTACCTCGCCGGTGGGGGGTCTGCACACACACACCATGCTCCTCCGTGGCCTCTTGCTTCCGTGCAGCTACACGGGTCACCGGGGGACTCCCTCACCCCACGGCGCCCATCCAGACCCTCCACCGACGAGCTCCAATTTCCAGATACCACTGGCTGCCAGGGGTAATTGCCACAGAGGGGGGGGGGGGGGGCCACAGGCATCGCTCCTCAGAGCTTGATCCGTACCTGCGGACACACACACCTTCCCCACCAACAACATCCCCAAAACACACTTCCTCCCCCACTGCCATTCAATTCTCAACACAACTCAGCACAATTCCAAAGATGGTGTAAAAGGTGTTACAAGGCCAGCCATGGCCTGCTGCATGTGAAATCCCCCAATTCACATTTACCATTACACATTTCCAAAAGCACATTTCCAATAATCACCACTCATTGTCTCCAATAATCATCACTCATCCATTTCCTCCAACCTCACGACCACATAGAAACACATAACCACTACACAAAAACATACGCCACCCACAAGACACTGTGTGGCCCCCATTCCATCCCCTCACCGGGCATGTCATCACTCTCACCCGCCCCCCAACTCCAAATTACATGTCCCCAAAATTTCCACAAGCAAGTCCTGAAGCCTGGGACAGTAACCATCAAGGCCTTACCTCTACCTTGATGCACAGGTAACTTCCGGTTGGTCAAGTCCAAAGTGCAATCCACCCTTCACAATCCCAAAATTTCACATTGGGCGTACCAAATTTCACCAAATTTCTCTTTTGTTCCCACTACACTGGCAGGTATGTGGATCCGCATCCAACGGTGATCATCACTACACAACTACCTGTGGCCACGACAGCTCTGCACCTCTACCGTGCAAGGGTCATCGGGACAAGGTGAGCAGTCAAAACGCCAACATGGCCCGTGAGCGTCCACAAGGGTGCGACCCACCATCCATCCTTCGGCCCCCCTGCGAGGAACACAGCTGCACCAGCCCCAGCTGGCCAATGTGGTGAGCACCTGCTGCCACAACACACACTACCACACACACAACCTCGGCCCTGGGGGAGACGGTCGCAGTGCGTGGCATTCCCCTCACGTCACCTATGCTGTCCTCTCGTCCCCCAGTCCACAGAACCGCAGCCCCCCAGTGCTCACCCACACTTGACCACACCAAGGTCCAGTCGACAGCCATGCTCCACCAGGAGACCCACCCAGAAGACATGTTCCACACACCTCGGACACCCATAGCACCACGTTGACCCCCAACTACACAACTACATCCCCATGACTCCGCGTCCCAAATATTGGCGCAGTCGCCTCCATAACCAGTTGAAGGCTGTCTTGCTACCCTATCAATTTTTATCACAGCCTCCAACACTTTGGTCCAACACACCTGGATCAATAATGGCGTCACTGTACAGTGTCCACCATTTCTCTTCACAAAATTCACCCTTAAATTTGCATCTAACCCACAGATTACCCATGCCAAACATTTTTCCACAATTCACTCATTTCACCAAAGAAAGATGCTTTGCCATACACATGCCAGCCGAGCATGGCCCGGGCCCATATGCTCGGCTCGTTTACACATCTCCCGATTCACATCCCTATGGCTCTCTTCCCAAACCGAGAGTCCATAAATCATAACGGAACATCTGTGGAAGGTCACTCTCACACCATCACGCTCCACAGATGCCCCATGGTTGTCCGGTCGGCTATAATCCATCCCTGTCCATTCGGTTTGACCCGCGTCCATAGCCCAGCACGGCATGGCAGGTCATCACATGCCTGCTGTCCCAGAGTCTCAGGGAGAGGGTGCCAGGCCGCATGCCCGGGTGGTCACCACATCAGGCCCAAGTTGGCCGTCTGCGGTGCCACCACCAAAGCACGACCCACAACACCTCCCCCTAGCGGTCCTCAATTTATGCCATCCCAGGCTTGAGAAACCACCTCGGACCCCCCGGAGGTCTTAACCCCCACCAGGGTCCGGTGACCCTGTCGGCCCGAGCCACCAGCCCGGACGGCGCCCCGACGGACAAGGGACGCAACACTCCACCAGACCCCCCGTGGGGCTCAGGTCGTACCATGACACCCAAGGCTGGACCCCACGTCCAAATCTCGCCAGCACAGCCCCCTCAGCTGGCTGGCATACCAAAATTTCCAAAGGGGCAACTTTTGCCCGAGGCCATCTCCCATGACCTCTCCTGGTCCAAACTCCGCAGCCTGGGGACCAACTTCAACCAAGGCTGCTCCAAATCCAACTCCCATTTAACTCTAAATTTCTTTCTCCTTTTAAATTTTTTTATTCCCACCGCAAACCCGCAGCTGCAGGTAACAACTCCTCCAGGTTGTTCTGCCCCTCCCTGCAGCTGGTCCAAATTCCCTATGGGGACCAAATCGTCAGATGCTCGATCTCCCGACTCCCCAAGGTCCAAATCCAGCCCGGAGTCAAAACACTCCCCCAGCTGGGTATCCAATTTCGGAGCCTCCTGCTCCCAATTGTTGGGCACGGCGAGGGTCCCCATGGTCACCACAACCACCTCGGACCGACTCACCTCGTCCCCCAAACTCCTTTGGACCTGGTCATACTCTTCCCCGATGGTAATGTTCAAGGCCTCCAGCTGCTGGATCACATCATGTACATCATCATCATCAATACCACAAATCATTTCTGGCCCCGACAGGCCCTGATCAATAAATACATGGTCCGGCTCAATCGCACGGACCCCCAAAAATGTTATCCCCTCTTGCTCCGAACCACCACCCTGGCACAGCAAGGATTCAATTCCATCCCCCGGTTGGTGTGTTGTGACATCCACCCGGTCCCGACAAACAACCAGGCCAGCAGGTGGGGAACATTCCCCATTACCTTTTAATTCTCCCTTCACCTCCTGGCACTCCAGACTCACCTGTGAGCATTCCCCGTTCACCTGTAGACACTCCACGTTTACTTGCAGGCATTCCCCATCTACCTGTACACATTCCCCATCCACCTGTGGACATTCCCCATTAGCCTCTTCACATGCCGTTCCTGGTGCAATTCACAATTTGCCTTCCCCCCGTTCCGATTCACATTCTGCCACTCTTGGCTCCTCCTCTGCCCCAACGGCATCATTCGTTCGTCCTTCCCTCAATTTATTCGACCAGGCATCCATTTTGTTAATCAGTCCCTCAATTTTTCCTTTAATTTGCTCCTCCAATGGATCACTCATTCCCTTCATTCCTTCCCTACATTCATTCCCCTGGGACTCCATTTTGTTTTTCATTTCACTTTTCATTTCTTTCCTGTTATTTTCCAATCCCACAATTTGATTTTCCAACCCATCCTTCATTCCCTGTATAAGTTTAATTAAGGCCTGGGTGTCTATGGAGGCTGTCCCTGTGGTGGGGGAGGTTCCGACGCTACCCTCTACTCCCTCTATTTCCGACTCACTCCCGAGACTTCCCGCATCCTCAATCCCTTCTTCCATACCGCTCACCTCCTCCTCCGTAAAGGAGGTCGCTTTCCCGTGCGGATTTACAATAGGAATTGAATTAATTTAATGACGCACCTTTCGCGTCGTGCAAGCCCAATCGACTATACAATTTTTTTTCGCCTCCAACTACAAAATTTTTCTTTCCAAATTCTCCACACTCTGACACCAATATTTATTTTTTTTACTACGGGTTTCAAATCCCACTACTGACTACCAGTTGTCGCGCAACTTCGGTTAACACCAGAGTCGCAGATGGCCTAAACGGTCTTATTCGGAGGCAACTACCCAAACATGGATTTGGCTATATGTCACGCAGGAGGAAGAAGGAAAATGGAGGCTGCGGTAAAAGCACTTACCTTGGTGAAACGACGGCAGCTGCAGGGAAATTGTACAAAAATAAAGAATTATTCACGGATCCGATAACAATGAAACGCGACGGCAATCAAATAAACCAAATCCTATATTCGGGATCCTGCACACCAGACTCAACAATTACAGATGGATTAAAGGAAAATAATTGTCTCGTCGTGTAAAGTGTAACCGCGGAGCTAGGGCTTATCTGGTCTTTGTCGTCTTCAGTGTAACACGGACCCTGGCCCTCTCCGTCCGCCTCCGAGCACCACCAGGCCTCGTCGGTTCAACGGCACACCACGAGGTCCCTCGCTCCAAAGGTCCAACGCAGAGCTGCGTGAAGCAAGCAAACTCCACTCGGGCTGCCGGCCGGACTAAAGCTGCTCGAGCTGTAACTTTCCACTCGACCAGGGACAGGACTCTCCAAACTCGGGATCGCACCGGGACTGCCAATTCAAGCCGTGAACTGCGAACCGAACTGCCACGCAACTGCTCTGAACCAACTCGCTTTCAGATTCGCGTTCGGTGCTTGCTGATCTCTCCTCTCGAACCAACAACCGCGAACCAACTCGTGCCACGCCACACCTCTGGACCAACTCCCGCGCAACTCACTCACTCACTCGAACCAAAAGTCCTGCCGCACCTCGTATCACTCCGCGGCAGTGACGTCAGTCTTGGCGCGCCACCCAAACAGTGGCCTCCACCGACTCGTTGGTTCGCTCAGGCCCCTTCCTACCACGCCACCCCAACACTCGTTCTCTGTTCCTTGGTCATAGCGCGGGGTACTCAAGGTGGATAGGCCTGTCGGAGGTGTAAATGGCGGCGGCCATGCGGTGGTGTCCTGGCCTGGTTTCCTTCCTATGTCATGTCAGGGGGAGGGCATTATTTAGTGTTGTACTAAAGGTCCTAACTAAATGTCTAAGTGGTGTGCAGTGCCAAAAGGGACAAAGGTTTGGCTAACCAGGTGAGGACACACAGGGGCGCTACTCTTTAATCCCTAACTCCACTTAACACACGAACCTCCTGGTAGGTTCACAAGTATACTCCTTACCCGACAAAACGCCTACACATGAACTTATTACAGGTAGTTTTCCTTACCGCGACAGACGAAGCACGTTACCTATTCAGATCTATCTGCTCTACATATCACTACCCTGCCAGACATAACAATATATTTGTTGTACTATATTTCTATCGTTCAGCCTGTGCCTTTGTACAATAATTCGATACATCAATATCCAACTCTTGGGATACGCAAAGGTACAACCATCTTTTCCTACATGTCATTTATATTAGATTTAAAATGATATAAAAATTCTGATTATTGTTGAGTTGAAATAATACATATGAACATAATTGACCCAATAATTAGAATTGAAGTGTTGGACTTGTAATGTTTGATAAACACCATTCTGTAAGATTTTCATTATTTCAACAGGTGGTGGAAGCCCATAGTAATATTTCTTTTTGTTTGGAGATCAAGGAGCACAAGGTTTGGAGATGGATATTTCAAAGTACTATTTGTCTGACTATTATGAATACAAACACAATGAGAACCGTTCCCATTATTATCTTCTAAATTCATAATAATATTCCTTTGTTAATTATAACCACATTCTCAGACAAAATAACCACATTATCAATTTTTAGTTTTTTACAATATTTGAGGAGTTCTATATTTGATGTTGTATTCTTTCCAAATTCTTTAAACCATTTATCAATGCTCATTTATTCATGAGAAATAAATAATCTATTACACCTTTTAGTTAGGCTAACACCTACCTGAGCGATAGAAGAAAGCACATCTCCAACTAACAATCTCGCTTTATAAGGTAGGCTTTAATTTTGTTCAGTAAAATCCACAATTACACCACTTCTACTAATTTGTTTTTCTAACTCTTTGTTATGTCTTTCCATCTCCTTTTGACCTTGTAGTTGAGCCTTCCTTTCCTTAGCAGCTTTCACCACAGTGGAAATACCACACATCAAAGTTCCCGCCACACCAAGACCCGCCAATAAAAGAGGGAGGGATCTAATAAATCCTCCGCTCATCTCCCTTGTTGAATAGTTCTTCAACATAGGTTGACATTTTAATTTAAAATGGGCCAGTTTTGTTTAAGTTTTTCACCTGTTTTTTCAGGAGCAAAACATCAATTCTTACAGATACTTTCTCTGAAATGTATTAACGTTAATCATACAAGACTTTTGATTTTGAATACATAATATTAATTTATCAAGATTGATTTGATTAACATTTGATCACTCATTTATTTATTAAAAAATTATGTAAGACTAATCATAACACCATTATCTGTATTAATGACCTATACCTGGTTGTCTTTTCGGTTTATAGTGGCCTCCACCAAGATGCATTCCTTCACCCTTCTAGTTTGGTGAAAGAAACATTCCATCCCCAGCTTTAGTAATTATTTTATATTTCCCCAACTCGTGTTTCCTTGCAATAGGCATCTTACATATTTATTTATTAGATAACTTCTCGTAAGTGAATTCTGATGGATATAATTTCTTCATTAAAGGAAATCATACGATTAGTTGTCCTAAAAGTTATTCTGTAAATGATTTCTCCTGACACGGGATGATACACAAGATTTTTCTGTTCCATACTGAATTTATCACCAATTGGTGATAAATTATTCTATCATTGTGGGCACCATCAATCAAATCAGTGGATTAATACTGAATTTATACCTGAAGATATTTGAATTATGTAATCGCTGTAAAAAGCTCGTTAGTTTCAACCTTCTTTTGAGGAGAAACGCAATAACTCTTTAAATTAATTATCAATTGTGAAATCAATTTTATAATTATTATTTTAAGTCTAATAGTTGATTTTGAAGTATGTTTTTGAATACCTATAATAATATTTTTGGTTCATCACCTTGTTCTCTCATAAGGTGCGTAATTTCAGAGGATATTTGGGAAATCTCGTGTGCTTCAGATGAAACTGCTGTAGTTTTGTATTCGCCTCCTGGATTATAACTAAACGTATCATTTTTCTCTGTGATATTAAAGAGCGCGTTGTAAGTTTACATAGACAATAAAGATGCCTCACATTCTTTTGTGGGGTCAAGTTGTGGTGGGTTTGGGAATGAAGCTGTGTAATCACTCATCGTGAAATTAAAACTAAGGATTTGTTTCTCATTTATAACTCAAAAAGGTCTGAATATAATCATTATAAATATCTTTTTTATTCTCTGAAACACCACACTTGTTAAATAATCCTGAAAAGAAGACAATACAAATAATTTTTCTTCCAACATTCAGTGGTTATGATTCCATTATTTTATCCATAAATATAAATACTTGTTTATCATCCTTCAATAACAAAAACAATTCGCATTAACATCGTCAATAGATTATATTTTTCATCATGAGAGAATTAAACTCATTTAATATCGGATAAAATATTTATATATTGACATTTATTAATTATTTTCATGTTCGTTAACTGGTCTAACGTGGCTGATGCTTCATTAAAATAATTGTTATTTCCAGCCCTATAACTATCTTACAGCAATAATAGTTTATTAACTAACTGTGATGGGTTATTTGGAAGAAAGCTAACTTGTGACCCAAGCTTACTTGAACCTTCAATAATGTGTTTTCCATTTCATTCTACTTACTTTTACCAGCTACACTAACCCTATAAACAATCAGGTTTAGTAAATCAATATATATTCTGTCATGCTCATTTTTCTTCTTCAATGCTTCATTGAAATAAAGTTATTCAAAATGAAATGGATCCTTGATATCCATCTTCTATATATGTACCAGTTTTTGTTTGTTTGGTTGTTTGTTTGTTTGTCTGCACGCGCTAATCTCCTGAAGAGTTAAAGATAGGAGGAAACCTCAGACCCCAAAAATGTCGGGACTAGCGGATGTCGGGAAGGTTATAGGCTAGGTAGCGAGGCCAGTCGAGGCCGCCTCGGCCGGGCTGGGCCCATTTCACGATTAAAAGCTGAGCTGAATTATAGTACTCAAGCTTCTACGGCCGTGGGTAAAAGCTGAATTATAGTAGTAAATTCATTCACAACTAAAAATGTTGGGACGGGCCCCGGGAAGGTTGTAGGATAGGTGGCGAGGCCGGTCGAGGCCCACCTCGGCCGGGCTGGGCCCATTTCGCAATTAAAAGCTGAGCTGAATTATAGTAGTCAATTTTCTATGGCCACAATTAAAACTGAATTATAGTAGTAAATTCATTCAAAAAGAACCCGGGCAACGCCGGTGCTTTCGGCTAGTTTTTTTTATAAGAAACAATAATCTGGGGGTTAATTTCACTGGTGGTTAAGCAGAATTTAAAAATATCAATTCATTATTAAATATCAATACCTTTTCTTTAACAAGACAGAATTGAACTATTTCTTCTGTTTGTATGAGACCAGCTCAGGATTTTGAAAGTGTTGAATATTCATTGTTTTGAATAGCTTTCATAACATAAGTGGAAGTGAACTGAATGTCTCCGCATTAAAGAGCCGCCGATTTTTAACATCCACCAATAGGCCGTTGGCGCAGAGGAAATCAGCGCCCAGCAAGGGGGTGGACACCCTCGCCGTGACAAAATCCCATGTGAACCGCTGCCCACCAAAACACAGCTGTGAATGTTAAGTGCCACGTTTCGTTTACCAAAAGTCTGAATAGCACTGACGTTGGCGGCTTCCAGGGCGGGGCCATGTCCCCCGGCCTCCCGGTCCAATGCCGACGCAGGCAGAACGCTCACCTGGGCACCTGTGTCGCAGAGGAAACGACGTCCTGAGTCGGTGTCCGAAATGAACAACAAACTGCCCGAACGGCCGACGCTCATGGCAGTTAACGAGCGCTGGCCACCCCGTTTCCCGACTTGCTGAAGCTGCAGGATGGCCGGCATGCCTTGGCATTGGGACCAAACCTTGCATGGTAAAAACACAAGCTTGGGGGCTTCCGCCGCTGGGCTGTAATGGCGGCCACAATGGTGCCCGCCAGCGGCATAGGCTCGACGCGGCCGGGGTCCCATGCAGCTGCACTGCATTGCTGTCTGGTGGAGAAAAACTTGTCTGCTTCCCTGGCCAAGGCGCGGAAACCCTTAACGGGCGAGTTGGCCAAGGCTGACCATACCTGTCCTGGCAGCTGCTGCAGGAACAGCTCCTTGAAGAGAAAACATGGCCGGTGTCTGTTCAGGAGATGTGGTGGTCATGTGGTCCATCAGCTCTGACGGCTTGGAGTCGCCCAGCCCAGGTAGAGAAGGGAGCTGACGGGCACACTCGGCCTCAGTGAGCTCGAAGGTATCAAGCAGCAGGGCCTTTGGCATCTCGTACTTGCCGCCCTCCGGAGGATCCTGGAGAAGGCTCACCACCCTGGTCGCAGTGGAGCCGCTGAATGCAGACACCACATAATAATATTTAGTGTCGTCAGCAGAAATGCTCTGAATGGCGAATTGGGCCTCAGCTTGTGCGAACCAGACGGCAGCCTGTCGTTCCCAAAACTCCGGCAGTTTGATCGAAACTGCGCTTGTCGCCATGTTCGTTCAAAGCTCCGAAAATGTTCAAGAGCAAGACGGGGTCACCAATGTAGGAGTTGCAGACAACAAGAGGGTAAAAACTTCTTGACTTGTTCAAGGCTCCTTTATTTCCACAGAACTCAAACCCGACCGGAACTCATGTCTCTTTATATCCCCCATGACTTCCGCCCGATCCTCTGACAGGGGCGTGGCACCAACACCCGAGCGCACGCCACGCCCATACCGTCAATAGACCCACTGGTCCCGTGCTAGTGAATTATGTCTCTATGGGGTATCCCCCACAGTATCGTATATATCAATATCATCAATCATATCTCAATAAACATCTTTTGTATCAATTTTCAAAATAAAACGATCTGCATCCATATAAAGGAGATTAACATCATTTTGATATTTCTTCCTTAAGTTATTGTAAAAGTAATCATACATTAATGACTTTGATAAATCAAGAATTGATGCTCCAATATAAATAGGCTTATCCATTTCAATACTTTCTTTAACCAAATGGATAGCACAAAAGTTCTCTGAAAACACCTCTGCTCTTGGAAAACTGGGTCTATTAATTAATTTTGTTGTTTGTTTCCAAGATGTAGCAAGTCTTATGTTTTGTCTATTCCTAACATTTTCCATCGTCTTTCCAAATACAGCATTATTCATCAATTTATAAAAGTCCTTCTCAAAATCTGTCTTTGCCTCTGTTCTTCTCTTTGTATTAAAATCAATATATGTTTTCAACCAATGACTTTGGTTAAACTTTAAAACTCCATGAATCTTCTTCACTTTTAACCCTGCTGATAAACATTGTCTCAAGTTCCTTTGGTGTAAAACATAATTTCCTTTATTAAATAATGTAGTAAGTAATTTTTCTGTTCATTTACTTTTTGTATTAAATGATTGTTGATAATCACTTATCCATTCTTTTCTTGGTCTTACTTTATCAGGAGCATAAGGTAGATCTTTGTGTTTAGTATGAAGTTCTTCGGGATATTTCAAATCAACCTCCAAATAATATCCAATTTTAGCTTTATCCAATTATTTTTGTGTAGAGATAACGATATCCTGTAAAACCTTTTCATAATCTTTCTCTTTAACCCACCTAAGTTCTCCATAAGGTAGGGCTTGAGACATAGCCTATCCACACAAATTATTAGCATCATAATACATCAAATAAGAACTATCTTTTGTAGCATCATAATTCGAAAGATATTTGTTGTTGGCTTTAGCATATCTAGTCGAACATACTTGTGATATTCCTCCTCTTTCAGCCTTTTCTATCATCAAAAGCATATCTACATCACTGATCAAATCCAAAGCCTGTTTTGTCATTTTTAACATAGCACTCCAAGCTAAACCAGGAGCAGTAGCAGTGTAATAGTGAGCGGGGTCTAATCCATCAGAATTTTTATTATGACAGACGCTTCTAAAAGTCTCAAATACATCAGCCAATAGTAAGACATCAGTTTTAAGATACAAATCATGATACTCTCCAAGGTTCTTTGTATTAAACTTTTTCCAAACATTTTGTGCTTGAGTATAATCTTTATCAGTTATATGACTTTTATTTAATTCGTTATAGAAATTTTATTTTGAGGGAAGTTGTGTTTCTTTAAACCTCTCAAATTAATCCATATAATCATACGGATATATCCCCTTTTGTGATAAGAGTTCAATCTCTTCTTGATTTGTGAAATACTCTGAAAGACTCGGAAAGTTTTAAATATTTCATACCAAGTTAGATAATGGAAACTTGAATGAGTCAACAAATCTTATATTAGTTATAGGAGATGTTTGAATTTTTTTTGTGAATGAACTGTATTTCTGATCCGTGTTTGGAATTGCAGAAATGTCTCCAGATGTCTTTGAAAGTTCATTAATAAATAGATGTGTATCATAATGAGCGTTGTTATGAAGAAAGACTGGAATGAAAGAGGGGAGTTTATAATTAATATCACAACTTTGATGAGCCGGACCTCTATATTTACCAGTGAGATGACAATGATCTCCAACCTTTAGACCTTCACCAATTTTCTCCTCACAAATATGACAGTCAGGCTTTGGCTGCCCAAATTCTGTTTCTTCTTCTTTTGTTGAGGACATTGGTTTATTGGTTTCTCTCATTATCTTGGTTAATCGAACACAGTCTCTTTCTAGTCGTTTCACAAACTCATCTGGGGCATCTTCTCCTCTATAATCCTCCAACTTGTCGTATTCATCACCAACGGATGATTTGATATAATAACAGAAACCACAAGGAGTATGTTTTTGATCTTTACTCGTGTATGATTTTTTTGGATTTGGAGAAGCAGTATCTATTTTTTCAAGCATACTTTCAAAGTCAGCATATATCACGAATGGAAGTTTTATAGTCTTGTTGAAATCTTTAAATGATATGTTTGCACCTGCTTTTGGATTATTAATTACGGTGGATTTATGATCACTACAGTATTTTGAATGTTGGTTTAATCGTTCTTTCGTATGAAAGAAGTTAAGACAACGCTTACAAAGATATGTTTTATATTTTCTTTTAACTACTTGTGTTAAAGGTTGGGGGTGATTAATCTAGGCAAATTTTTGATGGAAGCATAATGTGAATTTTCTTCTAAACTAAAACAAAGAAGGTCAATATGAGTTTCATCATTTTTATCGTTATCAGAAATTTTTAAAATCTGAACTTTGTTTGTTTTTGTTAGTCCATAAACATTAACAGATAGATTATTCATTTCTTCAAATTTTAGAATATCAATCAATGACATTGGAAACTTTAAACCTCTAACATTTAACGTATTCTCGTATTTCTTATGATGAGATACTCTCTCAGGGTTCCAATGTGGGGGATAAAGGTGAGCGAGAACAGACCATCGGAAACATTTGTTATCTTTGTTTTGAATATTAATAACCGCTTTTTAAAGTTTTATAACCCTCGGTAAATCAATGTAAGAAGAAGCTTTAAGAGGGTCTGATTTCAGAATGTGTGTATCTCGGAAAATGATTTTACTAATACTATATCCACTACCCACCACAGTATTATCTACATCCTGCTCCTGTTTTACAAGTTCACCATAAACACCTGATGATAAGAAATCTTGGAATGATGTGATAAAGTGAGGGTCTGTTCTCATAAAGGGAGTTTCTTCAACACCATCTTTTACCAAACCCATTTTTACTCCCATGTAAAACTTTAAAGTATTCATCTCAGTCAACGTATCTTTTACAAGTGTTTCAACAGCAGGTTTAACCATCTCAACCGCCTCAGAGATTGATTTTGGTCCTGGAGTTCCAAACTAAAAAACCATTATCTTAATATGTCCCTTAAATGCTCCATCAGAGTTTTTAATAGAGTATCTAACTGTCTCTTCATTCTTCTTGTGTTTTTTTGATTGAAGGTGTCTGGGAAAACTTTTCTTCAAGACATCCTTAGAACAGCCATCACAATGTTTTGTTTCTCTCTCAAGAGGAGATAGTAGATGATGTCGATTAAATGTGTGTTTGTGGGTTTGAAGGTGGTTTTTATAATATTTATATTCATGATTACAAACGTCGCAATACGTTGTATTCACCATATTTATGTAGTAAAACTTTATTTCAACTAAAAATCTCGTGGTAATTTCTAGATACTTTTTCGCTGAAAATAAAATTTTCTTGATCAAAATCTCGTAATTTATCGATACAGTTGCGATTTTTAGAACCCTCCACTTTGTAAATATTGTAATAATCCCTTATAAATAATCCCCTGTAAATATTCCCATTTTTGTGTAAGGTCAAAGGTCGCACCCTAGTTAGGTCATATTGCAACACGTAGGACAGCATAGGCTCTTCTTTAGTTATTTCATTAGTATGTGTTCTAGTTAAGGATCTGTTTCCAATAGTTGAATCTGCGTTGTATTAATCAAACAACCTAGGCCCCTTCAATTACCCCCAATCTCTCTTATTCTTTTTTTTTCTTCTTTTTTTTTGGTATGCTGAATCGAGGCTTGTTAAAGAGCTAACATTTATTTCACAAACAAATCAACCAGACAAACAAGATATAGAAAAAGAGAAAGCGGAGGACAAGAGGGGGAGAGAAGGGGAAGCACACAAACATAACATTTGAGAGCAGGGAGATGTGTGGGAGGGGGAGGGCTTGAGGGGAGGAGGCGTGGGAAGGGGGGGGGGGGGTGGGAGAAGTATAAAACACAAGGACACCAAGGACTTCCAGGACAGAAGTTGGTATTTCAAAAAAGTGGATTTGGGGTGAAATTAGCGGGGGTAGAAAAGATCAAGGTTTTGGATGGGGGAAGATAAGAGATGGTGGTGAACAGCTGTTTTAAAGACCTGGAGGGTGGAGTGGGATTGAAGAGAGTGAGGGAGTTTGTTCCAGAGGCGGGAGAAAAGAGGAATGAAGGAGTGAAGGTGAGCAGAGAGTCTTGATTTTGGCAGTTTAACCATAAGAGGGTTGCAGGCAGATCTTGTGCGACCTGTAGGAATATTTGGGGGACAGAGCCCAGAGAGAGCTGGGGGGGGGGGGCAAGGCCATAGAGGAGTCGGTAGAAGACGGAAAGACCACCAACCTGCCTGCAGTGAGTGAGTGAAAGGCCCTTGGAGTTAGCTTCATCGCGGGAGATTCCAATGATTCTGAACGCTTTGGTTTCAACAGCGTGAAGACGAGCTAGGTGTGAGGCAGGAGCACCAGCCCAGAGGGGAGAGCAGTATTCCATTGAGCTGCGAATGAAAGCCTTGTATGTGGTGAGGAGCTCAGGTGTGCCAAGGAAGGACTGCGCACGACGGAGGATGCCCAGTCGGCAACTGGCTTTGGAGGCCAGATTTGAAATGTGGTTTTCCCAGGAAAGATCATGGCAGATAGTGAGACCCAAAAGCTTGAGTGACAGAACTTCTTGGAGAGGATTATTCAGAAAGTGGATGGGAGGGTTGTCCAGTCGGTCTTTTCGGAGAGACATCGTAAGAGTGTGAGATTTGTCAGGATTGAAAAACATGTTCCACTTGTTTGCCCAGTCTGTGAATTTGTCCAGGTCTGCAGAGAGTGAGGAGGCTGCAGACTGCCGATCTGAGGGATTAGGAATGGAGCGACAGAGAGTAGAGTCATCAGCAAAGAGATAGAGAGGATTTTCAAGAGAGTCAGAGAGATCATTGATGAAGACCAGAAAAAGCACAGGGCCCAGAACACTGCCTTGGGGAACTCCAGCCTGAACAGGAAGAGGAGATGAGAGAAACCCATTCAGGGCCACACGTTGATTACGACTAGAGAGGAAGTCCGCCAGCCATGCGTGGAGATTTCCATGGATACCAAAGGAGGAGTGTTTGGTGAGCAGAGCGGGGTGCCAGACCGTATCGAAGGCACGTGATATGTCAAGGGAGACAGCTCTAATTTCCTGTTTGGCATTGAGGACCTCCATCCATTGTTGAGAAAGCAGAAGCAGCATGTCCAGAGTAGAGTGACCAGGTCTGAAACCAAATTGATGATCAGAGATCAAGCCATTGGAGAAGAGGAAAGATTTCATATCTGAAGCAATGATGGATTCCATGACTTTGCTGATAATTGGGAGAAGGCTGATTGGTCTGTAGTTGCTAGGAACTGTTTTTGCACCTTTTTGTGCAAAGCGGTGATGTTGGCTGATTTCCAAGCAGATGGAAGATGACCTTGAGCAAAAGAGAGGGTGAAGAGAACAGAGAGAGGGAGTGAAAGAGCGGAAGAACAGGATTTTAGGACCCGTGGGCTGATGCTGTCAGGTCGAGTTGCAGAATCAGAGTCGAGGGTTGACAGAAACTTTTCCACCTTGTCAGGAGGAAAGGACACAGTGTCCAGGAGCAGCTGGGTATGACTGGGTATGGTGGGTACAGAGAGGGATGGGTTTGGGACACAAGATCTAGAGGCAAACATAGAGTTGAGGCATTCAGCTTTTTCACGTGCGGAGTCAGCCGTGTAGCCATTTGATGTGAGGGAGGGGATGGAGGGGGAACAAACACCAGAAACAGATTTGACCAGATGCCACCAGGATTTGGAAGAGAGAGACAGATAAGAGAGTTCGGTCTTGAGAACGGAGAGATATTGTTTCCTGGCTCTCCTGAGGGTGGACACACACTTGTTTCGGGCTTTGTGAAAGGAAATGAGATTTCGTTCTGTTGGATTTGCTTTCCAGGAGACGAAAGCAAGTTGTTTCTGGGCAACAGCCTCACCACAAGATTCCGTGTTCCATGGACGGGAGTGCCAGTAGCACCTCCAGTCGGGGTCACTCTCTCTCTCTCCAGTCAATCACTCTCTCTCCAAAGTCACTCTCTCTCAGTCAGTCAGTCAGTCAGTCTCAGTCAGGTCAGTCACTCTCTCTCCAAAGTGCCAGTAGCACCACCTACAGTCGGGGTTTGTCCCTCCCAATGCTCTCACGTGATTTTATTAGCAGCATTTGCTGCACAAAACGCCATTAGACATGTGCTCATCTTGGAGTAGAAGGGCGGAGCGCCGGGAGGAGGCGTGGCCCCCTGTCAACCGGCTGTCAAAGGTGGAGCCAAGGAGCCCTCATCAACCAGTCAGGGCCGAGGCCAGCTCACCGATAGGCGGATTCAAAAGGCAAGCGGCTTGATACGCGAGTGGGCAATATAAGCGGGTGCGTGGGACTACTTCAAGAGATGAGCCAGAGATGAGAGGAGAGGTGCCCGGGAGAACGACTCGAACAGATGAGAAAGGAGTCCTTGCTTGCCGTTTTCACGGACCATTGGAGGCGCACAGCTGGCCGAAGGCTAAGGGACAATTTATTACGTATGCCGCAGCCCAGTCTTACCCCCCGCGATATAATTGTCCGCTCACGTTAAACGCCACGCGAAGATGCCGGCTGCTCGTGCCGCGGTACAAGTGAACACCCGGAGCGTGGACCGGAGCGCGAGGTCGGAGCCGGACCTCACCGCCTACCTCGATGCCTACCAGCTGCCCGGACCCTTCTCTCCCTTCCCACCACCACCACCACCTTTTCGTGTGAGTGTGTTTGTTCTGCCTGGGGCGTGATAATATAAGAGTGTATAAGGTTTGCCCTGTGTATCTGCTTCTTCCTCTTCAACTGTACATTACCTCTTTCGTTTCCTCTTCATTCTTGTACAATAAATTCTGTGTTCCTCCTTTATCTGATTTCTTCTCATCTGATCGCTTTAGTCTTTTCCCAATTGAATGGCACGGTGGCACGATATAGGAACCGCTTATAATCGGGTCTAGTCTTTGTTAGCGGCCTGAGTCGTGGCTCGCTTCGCTCGGCGTGTCCATTACAGCCGCGGCTCGGGCGGGGCTCATTTCCTCGCTTACCGGCAGGCGCTGGTAATTAGGTAATAGGAGCAATTGGTCTACCACCCTATTCAGTGCTGACCGGAAGTGACGTCATAGCTCCAGGACTCGGACGGCCAGCTTAATAGACAAGGGGATTAACCCCCCCTCGGTAAGGGGAGTGCCGTACTCCGAGATCCGCAACAATACTTTTTCGCTTAAAATAAAATTTTCTTGATGAAAATCTCGTGTTTTATAGATATTTTTGCGCTTAAAATACAATTTTCTTGATGAAAATCTCATAATTTATATATTTTTTTGCTTAAAGTAAAAATGGTTTTTCGAATATCCGGCTGGAATCACTTCCCTTTTATCTATATATTTGTGCTTAAAGTAAAAATGGTTTTTCGAATATCCGGGTAGAATCACTTCCCTTTTATCTATATATTTGTGCTTAAAGAAAAAATGGTTTTTCGAATATCCGGGTAGAATCACTTCCCTTTTATCTATATATTTGTGCTTAAAGTAAAAATAGTTTTCAAATATCCGGCTGGAATCACTTCCCTTTTATCTATATATTTGTGCTTAAAGTAAAAATGGTTTTTCGAATATCCGGGTAGAATCACTACCCTTTTATCTGTTTATTTGTGCTTAAAGTAAAAATGGTTTTTCAAATATCCGGGTAGAATCACTTCCCTTTTATCTATATATTTGTGCTTAAAGTAAAATTTCCTTGATGAAAATATTGCGGTAATTTATAGATACTTTTTCGCTTAGAATAAAAATCAGTTCTTGGCACAGATCCAAATTCATAGTCCCCTGAGGGAAGTAGGTGATAAATGTTGCTTCTGGGACACCTCCGTTTAACATGGGAAATCCCTATCTAATGTCATTTACCCCCTTGTCTTTTTCAAAAATCATAAACACCTCTATTTCTCCCTCTATGAACCTATAATCCTTCTCACCTTATGAACCTATGATCCTTCTCGCCTTATGAACCTATGATTTTCTTCCTTTATGAACCTATGATCCTTCTCGCCTTATGAACCTATGATTTTCTTCCTTTATGAACCTATAATCCTTCTAGCCTTATGAAGCTATGATCCTTCTCACTTCCATGTAATTTTTACCCTATTCCCCCCACTAGCCCCTTAATGTAGTTCCTTAGACCACTCTACTAATGAGCCTATAAATATATTATCTCTTTCTAACTTTTTAAAGAGTTCCATTCTCCTATAGAACTCATCCCCATCAAGTATATTTATAAAGTATACAGGTTCCTTAACCTTTTGTTGTGAAAGTATAAAGTGGTATGTTTCACGGAGGGTTCTTGTTTGACCTCCTCCTCTCCCACATACCATTTTAAAATTATAATATTTATTATCCGATTGATAACCATTAAAGTTCTCACTCCACTCTAATATATTTTTCTTCCCGCCCTCCATTACCCCACTTAACAAATGAATACGTTTATCCGTCTTGAGAACCTTCTGACCAGTGATTCTCTCAACCTCTTGAATCTGATATTTTTCACATTCGTTATGTTTTCCATTTATATACCAAGGTTGATTACACCTCCACTCTTTAGTCTGGTTGATACTTGGTTCTATCATTTATATAATAGTAAAAAAGGCGGCGGTAGCCCGTTAAAATCCCTAACCCCCCTTTTTAACTTATCACTTATATATATATATATATCTTATCACTTATGTATATCTTATCACTTATATATCTTATCACTTATATATCTTATCACTTATATCTTATCACTTATATATCTTATCACTTATATATCTTATCACTTATATCTTATCACTTATATATCTTATCACTTATATATCTTATCACTTATATCTTATCACTTATATATCTTATCACTTATATACTTATATAACCATAAGGGAGACTATCAATTCCATTTTCTAAAATAAACCTCTTATCATCAAAAGCCCCCAATGCTTTCTTATTCACCTCTTCTGAATATAATTGATGTTTATAACTTCTTATTCCATTAATCTTTCTAAACCAGGGGTCAGGAACCTTTTTGACTGGGAGAGCCATAAAAGCCAAATATTTCTAAATATATTTCATTGAGAGCCATATAGTATTTTTAACGTATAATAAATTAAATATGTCTTACTTTTAATGCGACTTCTGGTGCTGCATGGTTTTGCTGATGGCCTTGTAGTCTGGTTCATACGTGGTGAGGTTGAGCTTCATGCAGGCGTTGAGGCTTCCATCAGTTAAACGTGAGCATAGGTTGGTCTTAATGTTCCTCATATGCGAGAATGACTGCTCACATGCATATGTAGAGCCAAACATGGTCAATACGGCAATACTCACACGCTGCATTGTGTGGTATGTCACAGGAAGCTCGTTCCAAGTTTTAAGAATCAGCTGGTCTTCAGGTTGAAGATTTTTCATTTCTGTCCACTTGTGTTCCCTCGCCAGCTCTGCTCGCTGTCGCGCAAGACTTTCCAACTCTCCATTAAGTGACTTGAACTTACTCATCCACATGTCTGATGCCTTCAGGTCAGCAACTTCCAGCTCAAAGTCTCCGATAGAGACCCCGCGGATGCATGTCAGGTCGATTTTGTCCACTGCACACTCATGTGGATGAGTGATGAACTTGAAAAGCCCAGTGCGCGCACGAAATTCTCCAAAACGTGCTTTGAATGACTGCAGGAGATTGGACGTAAAGCCAGCTAGCTGCTGGAGATCCAGATGTTGAGTGGAGTCACTTGCTAAGCATGCATCTCTAAATTGTTGCAGTCTTTCAAAGTGCAGAAGACGACCTGTTTCAATGTCCCTGAGAAAGACTTCCAGCTTGCTTTCAAATGCAAACACTGCTTGTTGAAGGGATGAGATTGTATTTCCAATACCTTGCATTTTCACATTGAGCTGGTTCAGATGGCCAGTTATGTCCACGAGATAGTGAAACTGCAGGAGCCAGTCAGTGTTGTCTAGCTCAGGATGCTTGACGCCTTTCATTTCAAGAAAAGTCCGGATTTCACTCAGGCAAGCTGCAAAACGGCTGAGCACCTTCCCCCTTGACAACCAACGCACGTTGCTGTGTAAAAGCAGACCGGGATAATGATTCCCAACTTCTTCTAACAGAGCTTTAAACTGGCGATCATTTAAAGCTCAGGCAACAATAAAGTTGACCACTCGAATGACCAGCGACATCACCTCACCAAGCTCCTGGCCACACGTCTGAGCGCAAAGCGCCTCCTGGTGCAGGATGCAATGAAAACTTAGGATGGCTCTCTTTTCATGTTCACGGAGAAGCGCTACAAATCCTTTGTTCTTCCCCAACATACAGGGTGCACCATCAGTACAGACAGAAATAAGTTTATCCATCGGTAGTTTTTTTTCTTTAGCAAACTCCATGAAAGACGTGAATAAATCCTCTCCTCTTGTTGTCCCTTTCATTGGCAAAACAGCCAAGCTTTCCTCACGCAGTGTGTCACCTGCAGCATACCTGGCAATTATACTGCACTGAGATAGATGGCTAACGTCAGTTGACTCATCTAACGCGAGAGAAAAGTATGTCCCGGCGTTTATGTCCTTAATTTGTGTTTCCTCGACTTGATTTGCCATCATGATGCTACGATCGTGCACAGTTCTTGCTGACAGGGGCATGTCTTTTATTCGTTTGATTATCTTGTCTTTATTTGGGAAGTCATCAAACAGTTCATTGGCCACATCAAGCATGAATGTTTTGGCATACTCGCCATCTGTGAATGGCTTTCCATTCCTTACTATTGCCAAAGCACCCGCAAAGCTAGCGGAATTCCCGTCATCTTGCTTGGTCCACACACGTAGTTGCTGCTGACTCGCCTGCACTCTCCGCTGTAGCTCCTCGCATGCCCTTTTCCTGCTGTCCCCCGCTGGATATTTCGATGCAAATGAAGCATGGTGCGTATCGAAGTGCCGCTTTATATTTGACCGTTTTATCGATGCAATTTTATCATTGCTTATTAGACATACCGCAGATCCTGCTCTCTCACCAAATGCAAATTCCTCTGTCCACACAGCCTGGAATGCACGGTAATCATCGTCTTTTTTTCTTTTCGCCATCTTTTCCGTTACAAGGGTTGAAGCGGATAAACTAGTTGGCTATCTGATAAAATTGATTTCTTCACCTTTACAATGACGCGGACATGCTCGCGAGCCATTGGTTCCCGACCCGACCCACGGGTGACCCGTGACCCGTGAAATTTATCTTCAAAACTAATTTCTGTTTACTTTAAAATGACACAGTATTATTAAGAAATATCACAAGTATTTTAAAATCAGTTCCAAACTGATTTTTTATTTTTATTTTTATTTTTTCAACTCAAAATTGTCTGGGAGCCATATGCCGTCACCGGAAGAGCCATATATGGCTCGCGAGCCATAGGTTCCCGACCGCTGTTCTAAACTCTTCTTTCTTTGTTGTTAAACAGTTATAATAATCCTTAAAGTTTATTGTTTCTTTAATGACATTTTTCTTTACACCTTTTAACTTCTTATCAGTCTTTTCAACGTTATTCACACTGTATTTATAAGCATAAGCCTTCGACCTCAATCCCACAAATTCACTCATAACATTTGCTCCCAATTCATCCTTGAACTTTCCAATCACCTTTTTATTTTTAGAAGAGAACAACTCACTCTCTGGACTGTAATTACTTGTATCATAGATATTAATGTCCTTTTTCATGTCTGAATAAACATCATCAGTATTAATTTTCAAAATAAAACTATCAGTATCCATATACAACAATGACACATTATCCTTATACTTTGATTTTAGATTAATATAAAAGTAATCATACATTAATGACTTTGACAAGTCAAGAATTGATGTTCCAATGTAAATAGGTTTGTCCATTTCAATACTCTCTTTAACCAAATGGATCGCACAAAAGTTCTCAGTAAAGACCTCAGCTCTAGTAAAACTCGGTCTATTAATTAATTTTGATGCTTGTTCCCAAGATGTTGCTAGTCTGATATTTTGTCTTTTCCTCACATTCTCCATGGTCTTACCAAAGACCGCATTATTCATCAATTTATAAAAGTCTTTCTCAAAATCTGTTTTTGACTCTGTTCTTCTTTGTGTATTAAAATCAATGTACCCCTTTAACCAATGACTTTGATTGAACTTTAGAACCCTGTGGATCTTCTCTACTCTTAGACCTTTTGATAAATATTGTCGCAAATTTCTTTGGTGTAGTACATAATTTTTCTTGTTATATAATGTAGTAAGTAATTTTTCTGTTGATTCACCTATATCAAACGATCGTTGATAATCACTCAACCATTCTTTCTTTGGACTTTCTTTCTCACAAGCAAATGGAAGATCTTTATGTTTGATATGAAGTTCTTCAGGATATTTTAAATCGACCTCAAAATAATAACCAACCTTTGAATCATCCAATTCTTTTTGTGTAGAGATACATACATCTTGTAAAACCTTTGTGTAGTCTTTTTCCTTTACCCATCTTAGTTTCCCATAAGGAAGAGCTTGAGACATTGCCCAGCCATACAAGTTGTTTGCGTCATAGTACATCAAGTAAGAACTCTCTTTCGTTGAATCATAATTTGGAAGATATTTGTTATTTGCTTTTGCGTATCTGCTCGAGCATACATGTGAAATTCCACCTCTTTTTGCCTTTTCAATCATCAAAAGCATATCGACATCGGTTATCAAATCCAAACTTGTTTTGTCATTTTCAACATCGCGCTCCAAGCCAATCCAGGTGCTGTGTAGTAGTGAGCAGGATCCAATCCATATCCAGTGCGACAAACAGATCTAAAGGCTTCAAATACATCGGCCAATAAAAGCACATCAGTTTTGAGATACAAATCGTGATACTCACCAAGATTCTTGATGTTATATTTTTCCCAAACATTTTGTGCGTGTACATAATCTTTATCAGATATATGACTGTTGTTTAATTTGTTATCGAAATTTTCTTTTAAAGGAAGTTGTGTTTCATTGAATCTCTCAAATGAGTCCATATAGTCATAGGGGTAAATTCCCTTTTGTGTTAGAAAATCTTTATCTGAAAAATACTCTGAAAGACATGGAAACTCTTTTAGATTTTGAACCAAGTTAGCCAATGGACTTGCCATGAATTTAAATGTATCAAGAAATCTGATATGAGTAATAGGAGATGTGTGAATTGTTTTTGTGAATGAAATGTATTTCTGATCTGTGTTAGGAATTGCTGAAATGTGTCCAGATGTCTTTGAAAGTTCATTAATAAATAGATGCGTATCATAATGAGCGTTGTTATGAAGAAAGACAGGAATGAAAGAGGGGAGTTGATAATTAATATTACAACTTTGATGAGCTGGACCTCTATATTTACCAGTGAGATGACAATGATCTCTAACCTTTAGACCTTCACCAATTTTTTCCTCACAAATATGACAAACATTGTTTTTTCTAAATTCCCTTTTCTGTTCACTCGTCAAGGACATTGGTTTATTAGTTTCTCTCATTATCTTGGTTAATCGGAAACAGTCTTTTTCTAGTCGTTTCACAAACTCCTCTGGGGTATTTGAGCCTCTATACTCCTCTAACTTGTTATATTTATCACCAACGGATGATTTGATATAATAACAAAAACCGCAAGGAGTATGTTTTTGATATTTATTTGTGTATGAATCTTTTGGATCTGGAGAAGCAGTATCTATTTTTTCTAGAATACTTTCAAAATCAGCATATATAACAAATGGATGTTTGATCTTTTTCTTTTCATCTTTGAATGTGATATTTGAGCCTTCTTTAGGCATATTGATTACCGTTGATTTATGTTCACCACAATAATTTGAATGTTTATCTAATCTTTCTTGTGTATGGAAGAAGTTAAGACAACGCAAACAAATATATATTTTATTTGTTCTTTTACATACTTGTGGTTTTATTAATTTAGCAATATCTTTAATGTATGTATAATGTGAATTTTCCTCTGAATTAAAATATAGAAGATTAATATGAGTTTGTTTACAATTGTCAGAAAGCTTTAAAACCTGAATGCTGTTTGTTTCTGTTAGACCATAAACATTAACTGATAAATTATTTATCTTTTCAAATTTAGGAATATCATTTAAAGCCATCGGAAACTTTAGATCTTTCGTATTTAATGTATTCTCATATTTTTTATAATGAGATACTCTTTCATCATGAAAATGTGGAGGATGTAAGTGTGCTAGAATAGACCAGAGAAAACATTTATTGTCTTTATTTTTGATATTGATAACTGCTTTTCTATTTTTGATAACACTGGGTAAATCAATGTAGGAAGAAGCTTTTAGAGGATCTGATTTAAGAATATAAATGTCTATGTAAATAATTTTTCCTATATTGAATCCACTTCCTACGATTGAATTATCCACATCTTGCTCTTGTTTTATAAGTTCATCATAGACTCCTGATGTTTTAAAATCTTGATATGAAGATATAAAGTGTGGCTCAGTTCTCATGTATGGTGTATCTATAACTCCTTCGTCCTTTGTCATTTCTAATTTTACTCCCATATAAAATTTAAGTGGTTTCATTTCTTTTAGTGTTTTTTCAATCAACGTTTGAACAGCAGGTTTAACTATTTCTACAGCATCAACTATAGACTCTGGTTCAGGAGGTTTGAAGTTAAAGACTCTTATTTTAATATGTCCTTTGAATGCGCCATCAGAGTTTTTAGTTGTGATAAAATTTGATAAATGTAGAATTGTTTTAAGATGTATTTCGAAGCCTTTCTTGAGGATATTTTTATTACATGCAGAACAGTGTTTTGTTTCCTTCTGAATAGGAGATAGTAGGTGAAGTAGATTAAATGTGTGTTTGTTAGTTTTAAGGTGTCTTTTGTATTGTTTATATTCTTGTTCACAAACGTCGCAATACGTTGCTTTGATCATATTTATTTATATAGTAAAATTATACTTAAAACAAAGTGCCTTTTTTAGAGGCTTTTTTAAAGATGAAACTGTGCTTAAAGTAAAACATCTTTGAGCTTTTCAACTCGTTTTATGTATATAACTTTACTTAAAGTAAAACATCTTTGAGCTTTTCAACTCGTTTTATGTATATAACTTTACTTAAAGTAAAACACCTTTGAGCTTTTCAACTCGTTTTATGTATATAACTTTACTTAAAGTAAAACACCTTTGAGCTTTTCAACTCGTTTTATGTATATAACTTTACTTAAAGTAAAGCGTCTATGTATTAGCCAGAAAGTTTAGATACTCTAGTTCATCAATTTCAATTTCACTATCTGAGTCATCAATAAAGCTACTCTCATAACTATCATTTGAACACAAACTATTAGTATCATAACTATCTTCAGATCCTAGACTCTCAGTATAATAACTCTCAGAGTATTGACTGTTAATATCACTCATTTACATACCATTAAACTTCCATCAATATCTATATATTTTCTTTCATTAGAACTAATAACCACAATATTTTTTACATTAAATGTTATTTTCAAATAATCTCTAATAATCAGAGTACGGAATGATAGTTCACCACTAATATTCATATTATTAATTTCACCCACATCTTTGGGTCTATTAAAGAATATACAAATGTTTCCTCTAGAATCGTTGATGGTCTTATCATTCATTTTCAAAGCTTCTTTATCAATGACCTTTTCAAGCTTTGAGTAAATTGTTAGTAGTAGTGGAGAAACTTTTGTCAAATTTACTTTAATAGAGTTATTAATTAACATAGCTTGTCCCGTAAATTTAATAAAAGGACACATGTTATTCTCCATTATGGGTTTAATCCAAAAATTTCCATATTTATCTTTGTTCAATTTAACATCTTTGACATATTTTTCTATATCTTCCACCGAAGTAGAGATTGATTGAAATTTGTCTTTTGTGTTTTGAAACATTGTATTTATTAGCTAATAAATTTGCGTTTAGTTTAAGTAAAGTTATATACATAAAACGAGTTGAAAAGCTCAAAGGTGTTTTACTTTAAGCACAGTTTCATCTTTAAAAAAGCCTCTAAAAAAGGCACTTTGTTTTAAGTATAATTTTACTTTGTAAATATGATAAATTCTGAAGGATATTTAGAATTTCCAGACTCTCCATATGATAAATTAGAGAATTGTCCGGCTTGTGGTAGAGTGGGGCTTAATACAGAATCGGAAGCATATAAACAATGTATTTTCTGTGATTATCTTCTAATTAATGATAATAAAAAATATAGAAAAATATATAACTCTTTTAAATTAGAACCAAAAATGAATTACTTTACAAGATTAATAAGAGAGATGAATGTTAAGTATTATGGTGATAATACACCATTTCTTACAAGGGAAGAGACTATTTGTATTGAGGAAATGTATAAGGGTTTAATGATATTTATTATTCAAAATAATTTTAATGGAAATGTTAATACAAGATACTATATAAACAAAATAATGGATTATTTTGAAATTAAACCTGAACTCAGGATAAAATATAGAGTTTCTCAAAAAACTCAAAAAAAGTTAGATGACTTGTTTTCCAAATATATAAATGAATGATTTTTTACCCGTTTGGGAAAATAAGATAAAATTTAATAACCATAAAAATCTTCCAAATTCATTGAGATGTCTAATAGTCGGTTCAAGCGGATGTGGAAAAACCTGTTTACTTTTAAAGATGCTCCTTAGTCCTAATTTTTTAGATTATGATAATTTAATAATTTTTACAAAGTCAAGTTTTCAACCTGAGTATCAACTACTCTCACAGGGTTTTAATGCGGGTCTTAAAAAGGAAGACATTATCGGTTTATTTAAACTTCAAAACAAACTAAATGATTATAATATTGATGATATAATACAATTATTTTGTGATACACAGAAATCAAAATCAAAACCAAAACCCATAACTTGTATTCTCAGTGATAATACGGATGATATACCTTCACCTCAAGATTTAGATAAATCAAAAAAGAACCTCGTTATCTTTGATGATTGTGTTAATGAGAGAAACCAAACAGTAATGGATAGCTACTATACAAGAGGGAGACATTCTTCTTGTAATTGTATTTATCTTAGTCAGTCATATTTTCAACTCCCTCGGCGCTCAATAAGAAACAATGCTAATACTTTTATTTTATTTAAGTTAAATTCAATAGATACAAATAATTTTTGGAGAGATAATTGTTCTACATTACGTAGTAAGAAGGAATTTGAAAATAATATGAAACACACGATTGGAAAATATAAATATATTGTTGTGAAACAAGATGAGATACTAAATGATATTTTTCAATAAATAAATACAGAAAATGAATACCGAAGAAAGAGTAAGAAAGTTTAAAGAACATCAAGAGTTGGTTTCAAAAGTTGTAAAGCAACAGGAAGACATAAAGAAGAAAAGGAGACAGAAACTAACTGGTGAAGAAGCCTTTGAAAGAAAACAAGAGAAATTTTTTAAACCACTTTTAAAAACTCAACAAACGATTTCACCTACAGTTCCCACGGTAGAATTTACTCCAAAAAAATTTCAAATGCTCAAAGATTTTAGTCAAATGACAGAGCAAGAACTTGGAGAATTAGAATATGATGATGAAGGATTATTTCGACATCTTGAGAAGGTAAATAAACTTTCCAATTATATTGTAGAAGCTCTTCAAAACAATGAATATTTGAAGGGTTCAAAAACCAGAGCAGGTCTCATTCCAACAGAAGAACCAGCACAGTTCCATCTTGTGAAAGAAAAGTTATTGATATTTAATGATAAATTGGTGTTCTTAAGTTCTGACCAACCAAATGTTGAATTAACCCCAAGATTAATGTTTCTTCTAACAAAAGATGGACATTCTAATTCACCTTATTTTGATGAACCGCTTGATATGGAAAGAGAGGAAGATAAAGAGTATATTGAGTTGCTAAACGCACTTGATTATGGAGTTTCTGTTGCTGGTAAAAGTAAGAAGAATGAGAAGGAGAAACATATTATTGATGCTTTAAGTAAGCTTGGTTCGGGTGTTAGTTTTCTTCTAAATGACCCATCACAATTAGTTAATAGGTTATTATTGTTGTTAGGTAGTAAGAAGGCTGGAAACAACAATTGTTTTAATGAAGCATCCGCCATTTTAGACCAGTTGATGAATATGAAAATAATTAATAAATGTCAATACAAAGATATTTTATTAGATATTAAATAAGATGAGAAGCACAATTCTTAGTTTTAATTTCACAACGAGTGATGACACAGCTTCATTCCCTTACCCACTACAACTTGACCCCACAAAAGAATATGAGGCTTCTTTGTTGTCCATGGAGACTTACAATACCCTTTTTAATATCACAGAGAAAAACAACAAGTTTAGTTATAATCCAGGAAGTGGATATAAAACTATAACCGTTTCACCCGGTGCCTACGAGATTTCTCAAATATCTTCAGAAGTCTCTCGCCTTATGAAAGAAAAAGGTGATGAACCAAAAAATATTGTAATAGATATTCAAAAACACACTTCAAAATCAACTATTAAACTTAAAAATAATTATAAAGTTGATTTCACGATTGAAAATTCGTTCAGAGAGCTATTGGGGTTCTTTTCTAAAAAGATTGAAACTAACGGGACGTCTTACAGTGATAATGTCATTCAAATATCCTCCGGTATAAATTCAGTATTAATTCATTGTGATTTGATTGATGGTGCTTATAACGATGGAATAAGAACAAATACAATATTTTCATTCAGCGCATACTCAACCCCGATTGGTTATAAATTTAATATGGAACCAAAAAATCTTGTCTATTTACCTGTCAGGAAAAACCATATACAGAGTAAATTTTAGGATAACCGACCAAGATAATCGTATGATATCCTTTAATGATGAAATTATATCCATCAGAATTCACCTACGTGAAGTTTTTCAATAAATAAATAATGGTTATTGTGAGAAAACACGAGTTGGGAAAATATAAAATAATTACAGGGGATGGGATGTTCCTTTCACCATACTATAAGGGTGAAGGTATGTTTCTTGTGAGAGGATACTATAAACCAAAGAGACAACGGGGTGTGGGACATCAATTTAGAAATAAAGGAGATGGGATAATTGAATTGATACTCTAATGGGTATTGGTTCAACCATCCTTAAACATAAAGACCTAATTGGTTCAACTGCTTCAGCCGTGGGCTCAGTTGCGGGTGCTATAAAGAGTATAAAAGATGCTCAAAAGGAGTCTCATAAATTACAAGCAATCAAAGAAATTAAAAAAGGTAAAACTCAACTATCTTCACAAGAACGACAAAAAATCATTAAAATACTTGGGTCAGGGTTTCAACGATTTTAATGCTATATAAATACAAGTATGGAAGCGATTGATAGTATCTATGATTTGGATGATACGATTATCATTTCAAACTCTACTAAAAAGGAAGACTATTTTAAGGTAAATGCTATAACAGGAACAGACTGGAATTCAAACGGAACAAAAAGTTTTGAAATAAATAATCAACAAACTTACTTGAATATAGCTGATAGTTTCTTGCTGTGTAAATTTAAATTCACTAAGGCTGCGAATAATACTAATGCTACACTCGTAAATGATTTCTTCTGGAAAATGTTTGATAGTGTCCGCCTGTATATTGGAACACAAGAGGTTGAAGCGGTTGATTATGTCTCTGCTATATCTGAAATGATGAAATTTACACTATATTCGTTTAGTGATAGAATGGGTAAGGGAGCTGTTGAAGGTTTTATTCCTGATATGTCAACGGGAACAAATGCTGACCCTGGTTATAGTCAAAGGAAGTCAATGTATAATGATGATACAAAAGCAGAGAATAGTTTTACGGTAGCAGTACCTCTGAAAGGTATATTTGGATTTTGTGATTATGATAAAGTTTTGTATGGTCTTAAAATTAGATTTCAACTACAAAGGAATGATAATGTAAATAGGTTGCTTTTTGGGGCTGAAAATGCTTTTGGCGACAATAATAAATTTGTTATTAATGATTTGTGTTGGTATATTAGTGAATATACTCCTAATCTTAAAACGGAAGAGATGTTAAATAGAAGACTTAACTCAAAGAAACCGCTAAATGTATCATACCTTAAAAGAAGATGTCAACACGTTAAACTGGAACACACTACCTACACTTGGAATTTGGGTGTTCTTGAAGGAAAGCCACGATACCTATGGCTCATTTTTAAGAAACCAGATGGAGAGGAGGGTACTGATAAGAATAATGCGCTGAGTGATAATGCTAAGGTGAAACAACTTCGGGTTTCTCTTGATGGAACATTTTATCCGCGAGATAGATTGGAAATTGATTGGGAAAAAAATGATTATGCGGAAGCCTACAAGTCCTACCAAAAGGTGTGTGAAAGCAACGGTAATAATGAACCTATTTTGGATATGGTTGCGTTTCAAAAACTTTATACAATCTACGCAATTGACCTGAGTTCTCAAAAGGAAACTATAAAGTCTAATAGAGTGGATACTTCTCTATACATTGAAAGAGGAGAGAATGAAGAAGTTGATGCTTATTGTTTGCTTTTGGAGGAAACAGAATTACAGATTAATACAGATAATGGTGTTATGATTAATATCACATAGGTTTTTTCTCATAAATAAATGGTAGGGGTATATGTTAATCAAATCAATCTTGATAAATTAACATCTTGTATTCAAAATCAAAAGCCTTGTATTATTTATGTTAATACATTTCAAAGAAAAGGAGCAGTAAGAATTGATGTTTTACTCACAAGAGAGCAGGTGAAAACACTAAATGATGCTGGATCACTTAAAATTAAGATGACAAAACCTATGTTAAAGAAATATTCAATAGACGAGTCAAGAGGAGGATTTCTCCCATTTCTAATTAGTTTATTTGCTGGTTTAAGTGAGGCGGGAGCATTGACTGGTGGTATTTCAGCAGCGATAAAAACTGCTAACGAAAGGAAGGCACAACTAAAAGCTCAAAAAGAATTGGAAAGACATAACAAGGAGTTGGAGAAACAAATTAGTGGAAGTGGTGTAATTGTAGATTTTGCTCAAAAACTTGAAAGTCTACCTGATAAAGCTAGATTGTTAGTTGGAGATATGCTTTCCTCTGTCGCTCAAGCGGGTGTTAAACTAACTAAAAGGGGTAATGGGTTATATCTTTCTCATAAATAAATGGATAAATGGTTTAAACAATTTGGAAAGAATACGTTAAATATAGAACTTACTAAATATTGTAAAAAACTAAAAATTGATAATGTGGTTATTTGTATGAGAGATGAATTAAAAAAGTTGTCCAAGAATACAATGAATATTATTATGAATTTAGACACACAGAATGGTTCTCATTGGGTTTGTATTCATAATAGTCAGGATAAATATTATTTTGATAGTTATGGTATGCCACCGCCTGTTGAAGTAATACAATTCTTACAGAATGGTGTTTATCAAACATTTCAAGTTCAAGAAATTAATTCTAAATGTTGTGGTCAATTATGTTTATATGTATTATTTCAACTCAACAATAATGAAAATTTTTATGATATCATTTTTAATCTAATATAAATGACTTATGTTGGAAAAGATGGTTCTATCTTTGGAAAATCCTCTCAGGATATTGATTTATCAAATTATTATACAAAGGCACAGGCTGAACGACAAAAATATAGTATAAGTAAAAATATTAATATGAAGAATACTTATAAATTAATCAATTATCCAAACCCTACAGAAGCGAATGACTTAATTAGATTCAGTGATGTATCACAATATATATTTTTAAATAAAACAGCACGTTTTGTTAAACAAGTAAAATTTACAACCACAACACCTGGTTATACTGACCATACACCTTTCCTTATTCAATTTAACTATCTGCTTACAATTGAATTTTATAAAGAAGGACATATAGTTAATATGCGAATCAATAAATGGGGGTATGATATGCCTGATTTAGGGTATAATTGGTATTTTTCAATAAACTTGGAAGACCTACATGATTTGAATCAGTCTCGTAAAGAAGAATATTATCCGCTTGGCGAGGATAAGGATTTATGTGGAAGTACAATTAGTAAACAACAAATACATGGTTTTAAGAAAAGAAAAATATATGATAGTATAGCGATGGTTAGCATGACAAAGAAGGAAGGTCATGAGATAAGGATAGAAAGCCAAGGAATACAAACCGATTTGGTAGTGGGAAGATGGGGTGGTATTACCTGTCATAATATTAATCTCACATATATTTCTGATACATAAATGGCAGGAAGAAGACTACAAGAGAATTATAATTTTTGTATTCAAGGATACCTACAAGAAAAGGGTGCTCGGTATTACATACCTTATGATGTGGAGCATATACATGGGAATTTTGTCATTAACAACTGGCCTTATACTGATATTGTTAAACCCACAAATAGAGACTTGTTTAAAATATTAAATAAAAATGAACTTCTCAAAGTTATGAAATATAAAACTCTTTTAGAAATCGTCAACAAATCTTATTGGTATCCTATTATGAGAAAAATAATTATAGATACAAGAATATCTCAAAATCCAGATGAGTATATGTATAATATTCTTTGGGGCTCAAGCTCAAGGGTAGCAAGGGATGAGGAAGGAGTTGAAGAAGAGAAGGAGGAAAGAGAGAAAAAGGAGAAGGAGGAAAGGGAGAAAAAGGAGAAGGAGGAAAGGGAGAAAAAGGAGAAGGAGGAGAGGGAGAAAAAGGAGAAGGATGAAAGGGAGAAAAAGGAGAAGGAGGAGAAGGAGAAGGAGGAGATGGAGGAAAGAGAGAGGGTGGAAAAATATAAAAATATGACCATTCCTGAGATTAATGAAAGATTGAAGGTATTACGGCAAATAAATAAATCTCAACGCACTGAAGAGGAAAATAAAGAATTAATGACTCTTACGAACATATTGGTTTTTAAATTTGCTATAATGAATTCAGAGAGCAGATATACAACATATAGTTGATGATGTTGGTGTTATTGACTTTAGTTAGTTTTATTTGTAAATAAATGGAGGAGAGAGTGAAGCCATTTCTAAGGATTCTTTATGTTTTAAAAATCAAGATAGAAATGTATATGTTGAAAACCAAAAAGGTTTTGGCACTATGTAGGACTTTTTCTCATAAATAAATATGAGTTATTGTCTCAAATGTAAAAAGAAAACTAAATCTAAAAATAACTCATGTTAAAGCTAAAAATAATAGAGTTTATCAAAAAGGAATATGTCAAGTGTGTGGCTCTAAAAAGTGTCAATTCATCTCTCCTAAAAGTGGAGGAGACATACAAAAGTTTTTGTCAGGTAGCAAATTTACAACAACTGGAATTCCAGGGGAATTACACCTTCCAGGGTATTCTTTCTGTGGCCCAGGAACAAACTTGGATAAAAGATTAGATGAGGCTGACAATCCTAAACCTTGGTCTAAACCTACAAATAGGGTTGACGAAGTGTGTATGAAGCATGATATTGCTTATGGAAAAACCACTACATTGACTGAAAAACATAAAGCCGACAGAGAAATGTTGTATAATTTGTCTTTGATACAAAATCCAACGTTGAGAGAGAAAGTTGATAGGTTTATTGTGAGAAATTTGATAAATGCTAAATTGAAACTTGGTCTTGGTTATTCACCCTCAAAAAACTATTAGGCTCTAATGATGTCATCAAGACTGAGGAGCTTTTGGCTGAAGAATTACACAAACCTATAATCACCAAGTTTAAAAGAAGGAAGGTTTATTCCAAAGACACTGACTACATATGGTCCGCTGATTTAATTGAATTGAATAATGACAGGGGATACAGGTATGCTTTAACTGTTATTGATTTGAGGAGTAGATTTGCCTGGGTTGTTCCTTTAAAAAATAAAAAGGGTGATACTTTAATGTTATCCTTTAAGCTAATATTTTATAGGGATAAAAGAAAACCAAAGAAACTGTGGACCGATGAGGGAACAGAGTTCTATAACAAAGTATTTATGAAATTTCTTAAGGGGGAGGGTATTAAATTATACAGCACCTTTAATGAAGGAAAAGCAGTTGTTATTGAGCGTTTTAATCGTACTTTGAAAGAGAGGCTATATAAAAAATTCACACAACTCGGTTCTCAAAAATGGGTGTATTTAATTCAGGGTATTGTAGATAATTACAATAATACCGTTCATTCATCAACAAAATCAAAACCATCAGAATCATTTACAAAATTAGAATATGAAAAGGAGATTAATTTGAGAAAACCGAAGTTCAAAGTTGGTGATATTGTAAGAATATACAGATGGAAAAGCCATTTTGAGAAAGGTTATACAAAGAGATGGACTAATGAATTATTTAAAATCGTTGATGTAATGGATACAGTCCCTTGGACCTACAAATTATATGATTTAAATGGAGAAGAAATCTTAGGGTCATTTTATTCACAGGAATTACAAAAAACAAAGCTGATAACCCTTGAAAATAATAAATAAATAAAAAAATGTAATGGGGATACGTTTTTAAATCTGTGAACCCCAAACACAGAATCCCACAACTTTTTAGTTGGGGCTTAACTTTTGTGTGTATAATGGGGATACGTTTTTAAATCTGTGAACCCCAAACACAGAATCCCACAACTTTTTAGTTGGGGCTTAACTTTTGTGTGTATAACGGGGATACGTTTTTAAATCTGTGAACCCCAAACACAGAATCCCACAACTTTTTAGTTGGGGCTTAACTTTTGTGTGTATCATGGGGATACGTTTTTAAATCTGTGAACCCCAAACACAGAATCCCACAACTTTTTAGTTGGGGCTTAACTTTTGTGTGTGTGTGAGTGGATCATAATAATGTACAAACCCTAACCCAACCCCCACATTAAAACACCATATTTGTTAGTCAAAACAACTGAATCCATTACATCAACCATTTAAAAAAGTTCTTAACTCCATCTCTTTGTATGACCTTCCAATTCTATTTATCTTTTCCCAACTTTTTTAAAACAATTCAATGATAATATAAGATAAATGAGTCTGTGAGGTTTGACATTCATTCAAAAATTCACCTCACATCCAGAACCCTAACCCAACCCAATCCCTAACCCATCCCCATCCCTTACCCAACCCATCCCTAACCCTCACATTCAAAATCCCAACCCTAACCCAACCCATCCCTAACCCATTAACCCAACCCCATCCCTAACCCTCACATTCAAAATCCCAACCCTAACCCTAGCATAATCTTTTTTTCCTTTTCTTTTTTTAAATACGTATTTCAATATTTTTTTAAAATGTTTTTTAATACGTATTTCAATATATATATTTTTCCTCTTCCCTCCAATTCTGTCTTTCAAGGCTTTCAAGTTGGAAAAAGTAGAAATGGGAAGAAAGTATTTTCCAGCATCTTCTTCCCCGAACTTTCTTGATATTGCTGAAATACATGTAAAAAAAAGAAATATATTACTTATCTAATATTGAATGAAATAACATATACTTTAATTGATTATTAATCAACTGAACTTACCTTAAATCAAACGTCATTAAAGAAAGAACATTGTTCATTGCTTTAGAATCCAAAGAGCCTCCAAGGTAAAACTCTTTCGTTGGATTATCAAGGTAAAACTCGTTCTCTTGGTCATGGTTGCTCAAAAGGTCTTTAAACAAATCGATCATTTCACCCCAGGTTGTGGCAAAAGTGGTATTTTCATTTTGAATCTCAGATACAATTTCCTGTGAGAGAAAATAACAACGTATTAATTAATTATTTTTTACATTTAATACACAATTATTATATGTATATTAAAATAAAATATTACCTTCATTGATGAGAAATTTGAATCGAGTTTATCAAGGTGAAGGTTTAGCTCCACACAGCTAGAGTCTCCAAAACGAAACCAGTTTTCAAAGTCTCCAAGGTAAAACTCTTTTCCTAATTTTATGAAATTTAGTGAGTCTCCAAGGTAGGCTCCACAGTTAGAACCATCTAGGCAGACCTCATAATTTGTTTTTCCCAAATTTAGTGTCTCCAAGGTATAACTCTTTGGCTGGGTCATCAAGGTAGAACTCGTTCTGTGGGTCTTGGTTGTTCAAAAGGTCTTCAAACAAATCAATCATCATTTCACCCCAGGTTGTGGCAAAAGTGGTATTTTCATTTTGTATCTCAGATACAATTTCCTGTGAGAGAAAATAACAACGTATTAATTTAATACAATATTATTATTTATATAAATCAAGCTCTATGAATATTAAAAGAAACTTTGCTGACTCTTACACGAGTCTTATCTTAAAAAAAAAAAAAAAAAAAAAAAAAAAAATACAAAAAAAAAATAAATAAATAAATAAATAAATAAACTTACCTCCATTGATAAGAGGTTCGAGTCCAGTTCATCAATCTGAAGGTTGAGCTCCACACAGGTAGTAGGACTCCAAGGAATGTCAAAGTTATCCAACTCCTTTTCAGCATAGTAGTCCATTCTCAAGTGAAGCAGAAAGTGTGTTTGAAAAGGCCTGTGTGGTTAGTGCCTTTTATAAGAAAGACTGGGTGTGTCATTTCCTGT
Organism: Myxine glutinosa; assembly: GCF_964187855.1. Lineage (NCBI taxonomy): Eukaryota > Metazoa > Chordata > Myxini > Myxiniformes > Myxinidae > Myxine > Myxine glutinosa. Next base: position 192,104,929 of record NC_136263.1, on the reverse strand, counting down.
GGAAATTCCCTTGGGCAAGTGTGGGCAAGTCTGGGCATGTCTTAACTGGAAATTATGTAATGTCTCAACAGAAAACTAGAATCCGGGCACTCGGTAGAGCGCATACCTTCGCCGCAGCTACTGTTCTGTACTTGGCATGGGAGTGTATGCGATGTGAAACTTTATGTGAAATGCGATCGATTTTTAAAAATCAGAATTTGAGCAAATCTGTTTCATTCGTCTGTTAATATGCCTCCCCGATTGACAAATCTGCAATTTGAATTTCATTTGAGGTTGAAATGATTGCGGGAGATCGCGTTATAGTGATGACGTCTTGGATGGACATCCTCTTCTTCAGTCGCTCATAACTTTGAGTGAAATACGATCGAGTTAAAAATAGTCAGAATTTGAGCAAATCTGTTTCATTCGTTTGTTAATATGCCTCATCTCTTGACAAATCTGCAATTATAATTTTTTTTGAGGTTGAAATGATCGCGGGAGATTGCGTTATAGTGATGACGTCCTGGATGGACATCTTCTTCTTCAGTCGCGCATAACTTTGAGTGAAATACGATCGAGTTAAAAATAGTCAGAATTTGAGCAAATCTGTTTCATTCGTTTGTTAATATGCCTCATCTATTGTCAAATCTGCAATTATAATTTTTTTTGAGGTTGAAATGATCGCGGGAGATCGCGTTATAGTGATGACGTCCTGGATGGACATCTTCTTCTTCAGTCGCTCATAACTTTGAGTGAAATACGATCGAGTTAAAAATAGTCAGAATTTGAGCAAATCTGTTTCCCAAAATCTAATCAAATGTGTCCCGTATAATAACCAATCATCCCACCAAATTTCATGCAATTCGGTTGAATACTTTTTGAGTTATGCGATTAACATACACACACACAGACATACAAATAAATACACAGCGATCAAAACATAACCTTCCGCTTTTGCGAAGGTAATGACGTAATGTTTCAACAGAAAATGATGTAATGTTTCAACAGAAAATGATGTAATGTTTCAACAGAAAATGATGTAATGTTTCAACAGAAAATGATGTAATGTTTCAACAGAAAATGATGTAATGTTTCAACAGAAAATGATGTAATGTCTTAACTAAAAATAATGTAATGCTGGAGAGTTTATAAAGTGGGTGGGCTTTAGTAAAAAGTGGGCGGGGCCTACCAAAAAGTGGGTGGGGCCTACCAAAAGGGGGCGGGGATTAACAAAAAGTGGGCGGTGCTTAACAAAAAGTGGGCGGAGCTTAGCAAAAAGTGGCGTGGAGCTTAACAAAAAGTGTGTGGCACAGGACCCGAACATAATCAATGATTAATGAACAACAATGATCATTGATAGTAAGAGAAAAAGGCCCATAAGACCAAGGGGGTCAGGAATAGAGGTGTTAAGGGGAAATGAAGAAAAGTGATGGTGAGAGGGAAATTTACATGGAAGTGAGAATGATCATAGGTTCATAAGGCTAGAAGGATTATAGGTTCATAAAGGAAGAAAATCATAGGTTCATAAGGCAAGAAGGATCATAGGTTCATAAGGCGAGAAGGATTATAGGTTCATAGAGGGAGAAATAGAGGTGTTTATGATTTTTGAAAAAGACAAGGGGGTAAATGACATTAGATAGGGATTTCCCATGTTAAACGGAGGTGTCCCAGAAGCAACATTTTTCACCTACTCCTTTTTTTTCAAAAATTTTATTTCCCCAAATTTTTTTTTTTTTAAATCAAAAATTTTTGGAATTTTTTCAAATTTTTTTTTCCAAATTTTATTCAAAATTTTTTTCAAAATTTTTATCAATTTTTGAATTTTTCTTTCTATTTCTCATTATCTTTGTCTTTTGTAATTCTTGTGAATATAATGATCCCAAGATTTCTTCTCCATTTAAATCATATAATTTGTAAGTCCAAGGGACTGTATCCATTACATCAACGATTTTAAATAATTCATTAGTCCATCTCTTTGTATAACCTTTCTCAAAATGGCTTTTCCATTTGTATATTCTGACAATATCACCAACTTTGAACTTGGGTTTTCTCAAATTAATCTCCTTTTCATATTCTAATTTTGTAAATGTTTCCGATGGTTTTGATTTTGTTGATGAATGAACTGTATTATTGTAATACAGTTTCCGATGGTTTTGATTTTGTTGATGAATGAACTGTATTATTGTAATTATCTACAATGTCCTGAATTATAGGTACCCATTGTTGAGAACCGAGTTGTGTGAATTTTTTATTGTTGTGTGGATTTAAAACGATCAATAACAACTGCCTTTCCTTCATTAAAGGTACTGTATAATTTAATGCCATTATCTTTAGGAAATTTTATAAATATTTTGTTATATTACTCTGTTCCCTCAACAGTCCATAACTTCTTTGGTTTTCTTTTACTTTTACTAAATATTCCACTGAAAGCTAACATAAGAGTATTACCCCTTTTGTTTTTCAAAGGAGCAACCCAAGCATATCTACTCCTCAAATCAATAACGGTTAAAGCATACCTGTATCCCTTATCATTAATTAGTTCAATTAAATTAGCGGACCAAATGTGGTCGGTGCCTTTAGAATATACCTTCCTTCTTTTAAACTTTGTGATTACTGGTCTATGTAATTCATTAGCCAAAAGCTCCTCAGTCTTGATGTCATCATCAGAGCTTTCTAGTTTTTTGAGGGTGAAACATCTGGAATACCAACCCCAAGTCCCAACTTCAATTTAGCACTTATCAATTTTTTCACGATAAACCTATCAACTTTCTCTCTTGTATCTGTAATTATTTTTCTCATAATAGGATACCAATAATATTTGTTGATGATTTCTAAAAGAGTTTTATATGTCATAACTTTGAGAAGTTCATTTTTATTTAATATTTTAATGAAGTCTCCATTTGTGGGTTTAGCAATATTTAAGTGTTTGTTTAGGCCAGTTCTTCATTACAAAATTCCCATGTATATGTTCCAATTCATAAGATATGTAAAACTGAGCACCCTTTTCATGTAGGTATCCCTGAATACAAAAATTATAATTCTCTTGTAGTCTTCTCCCTGCCATTTATGTATCAGAAATATATGTGAGATTAATATTATGACAGGTAATACCACCCCATCTTCACACTACCAAATCGGTTTGTATTCCTCGGCTTTCTATATTTATCTCATTACCTTCCTTCTTTGTCATATAAACTATTGTTTTGCCGTCATATAATTTTCTATTCTTGAAATCATGTATTTGTTGTTTGCTAATTGTACTTCCACATAACTCCTTATCCTCACCAAGCGGATAATATTCTTCTTTACGAGACTGATTAAAATCATGTAGGTCTCCAAAGTTTATTGAAAAAGACCAATTATACCCTAAATCAGGCACATCATACCCCCACTTATGTATTCGCATATTAACTATATGTCCTTCTTTATAAAATTCAATTGTAAGCAGATAGTTAAATTTAATGAGGAAAGTTGTATGGTCTGTATAACAAGGTGTTGTGGTTGTAAATTTTACTTGTTTAACAAAACGTGCTGTTTTATTTAAAGATATATATTGCGATAAATCATTTAATCTAATTAAGTCATTAGCATCGGTAGAGCTTGGATAATTGATTAATTTATAAGTATTTTTCATATTAACATTTTTTGTTATATTATATTTTTGTCGTTCAGCCTGTGCCTTTGTATAATAATTTGATAAATCAATATCCTGAAGGGATTCTCCAAAGAACCATCTTTTCCAATATGTCATTTATATTAGATTAAAAATTACATCATAAAAATTTTCATTATTATTTAGTTGAAATAATACATATAAACATAATTGACCACAACATTTAGAATTAATGTCTTGTACTTGAAATGTTTGATAAACACCATTCTGTAAGAATTTTATTACTTCAACAGGTGGCGGTAGACCATAACTATCAAAATAATATTTATCCTGACTATTATGAATACAAACCCAATGAGAACCATTATGTGTGTCTAAATTCATAATAATATTCTTTGTATTCTTGGGCAACTTTGTTAATTCATCTCTCATACAAATAACCACATTATCAATTTTTTGTTTTTTACAATACCAAGTTCTATATTTGACGTTGTATTCTTTCCAAATAGTTTAAACCATTTATCCATTTATTTATGAGAAAGATATAATCCATTACCCCTTTTAGTTAGTTTAACACCTGCCTGTGCAATAGAAGAAAGCATATCTCAAACTAACAATCTCGCTTTATCAGGTAGGCTTTCAAGCTTTTCAGCAAAATCTACAATTACACCACTTCCACTAATTTGTTTCTCTAACTCCTTGTTATGTCTTTCCAATTATTTTTGAGCTTTGAGTTGTGCCTTCCTTTCGTTAGCAGTTTTTACTGCAGCTGAAATACCGCCCGCCAAATGCCCCGCCGCACTTAAACCAGCAAATAAAGGAATTAGAAATGGGAGAAATCCTCCTCTCGTCTCTATTATTGAATATTCCTTTAACATAGGTTTTGTCATTTTAAATTTAAGTGAGCCAGTATCATTTAGTGTTTTCACCTGCTCTCTTGTGAGCAAAACATCAATTATTACTGCTCCTTTTCTTTGAATTGTATTAACATTAATAATACAAGGCTTTTGATTTTGAATACAAGACGATAGTTTATCAAGATTGATTTTATTAACATAAACAGTCACGTGAAAAAGTAAGTACACCCCATGTAAAGTTTTGACTTTTTCAATATATTTCAACATACAGCTATTTGATCTTCATTTCAACAATATTGATCGATAAAGGTGATATAATATAACAAATATCATGAAACATTTACATTTTGTAGTCTATTGTATAATTTAAATAAACATAAATGCAAATTTTGCATGTGGAAAAAGTAAGTACACCCCTACATTTATCACTACTTCAAATACCTAAAATTAGAATCAGGTGCACCAGCTCAGGTGCAAATGATTAGAACATCGTTAGAGAGGATCTTGGAGGAACCTGTCTTATTTAAACCTCAGACATTTAGTTTGGTTTGCTCTTTGTTGTTGAAGTGTGCGGCGTCACCATGCCTAGATCAAAAGAGCTCTCTGAGGCCTTCAGAAAGAAGGTTATAGATGCCTACGAGTCTGGGAAGGGATTTAAAAAGATCTCCAAACATTTTGAAATCAATCACATGACTGTCCGGAAGATCATCTACAAGTGGAGAAGATTCCAAACAACTGCCAACTTGTTCAGGCCAGGCCGCCCCAGCAAGTTCAGCCCAAGAGCAGACCGCAAGATGCTGAAAGAAGTCTCCAAGAACCCCCAAATGTCATCACGGGACCTACAGGTAGCTCTTGCCACTGTTGATGTCAAAGTGCACGAATCTACCATGAGAAAGAGGCTGCACAAATTTGATCTACATGGGAGGTGTGCCAGGAGGAAACCTTTGCTGTCCAGAAAGAACATCAGGGCAAGACTAAAGTTTGCCAATGACCACGTAGGCAAAGACCAGCACTTCTGGAACAATGTGCTCTGGACAAATGAGTCAAAGGTAGAGCTACTTGGCCACAGTACCAGAAGACATGTTTGGCGAAAACCAAAGACAGCATTTGACCACAAGAACCTGATACCAACTGTAAAGCATGGTGGTGGAAATATTATGGTTTGGGGCAGCTTTGCTGCATCAGGGCCTGGGCAGCTCACCATCATAGAATCCACGATGAATTCTTCATTGTACCAGAGGGTGCTTGAGGATAATGTGAGGCCATCTGTCAGAGAGTTGAAGCTCAACCGAAGGTGGACCTTGCAACATGACAATGACCCTAAACATACCAGTAAATCCACCAAGGAATGGCTGAAAAGAAAGAAATGGAGGGTTCTGGAATGGCCAAGTCAAAGCCTGGATCTAAATCCCATCGAGATGTTGTGGGGGGATTTGAAACGAGCTGTGCATGCAAGAAACCCCTCAAACATCGCACAGCTGAAATAATTCTGCATTGAGGAGTGGGCAAAAAATTCTCCCAGTCGATGTCAGAGACTGGTAGACAGTTATAAGAAACGCCTACTTGAGGTTGTTTCTGCCAAAGGGGGCAATACCACCTATTAGAGCCAAGGGTGTACTTACTTTTTCCACATGCCAAATTTGCATTTATGTTTATTTAAATTATACAATGGACTACAAAATGTAAAACTTTCATGATATTTGTTATATTATATCACCTTTATCTGTCAATATGGTTGAAATGAAGATCAAATAGCTGTATGTTGAAATATGTTGAAAAAGTCAAAACTTTACATGAGGTGTACTTACTTTTTCACATGACTGTACATCAGTTGATGCTTTTGCACTCATTTATTTATTAGAAAAATCTATGTGATATTAATCATAACACCATTATCTGTATTACTCTGCAATTCTGTTTCTTCCAAAAGCAAATAATATGTATCAACTTCTTCACTCTCCGCACTTTCAATGTAAAGAGAAGTATCCACTCTATTAGACTTTATAGTTTCCTTTTGAGAACTCAGGTCAATTGCGTAGATCGTATTAAGTTTTTGAAACGCAGTCATATCCAAAATGGGCCCTTGATTACCGTTGCTTTCACGCACCTTTTGGTAAGACTTGTAGGCTTCTGCATAATCATTTTTTTCCCAATCAATTTTCAATCTATCTCGCTGGTAAAATGTACCATTAGGCTATGAGCCGAGGGGTCGACCATGCTCAATCAGAGGGAGGATGGCTAACAGTTATTTTTGGCAAGGCCAAGGTCCCTAGTGCTGAAAAAAATGTGATAGCAGTGTGAAACTCTTAGCCGTATCTGTGTTATCATCACATTTGTCAGATCACCCATTTATCGATTTTCGGGTCATTTTTCCCACTTAAGATTTAGGGGGTGGGGTTAGTTTTTTGGCTCTCAAATAATATCACGTGTATATATCAGCTAGTGTGGTATATCAGGTAAAAGGTTATTGAATTACCTTTCAAATGATGTATAGAAAGTGCCTGTGTGATCTATAGTAACCTCTTTATAATGATTATTAAAACATAATTATTTCCAACAACTCTCAAAACTTCATCACAAAATCCCCAATTTTAGGAACAAAAATAGGCAAAAATCAAAAGGTATGTAAAAGGTATGTTTCGATTTAAGACACACATACAGTATAATTAGAGTCAATATCCTCACACATATGATCATGATGTGCTATGAAATTCAATGCAATATGTGTAGACATGCTAATACGAATGTTGTCATCAATGTCAATATTTTCATTATATTTTAGGTGATTTGCAACCATGACAGCGGTGCACGACATCTAATGTATTTCTCTTTGTAGATTTGTTGGTGCAGAATACATTTTTAAGCAACTATAGCAACTGATGCTAATTTGTAGTAGTGGTGGTGGTGGTGGTCTCATTCGATATTATGTGTCTTTCCAGGTGAGACGGTGGTGGTGATATTGGTGGTGGTGAAACAGAGTGTACCGCAGATAGACAATTGAACAAATACTTGCAATGGAGATTGCGATCACTCAGAAAGTTCCCAAGGACGTTTGTATCATTCATAAGCTATCGTTAGATGTCAAACCAGAAGATCCGCTCATAAGCCCTCAAACATTCGATTCGTGGACTACATTGCTGGATGCGGCCAAAATACGGAACCATGCACCCATTCTCGACCTTGCTCAGTCGCTGCCAGAGAAGGAGATTCCCCGAGTATTCTACCACAGGCAGTGCAGGAGCGTGTTCACCATGAAGCGAGATTTGGAAGCACTGAAACGAAAAGCTGAATCCAATTTAACCGACGATGCTGCTGCAACATGTTCAGCGAGCAAGAGACAAGCCAGAAGGGCATCTTCGGAATCACGCATCTATGAACCGGATTGTATATTCTGTGGAAAGACCAAGTGGTGCAAGGGAACGTCATCCCGTGAAAAGTTGAGCAAGGCTGTTGATCTGAGAGCAGATGAAACACTGCGAAACAGCGCCATGCGGAAATGTGACACGAAAATCATGGCTGCCACAAGTAGAGACATTGTGGCAGCTGAAGCACGATACCATTTCTCTTGCTACAGAAGTTACATGAGACCAAGCACTAAAGATGCACATGACAGAAACACGGCCGCCACAAACGAATCTGACTACACTGAAGAAGAAGCATACAATGAGTTGCTAGTATACATCCGGAACCATATAATCCCGAATAAGGAAATTGTTAGGATGACAACGCTGGTAGAGCACCTACAATCGATAATGACATCAAGAGGGTTGCATGGGATAAGAACTGCTACAAGAAAAAACCTCGCACGGAAACTGGAAACTGATCTTGGAAATAGCGTTCACATCTTTCAAGACAACAGTGGAAAACTGATTGTCGTACCTGATAATGTAACACTACAAGATGCTGTCAAAGAAATACAAACACTTAAACAACAACTGAGCATTTGGAAAGGGAAATCATCAAACATGTCCAAAGTCATTGATCAGACATCGACACACATCAGATCGATGATAAGGAAGGAAGGATCCATGGTACACCGAATCTTGTGGTGAGGCAGTTGCCCTGAAACAACTTGCCTTTGCCTCTTGGAAGGCTAATCCAACTGAAGGCAATCTCAGTTCCTTCCACCAAGCTCGGAACAAGTGTGTGTCTACCCTCAGGAGTGCCAGGAAGCACTATCTCTCCTCACTCAAGAACGAACTCTCAAACCTGTCTCCTTCCTCCAAATCCTGGTGGCGTCTGGTCAAATCCGTTTCTGGTGTTTGTTCCCCCCTCCATCCCCTCCCTTACCTCAAATGGCCACACAGTTGACATCGCACGTGACAAAGCCGAATGCCTCAACTCTGTGTTTGCCTCAAAATCTTTAGTCCCAAACCCATCTCTCTCTGTTCCCACCTTTCCCAGTCGAACCCAACTGCTCCTGGACTCTGTGTCCTTCTCTCCTGACAAGGTGGAGGAGTTTTTGTCTAACCTCGACTCTGATTCTGCAACTGGACCAGACGGCATCAGCCCACGGGTCCTAAAATCCTGCTCTGCCGCTCTATCTCACCCTCTCTCTGTTCTTTTCACCCTATCTTTTGCTCAAGGTCATCTGCCAGCATCCTGGAAATCAGCAAACATTACCGCTTTACACAAAAAAGGTGCAAAAACAGATCCTTTTAACTACAGACCAATCAGCCTGCTCCCAATTATCAGCAAAGTCATGGAATCCATCATTGCTTCGGATATGAAATCTTTCCTCTTCTCCAATGGCTTGATCTCTGATCATCAATTTGGATTCAGACCAGGTCACTCTACTCTGGACATGCTGCTTCTCCTGTCTCAACAATGGATGGAGGTCCTCAATGCCAAACAGGAAATCAGAGCTGTCTCCCTCGACATATCACGTGCCTTCGATACGGTCTGGCACCCAGCTCTGCTCACCAAACTCTACTCCTATGGTATCCATGGAAATCTCCATGCATGGCTTGCGGACTTCCTCTCTGGTCGTAGTCAACGTGTGGCCCTGAATGGATTTCTCTCATCTCCCCTTCCTGTTCAGGCTGGAGTTCCCCAAGGCAGTGTGCTGGGCCCTGTGCTTTTTCTGGTCTTTATCAATGATCTCTCCGACTCTCTGGAAAATCCTCTCTATCTCTTTGCTGATGACTCCACTCTCTGCCGCTCCATTCCTCTTCCCTCAGATCGGCAGTCTGCAGCCTCCTCACTCTCTGAAGACCTGGACAAAATCACAGACTGGTCAAACAAGTGGAACATGTCTTTCAATCCTGACAAATCTCACACTCTTACTATGTCTCTCCGAAAAGATCGACTGGACAACCCTCCCATCTACTTTCTCAACAATCCTCTCCAAGAAGTTCTGTCGCTGAAGCTTTTGGGTCTCACTATCTGCCATGATCTTTCTTGGGAAAACCACATTTCCAAGCTGGCCTGCAAAGCCAGTCGCCGACTGGGCATCCTCCGTCGTGCGAAGTCCTTCCTTGGCACACCTGAGCTCCTCACCACGTACAAGGCTTTCATCCGCAGCTCAATGGAATACTGCTCTCCCCTCTGGGCTGGTGCTCCTGCCTCACACCTAGCTCGTCTTCACGCTGTTGAAAGCAAAGCATTCAGAATCATTGGAATCTCCCGTGATGAAGCTAACTCCAAGGGCCTCTCACTCACTCACCGCAGGCAGGTTGGTGGTCTTTCCGTCTTCTACCGACTCCTCTCCAGCCTTGCTCCCCCAGCTCTCTCTGTGCTCTGTCCCCCAAATATTCCTACAGGTCGCACAAGATCTGCCAGCAAGCCTCTGATGGTTAAACTGCCGAAATCTCGGCTCTCTGCTCACCTTCACTCCTTCATTCCTCTTTTCTCCCGCCTCTGGAACAAACTCCCACACTCCCTTCAATCCCACTCCTCCCTCCAGGTCTTTAAAACAGCTGTTCACCACCATCTCTTATCCTCCCCCATCCAAAACCTTGATCTTTTCTACCCCCACTAATTCACCCCAGATCCACCTTGTTTGTAATTCCAACTTCTTTCCTGGTAGTCCTGGCAGTGTCCATATGTTTTATGCCTCTCCCACCCCCTTTCCCATGCCTCCCCCCCAAAGCCCTCTCCCTCCCACAGATCTCTCGATGTCTCCATGTCTCTCGGTTCCTGCTCTAAAATGTTGTGTTTGTGTCCTTCCCCCTCTCTCCCCATCTTGTCTACCGCTCCCGATGTTATTTGTTCTATGTGTCGGTTTGTCGGTTATGTGTCGGTTGTCGGTTTGTCTTTCTGTGTGATAAATGTTCGCTCTTTCACGAGCCTCGATCTTGTATACAACAAAAAAAAAAAAAAAAAAAAATAACAAACCAACTCCATGGCCCTATCATCCAGCCGACTTCGACAATGACTCTTTCGTCGTTCCCGTCTATCTCCAGCGCTTTATGCTTGGCCTCTTGACTGGAGATCCGGAAAACGAGCTTCCATCAAACAGGGTCATCATGCTGATGCAATCTTTCAGCCAGGACATTATCTATGCAGTGAGCTGTGGACAACAAAAGCCTCCGAAACACATGTTGCTCCCATATGCAGTTAAGACTCTCACAGGGAACGTAGAACTAATTCGCACATTGAACCATCTTGGACATGCAATATCCTACACTCAACTGGAGGAAAATGACACTGCACTATGTCTTCAAAAACTTGCAGCAAACTTAAATGAGCAAACAGTCCTACCAAGCAGCATCCAGCCGTATGTATTCACAAACTTGGCATGGGATAACATTGATAGACTGGAAGAGACGCTGACCGGGAAAGGAACAACACATCGAGTCAATGGCATTGCAGTGCAGGCCAAAATGTATGGACCACACCTTCCAAAGGAGCCACTTCCGAAGATCGAGAAGCTCAAGCAAAGAACAGTCTGCATAACAGAAGAAACACTGCCTGTCTACATTGCAGGTGAACATGTTGGGCCTCATCCACTACAAACATTATCAACAGCTGCAGCGGAAAACAAGATGGCTATGGAAGTTGCTCAAATCAAGAATCTTCTTTGGGTCATTGCCCGTCAGGTGGACCCAGTAATACAAAAAACACCAAGTTGGACAGGATTCAACATCACCGTCAGGGCATCTATCAGCGTCTCTCAGGATATTGTTAGATATATGCCTACAATAAATGCACCAGCTACAGAGATGTCCACAGTCGCAGAAATCTTGAAGCAGTCTGAAAGCGTCCGACAGATCCTACACTTGCAGGACATCGTCGTCGTCATGGATCAGGCCCTGTATGCTAAGGCTGCCGAGATCGTCTGGAAACACACAGACACATATGCTAACATCGTACTTCACCTCGGCACGTTCCACACAATCTGCAATGTGATGTCGATTCTTGGTGCTCGTTTCCAAGATGCTGGTCTTAGAGACTTTTGCATCGAAACAGGAATCGTCGCAGAAGGCTCACTCAATCGGGTTATGGAGGGGAAGATGTACAACCGAGCAGTCCGTGTACATAAGAGCATCTACGAAGCATTCATGAGGCTTGCGTGGATTGAATTTCTCCCTTGGTTGGAAAAGATGCGACCAGAGGCAACACAGACGGTCACTACGTTGTTAGCAGAAGTTGCTGAATTGGGACAAGATGAGAGCCAGTGGAACAACCTGTTGGAAGATCAATCGTGTGAAGAAGTTCAGGCTGTTTGGAAGCAATTCCTGCATCACCTTCGTCATGATAATGGTGAATTGTCGTCATTCTGGATGTCGTACATGGATATCGTTGAAACGGTCTTGCTTGCTCTACTGCGCGCTTCCCGAGAAGGTAATTGGCCATTACATCTATCTGCTATCCAAGCCATGATTCCTTGGTGCTTTGCATACGACAAAATCAACTATGCACGGTATTTATCAGCATACTACGCACAAATGACAAACCTTCCAACGCAGCACCCTGGCATCTTCCAAGCGTTCTCGGATGGGTACTTCTCAGTTCAAATGTCAAAAAGCAATCCGTTTGGACGCATTCCAGTTGACCAAACTACTGAGGTCACTGTCAACAAAGACACACAGACACCAGGTGGCACTACCAGGTTCAACTTGAAATCTGGAGCAGTGAAGCGCTACTATGTCACATCCGAACACAGGAGTGCGTTTCTCCGCCAGATGAGGGAAATGGTGAATGTGAGCAACACACACGTACAACACGCGGATCTGCAGCAAACACGGATCAAGAAAGATGAGGACGCTGTATCATCACTGATAACTCTGATCCAGAGTTGGGTGAACCCATTCACTATGGCCAGCTCTCTCATCAGTATTTCCACCGCACGCGCAGCCCCTCCAAATATTGCCAAGGACCTGGAGAAAGCATGGGAAGTCGGACACAAGTGCTACACAAACTTCAAGATTGAGCGACTTGAGAGCAACCCACCAATCAAGAAATTCCACGACCCTTTGCAACTGAACAAGCTGAAGACTTTCAGCAACCTCACTAAGAATAAGGAATGCAGAAGCAATGGCAGGGCAGTAATTCTTCAAGCAGACAGAGCTCTATTTGGTAGAATTATCGTGATGGCACAGGGCCGAGATCTTCACATGGCAGAGGTGCTATCTCATCCTCTAGGTCCCTTGCCATGGGCCCTGGCGACACCCGAAGGCCTTCTACGGAAAACCAACAAAGCTGCCCGAGCCACGGCCTTGCAAAGGACTGTGACCCCGGCTGAAAGGATACCCGACAATTCGGCAACAATTATTGACAGGATGCTCCTTATACAGAAGGTGGCAGGTGATCAAACTACATTTGCCGAAGTGGCCATGATTGTCCTATCCATGGTCCTGAAGGATGGATGCAGTAGCCAGAGGATCGATGTCGTCTTTGACACCTACAAGGAGACTTCCATCAAAAACAGCGAACGGTTAACCAGGGGGGAAGAACTTGGACTTGAGCTGAAAAACATCACGGCATCTCAAATTGTAAGGCAATGGCGCAAGTTTCTCAGCTATGTTGGGAACAAGTCAAGTCTTATCATGTTCCTGGTCGAAGAGTGGAAGAAACCAGAGTACATCAGACACCTACAGGGAAAGGTTCTCTTTGTAACATGCGATGACAAGTGTTATCAGATCACATCTGATGCTAGCCAAGAAGTAGTGGCCCTGGAAAGCACACACGAGGAAGCAGGTGGTCGTCTGTTCTTGCATGCTGCCCATGCTGCCGCACATGGATACCAGTCTGTGCTTATTAGCTCAGATGACACCGACGTACTTGTCATTGGCTTGGCATTTCATACCAAGATTCATGCCAAGTTGTTTCAGAAATGTGGCACCAAAGCAAGGGCTAAAATCCTAGACATAGGGAAAATAGGAAAGTCAGTCGGCACAAATGTATGTCAGGCCCTAATTGGAATGCATGCCTATACCGGATGCGACACAGTCAGCACGTTCGCTGGACAAGGAAAACTGACTGCACTAAAACTCATCAGAACCAACAAAGATGTGCAGGATGCATGTACACAGCTGGGAGAGGACTGGGACGTCAGTGAGGAACTGATGGATAAATTGGAGAACTTCACTTGTCTCATGTACGCACCGAAGTCGGGGACAGTGAAGGTGAATGACTTGAGATATCACCTGTTCTGTGCCAAGAGGGGAGAGATCGACAGTCACCAGCTACCTCCGTGCAAAGACTGCTTAACCAAACATGCACAGCGAGCCAACTATCAAGCCGCTATTTGGAAGAGGAGTCTCAAGATGGATCCAGCAGTACCGAGTCCAATCGGGAAAGGATGGCACTGGGATACCCAGGATGGTCGCGTGCAGCTGGCAGTCGACTGGATGCAAGGACAGCCCGCACCACGGGCGGTTCTGGATTTACTGGCATGCACCTGTTCGAAAAGATGCACAATACCCATGTGTGTCTGCATGGCCAGTGGTTTGAAGTGCACAGACATGTGCAAACTCACCACATGTGACAACCAGAGAGTGTATGGTGAGAGTGATGACAGTTCGGCAGAAGACGATGAAGAAGACGATGACGATGACGAGGATAACTTCTGAATTGTAGAACTGTATGGAGAAAGATCATGTACATATGTGTAACAAATATGGTGTACGCTGAATTGATAACTCGTGTACTTTATGGTATGATGTCTATAAATATATGTTGCTTAAATAGAAAGTACATTGTTTTCCTTTGGTTTACTTTATGTATAGCTGGTAATATAAGAGAACCATACAACACTACAAGACTAAAAACGTTTGCATGAATATGATGTAAATTATCTCGCCAAGTTAGGGTACATCAGGATACATACATATACATGGAGTAGGTTAATCATCACATGCATCATACGTCTGTGGTATATTCAAGAACACCACATACAGTTTGGTCATAATGCCTTCATATTTTTAGAATTAGACATTTCTGACACCAATTTCAGTACTTTTTGGCCTATATATGGCTGACATCCCAATATTATATATACTATTTTTAGACCAATAATGGTATACAAACTATATACATGCTGTCGGTCAAAAATCGTAAAATGTAAATCAATATATCATAAGAGCGGAAAGATATACATTTATGGATTTTAGGTCATGGTTACAGCAACTACTGTATATTGGATTTTCTCATCTTTATCAAGGTGTATGAGATTTAAGGCCCAAATTTGACTTTAATCATACTGTGTGTTTCTCAAATTCAAAAATTCATTTAATATCCGCCAAACTGAATTTTTGCCTAATTTTGTTTTCATTGGGGATTTTGTGATAAATTTTTGAGGGTTGGCGGAAATAATTATGTTTTAATGATCATAAAGAGGTTACTATATATCACACAGGCACTTTCTATACATCATGTGAAAGATAATTCAATTACCTTTCACCTGGTATACAACACTAACTGATACATATAGGAGATATTATTTGAAAGCCCCAAAACGAACCCTACCCCCTAAATCTTAGGCGGAAAAATTACCGAAAGCGTTATTGGGGTGGTCTGACAAATGTGATGATAACACAGATACGGCTAAGAGTTTCACACTGCTATCACATTTTTTTCAGCACTAGGGTCCCTGGCCTTGCCAAAAATAACTGTTAGCCATCCTCCCTCTGATTGAGCATAATGTCGAAAATTTGAGGGTCTGGCTCATAGCCTACATCCAGAGAAACCCGAAGTTGTTTCACCTTAGCATTATCACTCAGCACATTATTCTTATCAGTACCTTCATCTCCATCTGGTTTCTTAAAAATGAGCCTTAGGTATCGTGGCTTTCCTTGAAGAACACGTAAATTCCAAGTGTAGGTGGTGTGTTCCAGTTTAACGTTTACATCTTCTTTTAAGGTATGATACATTCAGGGGTTTCTTTGAGTTAAGTCTTCTATTCAACATCTCTTCCGTTTGAAGATTAGGAGTATATTCGCTGATAGACCAACACAAATCATTAATAACAAATTTATTATTAGCACCGAAAGCATTTGCAGTCCCAAAAAGCAATCCATTTACATTATCATTCCTTTGTAGTTGAAATCTAATTTTAAGACCATACAAAACTTTTATCATAATCACAAAATTCAAATATACCTTTCAGAGGTACTGCTACGGTAAAACTATTCTCTGCTTTTGTTTCATCATTATACATTGCCTATTTGGACTATAACCAGGGTCTGCATTTGTTCCAGTTGTCATAGGAATAAAACCTTCAACAGACCCTTTACCCAATCTATCACTAAACGAATATAGTGTGAATTTCATCATTTCAGATGTAGCAGAGACATAATCAACCGCTTCCACTTCTTGCATTCCAATATACAAACCAATACGATGAAACATTTTCCAGAAGAAATCATTTACGAATGTGGCATTAGTGTTATTCGCAGCCTTAGTGAATTTAAATTTACACAACAAGAAACTATCAGCTAGATTCAAGTAAGTTTGTTGATTATTTATTTTAAAACTTTTTGTTCCATTTGAATTCCAGTCTGTTCCTGTTATAGCATTTACCTTAAAATAGTCTTCCTTTTTAGTGGAGTTTGAAATGATAATCGTATCATCCAAATCATAGATACTATCAATTGCTTCCATACTTGTATTTATATAGCATTAAAATCGTTGAAACCCTGACCCAAGTATTTGAATGATTTTTTTGTCGTTCTGTGAAGATAGTTGAGTTTTGCCTTTTTTTATTTCTTTGATTGCTTGTAATTTATGAGACTCCTTTTGAGCATCTTTTATACTCTTTATAGCACATGCTACATTTCCCACAGCGGAAGCGGTTGAACCAATTAGGTCTTTATGCTTAAGAATGGTTGTGAAGGAGCTGTGCTCCAACGCGAGTCGAAAGAATTGACGCGACCAAAGACGGAATTCGTCCGAGTTGCTTTATTGAAACAAAACAGCTCAGGTATTCTGACAAGCCCGTTTATCGGGCAGCAATATATATACACATTTATGCCGGGGCGTTTGCCCGGGAAAACCGAGACCGGGCATGCCCGGGTGTCAAGGGCGAGTCCTGGAAAGGCGAGTCTGGACATGCCCGGGCGTCCTGGACGCGGCCTGGCAAGTCGAGCCTGGGCGTGCCCGGGCGCTCTGGGCGAGCCCTGGAAAGGCGAGAGCGGGCATGCCCGGGAAAGACGAGACCGGGCGTGCCCGGGAGGTTCGGGCGTGCCCGGGAACAGCGAGTCCGGGCATGCCCAGGAGAGGCGCGTCTGGGCCCGTCCGGACGAGCCCCGCATGGCGATCGCGCCCTGGCCGCGTCCTGGCAGGTGCAAGGCGATTCTGTACATTCAGCGGGAACCGCTACACACGCCCCTCAAGAATCGACCTGCACCGGCAGGGTCAATTTAAGGGGGGTCCGGATGACCCGGCCGAAGCGACCCCTGGAGGGTCGTGGGGGGGGGTCCGATCCGGTGGTGGTTGGTCGAGCGGGAGGAACTGTGGATGGGGGGCGGCCTCGCCGCGGAGGAAGGGCCAACCGTGGTGGTCGGTCGATGTCCACGTGCGCCGGTTTGAGGCGGTCCACAGAGATCCGGTCCGACCGGCTGCCGGCGTCGACGACGAAGGACTTGTCGCCCCGTCGCAGGACCCGGAAGGGCCCGTCGTACGGCGGCCGGAGTGGCCCCCGGTGCGCGTCATGACGCACAAAGACGTACTCCGCTGTGCGAAGCGCCGGGGGGACGTAGGACTGGGGGCCACCGTGGCGGGACGTTGGCACGGGGGCAAATCGTCGGGCGGCCTCCTGGAGGTCCGAGCGCTGGTGTGCGGCGGACCAGGGACTGGTAGCGTCGGGCATGAACTCGCCCGGGACGCGGAGCGGCTGGCCGTAGACGAGCTCGGCAGCGGACGCCCGGAGGTCCTCCTTGGGGGCCGTGCGGAGGCCCAAAAGGACCCACGGCAGCCGGTCGGTCCAACCGTCGTCCTGAAGGCCGGCCATGAGTGCGGCCTTCATGGAGCGGTGAAACCGCTCGCATAACCCGTTGGCTTGGGGGTGGTAGGCCGTGGTGCGGTGCAGCGTGACCCCCAATGAGCGGGCGACCGCGCCCCAAAGTTCGGACGTGAACTGTGGGCCGCGGTCGGACGAGATGTCCGCCGGTGCGCCGAAGTGCGCGACCCAGGTGGCGATGAACGCCTGCGCCACGTCGGCGGTGGTGGTGGAGGTGAGGGGCACGGTCTCCGGCCACCTGGTGGTCCTGTCCACCATGGTGAGCAGGTGGGTGAACCCCCGCGATGGGGGCAGGGGACCCACCAGGTCCACGTGGACGTGGTCGAAACGCCGTGCAGGCACGGTTAAAGGTGCTAGGGGGGCCTGGGTGTGGCGGTGGACCTTGGCCCGCTGGCAGGCCGTGCAGGCGTTGGCCCAGTCGCGGATGTTCCGTCGAAGGCCGTGCCAGACGAAACGCACCGACACCAGCTTCTGAGAAGCTTTCCGGCCCGGGTGAGAAAGGCCGTGGATGGAGGCGAAGATGCGGCGCTGCCAGGAAACGGGCACGATGGGGCGAGGCTGGCCCTGGGACACGTCGCAGAGCAGGACGGTGCCCGCGAAGGGGATGTCGGCCAGGCAGAGGCCCGTGTCCGCCGCCCGGAGGGCCTGCACCGAGGTGTCAGTGGTCTGGTCGGCCGCCATGAGCGCGAAGTCCACGCCAAGGTGGACCGCATTCGCGCTGGCCCGAGAAAGACAGTCGGCCACGGCGTTGTCTTTTCCGGCGACGTGCCGGATGTCCGTGGTGAAATCCGACACGGCGGAGAGGTGGCGCTGCTGGCGGGCCGACCACGGTTACGTGACTTTGGCCATCGCGTAGACCAACGGCTTGTGGTCGACGAAAGCTGTGAACGGGCGGCCCTCCAGGAGGTGTCGGAAATGGCGAACGGCCAGGAATAGACCGAGCAGTTCGCGGTCGAACGTGCTGTATTTTAACTCGTTCGGCCGGAGTTGCCGGCTGAAAAAAGCGAGTGGCTGCCAAACCCCGTCCACCCATTGTTCATGGACGGCGCCCACCGCGTAGTTGGAGGCGTCCGTAGTGAGGGCGATGGGCGCATTGAGCACCGGGTGAGCCAGCAGCGTTGCGTCGGCGAGAGCCCGTTTTGCGCTCGCGAAGGCCGAGTCCATGGCCGCGGACCAAACGATGTCATGCTTGGCCGGCTTGCCCCGGAGGGCCTCGTAAATGGGCCGCATGAGCTGAGCAGCGCGGGGCACGAATCGATGATAAAAATTGACCATGCCGAGGAAATCTTGTAGGGCCTTGATGGAACGGGGACGCGGGAACGTGGTGATGGCCTCGACCTTGGACGGCAGCGGCACGGCCCCGGTCTTGGTGATGCGGTGGCCCAAAAAGTCAACGGTCGTTGTGCCGAAGTGGCATTTGGCCGGGTTGACAATTAAGCCGTGCTCGCTGAGGCGACCGAACAGTGTTCGGAGGTGGAGGAGGTGCTCGGTGTGGGACGTGCTGGCGACGAGGATGTCGTCCAGATAGACGAAAAGAAATGGCAGGTCGCGCAGCACGCCGTCCATTAAGCGCTGGAACGCCTGGGCCGTGTTCTTGAGGCCAAACGGCATCCTCAAAAATTCGAACAGGCCGAACGGCGTGATGACGGCCGTCTTTGGGACGTCGGCCACCCGGACAGGTACCTGGTGGTATCCCCATATCAGGTCAATTTTGGAAAATATGACCCGTCCCGCCAAACGGGCGGAAAAGTCCTGGATGTGCGGGATCGGGTACCTGTCGGGGGTGGTAGCGTCGTTGAGGCGGCGGTAGTCGCCACTCGGGCGCCATCCGCCCCCCGGCTTTGGCACGATATGCAGTGGTGAGGCCCACGCGCTATTGGAGCGCCGCACGATGCCGAGGTGCTCCAACGCGTCGAACTCGGCCTTTGCCATGGCGAGCTTGGCCGGGTCGAGGCGGCGGGCCCTGGCGTAGACCGGCGGGCCCGTAGTGGGTATGTGGTGCTCGATCCCATGCCGCACTGCGACGGCCAAAAACGTCGGCCGCGCGAGGGCCGGGAATTCCGCGAGCAGGCGAGCGAACTCGTTCGCCGTCGGGAGGGCGCACGCTAGTTCGGTCGGCGCGAAGCTGCTCATCGTGCACGCCAGGGAGCTGAAGGTCTCGGCGTTGACAAGGCGACGTCGTTTGACGTCGACCAGCAGCCCGTGCGCGCAGAGGAAGTCGGCGCCCAGCAAAGCCATGGGGACGCAGGCGGTCACAAAGGTCCACTGAAAGCGCTGGCTGCCGAAGCAGAGGGTGACGTCACGCGGGCCGAAAGTGCGTATGGCCGAGCCATTAGCAGCGACCAAAGAGGGGCCGCAAACGGCGTCCCGCCTGTCCTGCTCGGAGGCGGGTATGACGCTCAGTTGGGCGCCGGTGTCACAAAGGAAACGCCGCCCGGACGCTTTGTCCCGAATAAAAAGCAAGTTGCCCGAGTGGCCGGCGCTCATGGCTGGGAATGAACGCCGGCCCGGCCGTTTCCCGACTTGCCGAAAGTGCACGGGGGTCGGCACGTCCGAGCCTTGTGTCCGAACCTGGCATGGTAATAACACCACGCCTGGTCAGGTGGAGGCCCCGGCCATCGTGTCGGAAGCGGTCGGCGCGGCGTGGCGGCCGCCAGTTGTACCGGCAGTTCGGCCTCCAACCGCGCAGGGTGCTCGGGCGTCGTGGGCATCGCCTCGGACGGCGGCAGGCTCCAGGTAGCCGCGCCGATGTGTTAGCCCACCGAGGAGATCTTATCGGCTTCCCTGGCGAGGGCGCGGGGATCGGTGATCGACGTGCCAGCCAGGGTGAGGCGTACCAGGTGAGGCAGCTGGCGAAGGAACAGCTCGCGGAACAGAAAATCCGGAGAGTGCTCACCGAGCAACGAGAGCATATAGTCCATGCGCTCGGACGGGCGCATGTCGCCGAGCTCGGGCAGGACGAGCAGACGCCGTGTGCGTGCCGCCGGTGAGAGGGCGAAAGCGTCGAGGAGGAGCATCTTCAGCGCGTCATACTTGTCAGCAGCCGGCGGGTGCTCGAGGAGGCTCAGGGCGCGGGCCGCGGTGGCGGAACCGAGCGCTGCCACGACGTGGTGGAAGCGGGTGTCGTCCGCGGTGATGCCTCGCAGGGCGAACCGGGAGTCCGCCTGGGCGAACCAAACAGCCGCGTGAGCCTCCCAGAAGGTAGGCAGTTTAAGAGTCACTGCCGTGTACATGTCGGTAGGTCACCAGTGAAGGAGCTGCGCTCCAACGCGAGTCGAAAGAATTGACGCGACCAAAGACGGAATTCGTCCGAGTTGTTTCATTGAAACAAAACAGCTCAGGTATTCTGACAAGCCCATTTATCTGGCAGCAATATATATACACATTTATGCCGGGGCGTTTGCCCGGGAAAACCGAGACCGGGCATGCCCGGGTGTCAAGGGCAAGTCCTGGAAAGGCGAGTCTGGACATGCCCGGGTGTCCTGGACGTGGCCTGGCAAGTCGAGGCTGGGCGTGCCCGAGCGCTCTGGGCGAGCCCTGGAAAGGCGAGAGCGGGCATGCCCGGATGCTCTGGGCGAGCCCTGGAAAGGCGAGTCTGGACATGCCCGGGCGTACTGGACGCGGCCTGGCAAGTCGAGGCTGGGCGTGCCCGGGCGCTCTGGGCGAGCCCTGGAAAGGCGAGAGCGGGCATGCCCAGGAAAGACGAGACCGGGCATGCCCGGGAGGTTCGGGCGTGCCCGGGAACAGCGAGTCCGGGCATGCCCAGGAGAGGCGCGTCTGGGCCCGTCCGGACGAGCCCGGCATGGCGATCGCGCCCTGGCCGCGTCCTGGCAGGTGCAAGGTGATTGTGTACATTCAGCGGGAACCGCTACAATTGAACCAATACCCATTAGAGTATCAATTATCCCATCTCCTTTATTTCTGAATTGATGCCCCACACCCCGTTGTCTCTTTGGTTTATAGTATCCTCTACCAAGAAACATACCTTCACCCTTATAGTATCGTGAAAGGAACATGCCTGAGCCTGTAATTATTTTATATTTTCCCAACTCGTGTTTCCTCACAATAACCATTATTTATTTATTGGAAAACTTCACGTAGGTGAAATCTGATGGATATAATTTCTTCATTAAAGGAAATCATATGATTATCTTGATCGGTTATCCTAAAATTTACTCTGTATATGGTTTTTCCTGACACAGGTAAATAGACAAGATTTTTTGGTTCCATATTGAATTTATAACCAATCGGGGTTGAGTATGCGCTGAATGAAAATATTGTATTTGTTCTTATTCCATCGTTATAAGCACCATCAATCAAATCACAATGAATTCATACCGAATTTATACCGGAGGATATTTGAATAACATTATCACTGTAAAACGTCCCGTTAGTTTCAATCTTTTTTTGAAGAGAAACCTAATAGCCTCGCGGTCCCCATGTGCGGTCCCCATGTGCTGTCTTTGTCTTTCCCTCACGGTCCCCATGTGCGGTCCCCATGTGCTGTCTTTGTCTTTCCCTCACGGTCCCCATGTGCGGTCCCCATGTGCTGTCTTTGTCTTTCCCTCACGGTCCCCATGTGCTGTCTTTGTCTTTCCCTCGCGGTCCCCATGTGCTGTCTTTGTCTTTCCCTCACGGTCCCCATGTGCTGTCTTTGTCTTTCCCTCGCGGTCCCCATGTGCTGTCTTTGTCTTTCCCTCGCGGTCCCCATGTGCTGTCTTTGTCTTTCCCTCGTGGTCCCCATGTGCTGTCTTTGTCTTTCCCTCGTGGTCCCCCTGTGCTGTCTTTGTCTTTCCCTCATGGTCCGGTCCCCATGTGCTGTCTTTGTCTTTCCCTCGCGGTCCCCATGTGCTGTTTTTGTCTTTCCCTCGCGGTCCCCCTGTGCTGTCTTTCCCTCGCGGTCCCCATGTGCTGTCTTTGTCTTTCCCTCGTGGTCCCCCTGTGCTATCTTTGTCTTTCCCTCGCGGTCCCCATGTGCTGTCTTTGTCTTTCCCTCGTGGTCCCCATGTGCTGTCTTTGTCTTTCCCTCGCGGTCCCCATGTGCTGTCTTTGTCTTTCCCTCGCGGTCCCCATGTGCTGTTTTTGTCTTTCCCTCGCGGTCCCCATGTGCTGTCTTTGTCTTTCCCTCGCGGCCCCCATGTGCTGTCTTTGTCTTTCCCTCGCGGTCCCCATGTGCTGTCTTTGTCTTTCCCTCGTGGTCCCCCTGTGCTGTCTTTGTCTTTCCCTCGCGGTCCCCATGTGCTGTCTTTGTCTTTCCCTCGCGGCCCCCATGTGCTGTCTTTGTCTTTCCCTCATGGTCCCCCTGTGCTGTCTTTCCCTCACGGTCCCCATGTGCTGTCTTTGTCTTTCCCTCGTGGTCCCCCTGTGCTGTCTTTCCCTTGCGGTTGTCAGCTCTTTCACGAGCCTCGATTCAGTGTAGAAAAAAAAAAGAAAAAAAAAAAGCTCTCTGAATGAATTTTCAATTGTGAAATCAACTTTGTAATTATTTCTAAGTTTAATAGTTGATTTTGAAGTATGTTTTTGAATATCTATTACAATATTTTTTGGTTCATCACCTTGTTCTTTCATAAGGCGAGAAATTTCAGAAGATATTTGAGAAATCTCGTATGCTCCGGTGAAACTGTTATAGTTTTGTATCTACTTCCTGAATCCTGGTGTTGGTGTAGCGGCTAGGGTGCCAGCTTAGGATATCCTAGGATCCTGGGTTCGAATCCCGGTCGATCACTGAATTAACGCCAGCGGGGTTGACTCAGCCTGTCATTCCTTCCGAGGTCGGCTAATTGAGTACCAGTTCACTGGTAATTCCCTGTGTGTTGTAAAAAGGCGACAAACAGGGTTGGCGGCAGGAAGGGCATCCGGCCGTAAAACATTGCTTCAAAAAGGGGACCAACAAAAACAACAACAACCACGGTGCCCGAAAAAGGCCAACCCCCGCTTTGCGGGGAAAAATGGCCTCTAAAGGTGTTTTTTTTTTTTTTTATACTTCCTGAATCATAACTAAACTTGTTATTTTTCTCTGTGATATTAAAAAGGGTATTGTAAGTCTCCATTGACAACAAAGAAGCCTCATATTCTTTTGTGGGGTCAAGTTGTAGTTGGTAAGGGAATGAAGCTGTGTAATCACTCGTTGTGAAATTAAAACCAAGAATTGTGCTTCTCATCTTATTTAATATGTAATAAAATATCTTTGTATTGACATTTATTAATTATTTTCATAGACATCAACTGATCTAAAATGGCGGATGCTTCATTAAAACAGTTGTTGTTCCCAGCCTTCTTACTACCTAACAACAATAATAGCCTATTAACTAATTGTGATGGGTCATTTGGAAGAAAGCGAACACCCGAACCCGAGGCTAAACCAAGCTTGCTTAAAGCATCAATAATATGTTTTTCCTTCTCATTCTTCTTACTTTTACCAGAAACAGAAACTCCAAAATCAAGTGAGTTTAGTAAATCAATATATACCCTATCATCTTCATTTTTCATATTCAATGGTTCATTGAAATATGTTGAATCACCTCTCATACTTGCTGCTTGTTTTCCATCTTTTGTTAGAAGAAACATTAATCTAGGGGTTAATTTAACATTTGCTTGAGCAGAGCTTAAGAACATCAATTTATCAATAAATATCAATACCTTTTCTTTCACAAGATAGAACTGTGCTGGTTCTTCTGTTGGAATGAGGCCTGCTCTGGTTTTTGAATCCACCGAATATTCATTGTTTTGAAGAGCTTCCACAATATAATTGGGAGGTTGATTTACCTCCTCAAGTTGCTGAAATAATCCTTCATCATCATATTCTAATTCTCCTATATCTCCAAGTTCTTGCTCCGTCATTTGACTAAAATCTTTGAGCATTTGAAGTTTTTTTGGAGCATATTCTATCGCAGGAACTGCAGACGAAATGCTTTACAACTTTTGAAACTAACTCCTGATGTACCTTAAATCTTCTTGCTCTTTCTTGTGCATTCATTTCCTGTATTTATTTATTGAAAAATATCATTTAGTATCTCATCTTGTTTCACAACAATATATTAATATTTTCCTATCGTGTGTTTCGTGTGAGCCTCAAATTCTTTTTTTACTACATAACGTTGAACAATTGTCTCTCCAAAAATTATTTACATCTATTCAATTTAACTTGAATAAATAAAAGTATTAGCATTGTTTCTTATTGAGCGACGAGAGAGTTCAAAATATGATTGACTGAGATAAATACAATTACAAGAAGAATGTCTCCCTCTTGTATAGTAGCTATCCATTACTGTTTGGTTTCTCTCATTTACACAATCATCAAAGATGACGAGGTTCTTTTTTGATTTATCTAAATCTTGGGGTGAAGGTATATCATCCGTATTATCACTGAGAATACAAGTTATGGGTTTTGGTTTCGGTTTTGATTTCTGTGTATCACAAAATAGTTGTATTATATCTTCAATGTTATAATCATTTCGTTTTTTTTGAAGTTTAAATAAACCGATTATATCTTCTTTTCAAAGGCCCGCATTAAAACCCTGTGAGAGTAGTTGATACTCGGGTTGAAAACTTGACTTTGTGAAAATTATTAAATTATCATAATCTAAAAAGTTGGGTGTAAGGAGCGAGCATCTTTAAAAGCAAACAGGTTTTTCCACATCCGCTTGAACCAACTATTAGACATCTTAATGAATTTGGGAGATTTTTATGGTTGTTAAATTTTACCTTGATTTCCCAAACGGTTAAAAAATCATTCATTTATATATTTGTAAAACAAGTCATCTAATTTTTTATGAGCTTTTTTAGAAACTCTATATTTTATCCTGAGTTCAGGTTTAATTTCAAGATAATCCATTATTTTATTTATATAGTGTTACGTGGTCCCCTCGGTGACTACCTGGTCTTGGTGACCCCCGGACCGTGAGAGGAACTTTGCCAGAAAGTAGTATTATATATGCGCTTTCGCAACGCAACCCCTATGAATTCCACCCAAGAGAAAACTGATGTTCAATGATATATTTCAAGGGTAATGATACCATACAATTTCAATGATACAATCAAGGATATATTCCCCGAGCAATCCACCATCCACAATTCACACTCAACAATCAATCAATCCCCTAGATGATTAAGATGGCCATCTTACATACGTGTGTCCCCTTTTGTACTCACGACCCCCTTTGGTCTCTGTCCCTCACAATGTCTCTGGGCCCCTCCTGACCAAGATGATGGTCTGCTTCGCCGCTCTCGGGCGGTTGAACGAACCCCGGGTGGACGTTTTCCCACCGGGCATGTATCGTACCGGGAACCAAGGTTGCAGCTCCCTCTTGGCCACGCGAAGCGGGTACTGTACAGCAAGCAAAAGCCACACGCCATTTGCAACGCGGGTTAGGCCCCAACGTGCGACCCGTACGCGTCTTTGTAGACGGTGCCGCGAACGGTGCCAGACGCTGGGTCGGTGCACGGCCACACGGTAGCTTGACGTGTCCACCGGGCAGGTATCCGTCCCGGTAACTCCTCTCGCCAGACGGGCTCGGGAACGCCGCTTTTCCACACGGCTCAATATCGGTCCCACCTCTCGTCGGAGCGGGGCGAGGAAGAAGACTCCTCGTCGCTTCTCTCCCTCGTGTCTTTCTTCTTCCGTTTCCGGTCTCTTTTTCCAGAAGTGCTCCTGACCCTCCAACCACAACAACCCTTAATCGACTACACATTGATAAGCAAAGACCTGAATAGGAATTCACATACATTCCCATAAATATGTAACACTCCCCCCCTTCAAGAAAGAAAGTTTGAACCCAGCGAAAACTTTCTTTGCCGACCAACTTGGATAAACCAACCAGATAACTCAACCCCCCCCCCCCCCCCCACATTATCAGTTCCCCCCGGGCACAGTTATCACTTAAAAATAAAGCAACCAAAATTTCACCACAACCCCCCCAGATTAACTCACTCTGGACTAAGCACCAGCAACGACATTGTCCCTGCCCTTTACATGTTCAATTTCCCGTTGGACTCCTGCCAAGCCAAACTCCATCTCATGACCCTCTGACTTTGACTGTCAGTTTCTTGTGAATGAAGGTTAAGGGGTTGATCAAAGATCCAAAGTTAAGCAACTCGATAGCACTTTTTCCGGGAGGCCAAGCCGAGTATTCACTACATGGATGCCTTTAGGAACGTGGAGTTCACGGTTAGTCCATGCAGGAAAGTTCTCTACATGGGCGCCTTGAGGAACGTGGAGTTCACGGTTAGTCCGTGCATGAAAGTTCACTACATGGACGCCTTTAGGAACGGCGTTCACGGTTAATCTGTGTAGGAATCTTGGCTCGGCGGCTCCGCCGCATTCAGTGCTTCAACTTCTCAGAACTTCCCTAATAATTATGGTGGGACCGCTTGTCCCTGTAGTCCCATGAATAGCGGTCTCCTTCTCGGCCACTACCTTGACAATCCTTCCTTCGGGAGCTGCCGTAACTCAGGGAGCCTCCATAATAATATTGATTGCGGCCACCACCAAAACTACCGCCCAGTTGTCCTCTCCTGTAGACCTCTCGATGCCTACGAAATGCCTTCCCTACTGTTATGGTCCGACCCTCCAAATCCTTGCCATTCCAAATCTTCTCTGCCTCTCTGGCGTCTTTTGTGCTTGCAAACGTGACAAAGCCGAACCCTCTTGACTGTTGCGTTTCCCTGTCTCTTACCAACCGCACTTCCACCAGCGGCCCATATCTGTTGAAGACAGAGGTCAGAACTTCTTCCTCTGTTTTGAAGTTCAGTCCCCCTACAAATAACTTGGTACTTTTGTCGCCATCCCGAGCTGGTGTGGTGTTATTTTCCCTGCTGGGCTCTTTACCAACCCTCAGGTTACCATAAACTTGACCCCCGGCCAAATCATTCCCGATAACCACAGATACACCCTCTACAGGAAGCGTGGCTTGTAAACCGACGGTGACCGGTCCTGACACCAAATCGGACTCCAAATGGATGACATGAAGTGGAGCACTAACACCGCCCCCGATCCCCTGTAAACGAACACTATCCTCCGTTGCCGTCTCCTCGGACCATGGCAAAATGCCTTCAAGCATTAAAGATTGATGTGCTCCTGTGTCCCTCAATATCCTAACCGGTCTCCGGTTAGTCGAGGCTCCATCCAGTGACACAAACCCCTCTGAAATAAATGGTTGGTAACCCTTTTGATGGCGATTTCTCACAATGGCCATTGCATTTGGAGTCGTAATAGTCGGACTCCGCTCTGGGTCTTCCCTTTTCATGCGGTAACAACTGGACATCAAGTGTCCAGGTTTCTTGCAAAAAGCGCAAGTAGGCCCGGAGGAAAAACTCGTGGTCTGCCTCGGGCCCCCCGAAATATAAGTTTGTCTTGGGCCCGCATCCCTCTGATTTCGAACAGGTGGGGTATCCGCGTTGTCCCCATAATCCTCCCGAGGCCGCCGCCATGTGTTGTCGTTCTCCGCACCTGCTGTTCCCCACCTCCCCTGCGGAGATCTAGGCGAGGAGTTAGGTTCGTGGACCCCTATTCGGTGGGTTAAGGCATAATCATCTGCCATGGTGGCTGCGTCCCACAACTTTGGTACTTTCTTTTCCTGCAGGTACACTTTGATGTCCTCGTGGACACACTGCTGAAACTCCTCCACCAGGATCAAGTCCCGCAATGTTTCGAAGTCTTTCCCGACTCCTTTTGACTCACACCCCCGATCAAACATGTTTTCTTTCACTCTGGCAAACTCCACATGGGTCTCACTCTCCCTCTTCCTGGCATTCCTGAATTTTTGCCTGTAAGCTTCCGGAACCAACTCATAGGCTTTGAGGATGTGCTTCTTCAGTACCTCATAATCTGCACATTGGTCCATTGGTAGCGCCGAATAAATCTCTTGAGCTTTTCCCACCAGCACACTTTGCACTAGTATGTTCCAGGCCTCCTCCGGCCAGTTTAATTGTCGAGCCACTTTCTCAAAGTGTGGAAAAAATTTCGCGACTTCCTTTTCACTGAACGGTGGAACCAGCCTCACATGTCTGCCCACATCCCAGGTTTTCTGGTTAGGTGTCGACCCCGTCAGCAAGGGTGGTGCCTCTCCCCGTTCTCTCATTAACTCCAGCTCCTTGAATTTAATTTCTTGCTGAAGCTCCATGTCACGTTCCTTTAATTTCCTTTCCGCTTTTCTCTCCTCTGCTTCGAGGTCCCTTGCAGCTCTCCTCTCCTCTGCTTTTCTCCCTTCTAACCTTTCCTGGAGTTCTCGTTCCACTCTCCTTTCCTCTGCTTGTTTCTCTTCTCTCCTCTCTTCTGCTTTCCTTTCCTCTTCTGATCTTTCCTTTTCTGCTTTCCTTTCTTCTTCTGCTCTTTCCTTTTCTGCTTTCCTTTCTTCTTCTGCTCTTTCCTTTCTTCTTCTTTTAACCTTTCCTGGAGTTCTCGTTCCACTCTCCTTTCCTCTGCTTGTTTCTCTTCTCTCCTCTCTTCTGCTTTCCTTTCTTCTTCTTTGATCCGTTCCTGGCTCCGTAATTGCAACTCCAGTTTCCGGAGCTCAACGTCTTCTGGTTCTTCGGGTAGCCACTCCCAGGCTAACTCGTCCCATGTTCCTAATCCCACCATAGATTGTATCACCGTGGCCTGCAACTCTGCCTTCCTCAAATTAGTTTGGACCTCCAAGTTAAAATGTTTGGCCAATTTCAAGAGGTCCGACTTTAGTAACGCTCGGAACTGTGCCTCACTCGGGGTTACCGCAAAGTTCTGTGCCACAAACGCCATGGTGCCTATCGTTAACACCTGTTAACCTTCACCCAATACTTTACCCCCAATTTCCCCAAAAATTTACCAATTAATACTTAATTAATAAATTTTAATTAATAAAAAT
Organism: Myxine glutinosa; assembly: GCF_964187855.1. Classification (NCBI taxonomy): domain Eukaryota; kingdom Metazoa; phylum Chordata; class Myxini; order Myxiniformes; family Myxinidae; genus Myxine; species Myxine glutinosa. The sequence goes on along the minus strand of NC_136263.1, from coordinate 192,075,238 downwards.
ATTATTTTATTATTTTATACAATTTTAGATCCCGGACGAGCCCCCAATTCTGTTACGTGGTCCCCTCGGTGACTACCTGGTCTCGGTGACCCCCGGACCGTGAGAGGAACTTTGCCAGAAAGTAGTATTATATATGCGCTTTCGCAACGCAATCCCTATGAATTCCACCCAAGAGAAAACTGATGTTCAATGATATATTTCAAGGGTAATGATACCATACAATTTCAATGATACAATCAAGGATATATTCCCCGAGCAATCCACCATCCACAATTCACACTCAACAATCAATCAATCCCCTAGATGAATAAGATGGCCATCTTACATACGTGTGTCCCCTTTTGTACTCACGACCCCCTTTGGTCTCTGTCCCTCAGAATGTCTCTGGGCCCCTCCTGACCAAGATGATGGTCTGCTTCGCCGCTCTCTGGCGGTTGAACGAACCCCGGGTGGACGTTTTCCCACCGGGCATGTATCGTACCGGGAACCAAGGTTGCAGCTCCCTCTTGGCCACGCGAAGCGGGTACTGTACAGCAGGCAAAAGCCACACGCCGTTTGCAACGCGGGTTAGGCCCCAACGTGCGACCCGTACGCGTCTTTGTAGACGGTGCCGCGAACGGTGCCAGACGCTGGGTCGGTGCACGGCCACACGGTAGCTTGACGTGTCCACCGGGCAGGTATCCGTCCCGGTAACTCATCTCGCCAGACGGGCTCAGGAACGCCGCTTTTCCACACGGCTCAATATCGGTCCCACCTCTCGTCGGAGCGGGGCGAGGAAGAAGACTCCTCGTCGCTTCTCTCCCTCGTGTCTTTCTTCTTCCGTTTCCGGTCTCTTTTTCCAGAAGGGCTCCTGACCCTCCAACCACAACAACCCTTAATCGACTACACATTGATAAGCAAAGACCTGAATAGGAATTCACATACATTCCCATAAATATGTAACAATAGTATCTTGTATTAACATTTCCATTAAAAATATTTTGAATAATAAATATCATCTTATTGATATCATCATCAAAAATCATCAAAAATCATCATCATCAAAAATATCATCTTATTTTTGAATAAAATCTCTCTTATTAATCTTGTAAAGTAATTCATTTTTGGTTCTAATTTAAAAGAGTTATATATATATTTTATATATTTTATCATCATTAATTAAAAGATAATCACAGAATAAACATTGTTTATGGGCTTTTGACTCTGTATTTAATCCCACTCTATCACAAGCCGGACAATTCTCTAATTTATCATTTGGAGAATCAGGGAATTTAAGAGGCTCAATATCTGGTATGTCGTTTGGATTTATCATATTTATCTAGTAAAAGATTACTTAAACTAAAAATCATCTTCACCATAATCGGTGCTTTCATAATCAATTACAAAATTAGAATATGAAAAGAAGATTAATTTGAGAAAACCCAAGCTCAAAGTTGGTGATATTGTAAGAATATACAGATGGAAAAGTCATTTTGAGAAAGGTACACGTTGGTTCAGAAAGGTACAGAAAGGTACAAAGTCAAAATACAAAGAGATGGACTAATGAACTTTTTAAAATCGTTGATGTAATGGGTACCGTCCCTTTGACATACAAATTATATGATTTGAATGGGGAAGAAATCTTGGGTTCATTTTATTCACAAGAATTACAAAAGACACAAATAAGCAGATTTGAAAGCAATGGGCTGGCGCTTCACAATCCTCCACATATGGACACTTGAGGGTGCATTAAAAATAATAAATAAATAATAAAATGTAATGGGGATACGTTCTTGAGATCTCTGAACCCCAAACACAGAATCCCTCAACTTTTCAGTTGGGGCTTTACTTTTGTGTGTGTGCAATGGTGATACGATCTTGAGATCTGTGAACCCCAAACACAGAATCCCTCAACTTTTCAGTTGGGGATTAACTTCTGCACACAATTTTGTTTGTTGGTGTGTGTTTGAGTGAGTCATAATAATATACGAACCCTAACCCAACCCCAACCCTGTGTATAGAAGGTGGTGTATACTTTGGTTTTTGTTTAGTGTGAGAAAAACTGAACCCTTAACCCCCACATTAAAACACCAAATTTGTAAGTCTAAACAACTGTATCCATTACATCAACCATATAAAAAGTTCTTAACTCCATCTCTTTGTATAACCTTCCAATTCTATTCATCTTTTTCCAACTTTTTAAAACAATTCAATGATAAAGATTTTTAAACAATTCAATCTTTTTTTTTTCCTCTTCTTTCCAATTCTGTCTTGCAAGGCTTTCAAGTTTGAAGAAGTAGAAATGGGAAGAAAGAATTTTCCAGCATTTTCTTCCCCGAACTTTCTTGATATTGCTAAAATAAATTTTAAAATATATATATATATTACTTATCTAATATTGAATTAAATAACATATATAATTTAATTGATTTTTAGTCAACTGAACTTACCTTAAATCAGACGTCATCATACAAAGAACATTGTTCATTGCTTTAGAATCCAAAGAGCCTCCAAGGTAAAACTCTTTCGTTGGATTATCAAAGTAGAACTCGTTCTCTGGGTCTTGGTTATTCAAAGTGTCTTCAAACAAATCAATAACTTCATTCCAAGTTGTGTTGAAAGCAGTACTTTCATTTTGTATCTCAGATACAATTTCCGGTGAGAGAAAATAACAATGTATTAATTTAAAACAAGTTTAGTATATGGATAAATCAAGCTCTGTGAATATTAAAAGAAACTTTGCTAACTCTTGCATGAGTCTCAATCTATTTTTTTTTTAAAGAATTTTTTTTAAATAATTAAATATTTAAAAACAAATTGAATAATTAAATAAATAAATAAATAAACAAACAAACAAATAAAGAAACAAACAAACAAACACCTCCATTAATAAGAGGTTCGAGTCCAGTTCATCAATCTGAAGGTTTAGTTCCACACAGGTAGTAGGACCACAAGGTAGGCCACAATCATCCCACTCAAGCTAGGGGCAGTAGCCATTCTCGAGAGAAGCAGGAATTCTGTTTTTAAAAAGCCTGTGTGGTCGGTGCCTTTTATAAGAATGGTTGGTGCGTGTCATTTCCTGTGGAAATTGCCCTGGAAATTCCCACGGCAAGCTTGGGCAATGCAATGCAATGCCTTAACTGGAAATGATGCAATGTTAGCTCAAGATGGTGATTGTTCTTTTGAGAGAATTAAATTATTGTCTAAAAATGAAACATAAACAAATATTCGTCGGGTCTCTGTATGAGTATAATGAAAAATGGGGAGAGTTAATAAGTTAAATGCAGGTGTGAGTTAATCGCCCCATTGACTTCAATGTTAAATTAAATGTGTCCCAGGCCCCCCATTTCCCCCCTACTGGCACCTCTGACCTTAGACTGCTTGACCCCATAATCCAATCCCTTTATCTTTACATCATTATACATACTTGCACAAAGTTTGACTTCAGCTGTTCTTAAGTTATCGTGCTAACGAAAACCTATAACGGATGAACGTACAAATGGATGGCAACCCGAAAACAAAATACCTCCAGGGATGAAAAATGATGATTAGTTACCGTAAAACTCTAAACCCAAGCTTCATGGTGAAAGTCTCTCTTGGAATGGTGTAGCAGGTGGCAGGAGAAATGACAATTGATTTATCTGCCATGAAAAATAAAAAGATGCTGCCATTTCTGGCCTAAACCCTTTGCCGAAGCAAATGAGTGCTGCCCTCTCTTTTTCTTCAACAAAGGGTGATTGATGCCTGAAACGTCAGAACCCTTTTGTCTTTCACAGTGGATAAAACATTCCAACATTTCAACAGCAGAATCGAGGAGAAAGGCATTTTTATCAAAGTACAACATTTGAAGTGAAGCATGGGTGACAATCACTCCAAGTTAGGGTTGCATCCCAGGCAAGTTCTCAGTGAAGTTCACTAATTGAATCTAACATTTATGAAAACTTCCATTTTTATCTCTGAAGTTTAACATTGTATTATGATCAAAATTTAGAACTTTTTTCATGTAATTGCAGTTATTAATTTATTTGCGACAAGTGTCTTTTCAAAACAACATGGGAAATGTGTTGAGTTTTGATGAAAATGGAGATCCACCTCCAATTTACGAGCTTCTCAATTGGCAAATGAATCGTGAAAAAGAAATTGAGACTTTTGTTGTTGGAATTTATGAATCAAATTCAGTCAAGGAAGAAAAAATGCACATCCAGAAAGACAAGATTAAATGGAAAGGTGGAGAAAATAAAGTAAGTGTTTTATTATTTTTTAAAAATGATTTCCTGACTTTTAACTGAATTGGGGGGAGGACAGGGGGGCTATTCAGGAACGTTCTGATTTGAACCTTTGTCGCATGATGCAGAGAACGCAGTTTCATATCACACAGACCATGTGTATTTGCCCAATTCTCCTGATGCCCTGAAAAAGTACACCTCTTGTAATATCTTTGTTCTAAATGTAATAGATGTAAACATCCTCAACAGAACCTTTTACATTTACATCTACCACGATGATTATTTATTTTATGTGTGTGTCTCTGTGTAGGGGGCAGAAGGGGTGGTGGGTGAGGCTTCACTCCATCAAACTATAGTTCCATCCAGCAGCTCAAACCCTGGAAAAGCGTTAAAAATACAGTAAAACCCCGACATTCGTGGGGGATATGTTCTTGAAAACTGCCGCGAATCTCAAATACGCGAATTTCAGGGAATTGTTTCAATGGGAACTGGAACGGCACTCAGTAGAGAGCACACCTCCGTCAGGCTGAACAGTTTATGTTTTGTTTTCCACTGGTAGGTTAGATCTGGATTTGGATCTGAAACAAAATTCAATGAGCTTTTTCTCGTTGCCTAACCAACTCGTCGACCAATTTTCAGCCTAATCCATCCATAAGTTTTTGAGATGTCGTGCTATATATCGTTTTTAGCCCTGTCACTCGATTGGTGAAGAATCACTTTTAAAATTCTCGGATTTTCTCTGACACCATTTTCTTGGGCACAAACGTCTAATTATTTCGTCCTCGTCACACACCGAACCTCTCCACCAAATTTCATCCGAATCCGTCCACAACTGTTTGAGATATCCTGTTCACAAACCGACAAACAGGGGTGAAAACAAAACCTTCGTCCACCTTTGGTGGTGGAGGTAATAAAAGCACTTTCTTCCATGATATTTAATGTAACTGATGCATAATAACGATGATGATAATCCATTGGCTTGGGAGATTAAATCAATCACAATATTTCAGATTCCTGAGTCTGTGTGCAGCAAACCGTGCCCGCCAGGAACTCGGAAAGTTGCAATAAAAGGGGAACCAATTTGCTGCTTTCATTGCATGCCCTGCACGGCAAGAACCTTCTCCAACATTACAGGTTTGGAACTTCAATCAAATGGAGAATGTATAATATTTTGCATGATTGTACAAGTTCGAGCATAATGAATTTGACTGCATCCTGTAACATTTCTTTTCTAAAAGACTCCTATGAATGCCAGAGGTGTGCACCAGAGATGTGGTCATCTGAGAGGAGCAGTATGTGTGTCCCAATGCCAAAGGAGTTCCTCGCTTTTTCCGACCCCTTGGTGATCACGTTGCTCTCTTTAATGCTCCTTGGGTTGGTGAATATTCTTGCTGTGGCTCTTATTTTGTATTTGTACAGAAAACGCCACAATGTTGAAAACTCAAACCCACAAATCAGTGGATTGTTGTTACTGTCACTCTGGGGGTGCATTGTCGGTAACCTGTTGTACGTGGGACCTCCATCGGACTTGATCTGCAAACTCAGAGACACCACAAACATTGTGTTCCTTACACTTACTGTTGGGTCTGTGATCACTGTGACTTTGCAAATGTTTGAAGGTAAATGGTAAAACCTTTGATGCCATTTTCACAAGATAATTTAATCCTTCATTTCCTTTTGGTTCACAAGAACATTCATGATTATCAAATGCTGTTCAAACCTTTCTCAAGCTCGTCTTCTCTCTGCAACAACTAACATCTATTTGACTTTTCTGTTTCATCTTAAATTGCTTTAAAGTTCCTGGAAGAACATGCAGACATCACTTGCAGAACAAATTCTTACATGGTTGCAAATATAGTCCTGTCCTGTCATTCGCTCCCAGGTGGGGTCAAAACCCAAATCCTTTTTATTATGTGCAGATTTTGAATGTCACTGAACACCTGAACAAGGGGACCAAAGGGTCAACAGAAACACAGTGGACTGGTCATCTAGAATCAGTGAAATGGGACAAAATATGCAGGTGCAGCACAAAATGAGGAAAGGAGTCGCAGATGAAAGGTGGATGGAGTTCCAGGTGGTAGAGTGATGTTCAGCTGGTGAAAAACATTGCAGAGCCACACACTTGCCTGCGGTGAGCAAGAAGGAAACAAAGTCAGGCTTCTGTCGTAATATACTGTACGAATGTCAAGGAAAGGCTTTGATTGATTGATCTAAAGGGAGGAAATACGTGGACCAGTTCCAGTAATCCACAATGCAGAATTGTCTGGATTACAGCCTTGAACACCAAGGTGAACTGAGGATGACAGAGGAAGAACTTGACCAGGTTGAGAGAACTTCATACTACAGCCAGACTTGAGACATGATCTGCCTGAGACAAATTCAAATTGATGGTATTGAAGATTCAGGAAATGCAGACCTGTTACCGACGCACAGATGAATCTGATTAAATGCATCCATACATGAATGGGAATCTGTGTACTCTTAGTGATTTCATCTCAATCAAATGTGCCTGTTCAAATCTTTCTTTAATTGTAGACAACTGCATCAAATGTGGAAGTATGATTTCTGTAATTCCCTCCCATCCCCTCACGTTTGAGAGGCTGATGGAGGATCTCCAACGAAAGTTAGAGTGTTCGTGTCATGTGAGATGAAAAAGTTTTGACAGTCTGAAGATTTTTTGAGAGAAATGGAAGAAAAGTATTATAAAAGATTGGTAGATGTTGAAAGGCAAACGATGAACAACATATCTTTAAAAAAAAATCTTAAAAAATCTCTGTAAAAAAATTTCCCCACGGTTTCAAAAGGTTAGAGTCCAATACGTAACATATCCGAACTACCTAATAAAAACCACCTGCTGAAGGGAAAATTGAAAAGAACAATTGATTTAACCCTGTCTGTAATTTTCATGAATGTGTTTTTCCTTTTGTTTAATTTTCAGATGAATCATCAGTTTTCATTTCAAACAGCATTATCTCCAAATGTATTGGTCTGCTTCTTACATTTCCACAATTAGCATTTTGTATAATCTGGATAACTGTGGGGAAACCTCACACAACGTTCAATGTTACTGCCCATGTGGGCGTCATCATTTTGGAGTGTGGTGGGCCTTCACCTTTGTGGGTTGTTTCTGCATTGGCCTACCTGGGATTATTAACGATTATTAGCTACGTTTTTGCTATGAAAGCACAAAAGATTCCGACACAGTCAAGTGAAGCGAGGTTCATTTGTTTTGGCATCTTGTTTTCAATGCTGGTGTTTCTTGCATTTGTTCCTGCGTACAGCAGCACGCAAGGAAAGTTTTCCACGGCAACAAAGATAGTTGCTGTTATTTTTATCACTTATGGAATATTGGGATGCACATTTGCAACAAAATGTTACACTGCTTTTGCCAAATCAAAAATGTAACCATTATATTGATGTTTAAAAATCTACAGCAATAAATCATCTGAAAGAATCGAGGAAATCCATCCTGATGTAAAGTCTCTTTCTTTTAATGAAATTTTGACAATTTAGAATTCAGGAGGTATGCACCTTACCTGGTGAGGTGTTAAAATTGTGACCGGTTGGGTCACATAGCATGGCCAGCCATGCAGATATATACAGTCACGTGAAAAAGTAAGTACACCCCTTGTAAAGTTTTGACTTTTTCGACATATTTCAACATACAGCTATTTGATCTTCATTTCAACAATATTGATAGATACAGGTGGTATATATAACAAATATCATGAAACATTTACATTTTGTAGTCCATTGTATAATTTAAATAAACATAAATGCAAATTTCGCATGTGGAAAAGGTAAGTACACCCTTGGCTCTAATAGGGGTATTGTCCCCTTTGGCAGAAACAACCTCAAGTAGGCGTATCTTATAACTGTCTACCAGTCTCTGACATTGGGAGAAATTTTTTCCCACTCCTTCATGCAGAATTCTTTCAGCTGTGCGATGTTTGAGGGGTTTCTTGCATGCACAGCTCGTTTCAAATCCCCCCACAACATCTCGATGGGATTTAGATCCGTGCCTTGACTTGGTCATTCCAGAACCCTCCATTTCTTTCTTTTCAGCCATTCCTTGGTGGATTTCCTGGTAGGTTTAGGGTCATTGTCATGTAGCAAGGTCCACTTTCGGTTGAGCTTCAACTTTCTGACAGATGGCCTCACATTATCCTCAAGCACCCTCTGGTACAATGAAGAGTTCATAGTGGATTCTATGATGGTGAGCTGCCCAGGCCCTGATGCAGCAAAGCTGCCCCAAACCATAATATTTCCACCACCATGCTTTACAGTTGGTATCAGGTTCTTGTGATCAAATGCTGTCTTTTGTTTTTGCCAAACATGTCTTCTGGTACTGTGGCCAAATAGCTCTACCTTTGACTCATCTGTCCAGAGCACATTGTTCCAGAAGTGCTGGTCTTTGCCTAGGTGTGCATTGGCAAACTTTAGTCTTGCCCTGATGTTCTTTCTGGACAGCAAAGGTTTCCTCCTGGCACACCTCCCATGTAGATCAAATTTGTGCAGCCTCTTTCTCATGGTAGACTCATGCACTTTGACATCAACAGTGGCAAAAGTTACCTGTAGGTCCTATGATGACATTCTGGGGTTCTTAGAGACTTCTTTCAGCATCTTGCGGTCTGCTCTCAGGCTGTACTTGCTGGGGCGGCCTGGCCTGAACAAGTTGGCAGTTGTTTGGAATCTTCTCCACTTGTAGATGATCTTCTGGACAGTCGAATGATTGATTTCAAATTGTTTGGAGATCTTTTTAAATCCCTTACCAGACTCATAGGTATCTATAACCTTCTTTCTGAAGGCCTCAGAGAGCTCTTTTGATCTAGGCATGGTGACGCCGCACACTTCAACAACAAAGAGCAAACCAAACTAAATGTCTGAGGTTTAAATAAGACAGGTTCCTCCAAGATCCTCTCTAACGATGTTCTAATCATTTGCACCTGAGCTGGTGCACCTGATTCTAATTTTAGGTATTTGAAGTAGTGATAAATGTTGAGGTGTACTTACTTTTTCCACATGCGAAATTTGCATTTATGTTTATTTAAATTATACAATGGACTACAAAATGTAAATGTTTCATGATATTTGTTATCTTATATCACCTTTATCTATCAATATTGTTGAAATGAAGATCAAATAGCTGTATGTTGAAATATGTTGAAAAAGTCAAAACTTTACAAGGGGTGTACTTACTTTTTCACGTGACTGTACCTTGACCCACCACGCCAACTCCTATTTGTGTAACCTGGAGTAGCCGGCCACTCCTTCCTCTCCCGCCAGACCCAGGGAACTAGAATGGGTCACGGTCAGCAATGGTGGATGGTGAAGAGCCCTCATCACAGTCAGCAACCACAAACCACAAAATTGTTTCCAATGTGTGCAATCCCCCAAATTATCCGACCTTTTAATCGTGAATAAGAACTCCTTGTGATCATTGACTACAAAAGTGTGGAAAGGAGAAGGAAAGGTGAAGGAATGGGTGAGTTGATTTGAGAGAACGATTCAGGAATGAGTTGGAGCATTTTTTGTTTGTTTGTTTGTTGACATTGTCGAGGCTCCTGGAAAAGAAAGTACTGCATTGGAGTTTGTGATTTTGTTTGAGAGATGACTTAAGAGTTAGTTGCTTCATGCCATCATTTACACGACTAGGGCGCTTCGTTGGTCCACTGGACCAAATTTTAATTGGTCTTTACGGCCTTGTGGCATACCTGCCTGCCGGACTTGGGAGACTTTGGGGTCTTCGGAGTCGTTTGAGTGCTCGGGGACTTTTGTGTCTTCAGAGTCTTTTGGGTCATCTGGGTCTTTTGGGTCCTTGGGGACTTTTGGATAATTTGGGTCCTTGGGGACTTTTAGGTCATCTGGGTCTTTTTTGTCTTCAGGAACTTCTGGGTCATTAAGGACTTTTGGGTCATCTGGGTCTTTTGGGACCTTGGGGACTTTTGGGTAATTAATGACTTTTAGGTTATCTGGGTATTTTGGGTCCTTGGGGACTTATGGGTCATCAATACCTTTTTGGGTCCTTGGGGACTACAGGGTATTTTTGGTCCTTGGGGATTTTTGGGTGATTCTGGTCCTCTGGGACTTTTGGGTCATCAAGGTCTTATTGGGTCCTTGGGGACTTTTGGATGATTTGGGTCCTCAGGGCTTTTGGATAATTTGGGTCCTCTGCGACTTTTGGGTCATCAAGGACTTATTGTGTCCTTGGGGACTTTTGGGTATTTTGGGTCCTTGGGGACTTTTGGGTAATTAAAGACTTTTAAGTCATCTGGGTCTTTTGTGTCCTCGGGGACTTTTGGGTCATCGAGGACTTTTTGGGTCCTTCTGGACTTTTGGGTATTTTTGGTCCTCGGGGACTTTTGGGTGATTAGTATCCGTGGGGACTTTTGGGTCATCAAGGACTAAATGGATCCTTGGGGACTTTTGCATGATTTGGGTCCTTGGGATATTTGGGTCCTCATGGACTTTTTGGGTTATTGGAGACTTTTGGGTGATTTGGGTCCTCAGGGACTTTTTGGGTCCTTGGGGACTTTTGGGTGATTTAGGTCCATGGGGGCATTTAGGTCATCTGTCTTTTTGGTCCTCAGGGACATTTGGGTCATCAAGGCCTTTTGTGTCATCTGGGTATTTTGGGTCCTGGGGGACTTTTGGGTCATTAAATACTTTTTGTTTTTTTGGGTCCTTGGGGACTTTTGGGTCCTCGGGGACTTTTGGGTGATTTAGGTCCTTGGGTCTTTTGGGTCATCACAGACTTTTTGGTTCCTTGGGGATTTTTGGGTCCTCGGGACTTTTGGGTGATTTGGGTTCTCGGGTCTTTTGGGTAATCACAGACTTTTTGGTTCCTTGGGGACTTTTGGATATTTTGGTTCCTTGGGGACTTTTGGGTAATTAAAGACTTTTGGGTCATCTGGGTATTTTGGGTCCTCGGGGACTTATGGTCATGAAGGACTTTTTGGGTCCTTGTGGACTTTTGGGTATTTTTGGTCCCCGGGGACTTTTGGGTGATTCGGGTCCTTGTGGAATTTTGGGTCATGATGGACTTTTTGTGTTCTTGGGGACTTTTGGGTATTTTGGGTCCTTGGGGACTTTTGGGTGATTTGGGTCATCAAGGACTTTTAGATCACCTGGGTCTTTTTGGTCCTCAAGGACTTTTGGGTCATCAAGGACTTTTGGGTCATCTGGCTATTTTGGGTCATTGGGGACTTTTGTGGTTAATTAATGACTTTTGGGTCATCTGGGTCTTTTTGGTCCTTGGGGACTTATGGGTCATCAAGGACTTTTTGGGTCGTTGGGGACTTTTGGATGATGTGGGTGCTTGGGGACTTTTAGGTCATCTGGGTCTTTTTGGTCCTCTGGGACTTTTGGGTCATCAAGGACTTTGAGGTCATCTGGGTCTTTTGGGACCTTGGGGACTTTTGGGTAATTAATGACTTTTGGGTCATCTGGGTCTTTTGGGTCCTTATGGGTCATCAAGGACTTTTTGGTTCCTTGGGGACTTTTGGGTGATTTGGGTCCTCATGGACTTTTTGGGTTATTGGGGACTTTTACATGATTTGGGTCCTCAGGGACTTTTTGGGTCCTTGGGGACTTTGGGGTGATTTGGGTCCACGGGGGAGTTTTAGGTCATCTGAGTCTTTTTGGTCCTCAGGGACTTTTGGGTCATCAAGGCCTTTTGTGTCATCTGTGTATTTTTGGGTCCTGGGGGCTTTTGGGTCATTAATTAATTTTGGGTCATCTGGGTCTTTAGGGACTTTTTTTTTTTTTTTTTTTTTTTGTATACTGAATCGAGGCTCGTGAAAGAGCTAACATTTATTTCACAAACAAATCAACCAGACAAACAAAATATACAAAAAGAGGGAGCGGAAGACAAGATGGGGAGAGAAGGGGAAGCACACAACCACAACATTTGAGAGCAGGGAGAAGTGTGGGAGGGAGAGGGCTTGGGGGGAGGAGGCGTGGGAAGGGGGGGGGAGGGGGGGGAGAGGTATAAAACACAAGGGGACCGAAATTAGCGGGGGTAGAAAAGATCAAGGTTTTGGATGGGGGAGGATAAGAGATGGTGGTGAACAGCTGTTTTAAAGACCTGGAGGGTGGAGTGGGATTGAAGAGAGTGAGGGAGTTTGTTCCAGAGGCGGGAGAAAAGAGGAATGAAGGAGTGAAGGTGAGCAGAAAGTCTTGATTTTGGCAGTTTAACCATAAGAGGGTTGCAGGCAGATCTTGTGCGACCTGTAGGAATATTTGGGGGACAGAGCCCAGAGAGAGCTGGGGGGGGGGGGCAAGGCCAGAGAGGAGTCGGTAGAAGACGGAAAGACCACCAGTGAGTGAGTGAGTGAGTGAAAGGCCCTTGGAGTTAGCTTCATCGCGGGAGATTCCAATGATTCTGAACGCTTTGGTTTCAACAGTGTGAAGACGAGCTAGGTGTGAGGCAGGAGCACCAGACCAGAGGGGAGAGCAGTATTCCATAGAGCTGCGGATGAAAGCCTTGTATGTGGTGAGGAGCTCAGGTGTGTCAAGGAAGGACTTCGCACGACGGAGGATGCCCAGTCGGCGACTGGCTTTGGAGGCCAGATTTGAAATGTGGTTTTCCCAGGAAAGATCATGGCAAATAGTGAGACCCAAAAGCTTGAGTGACAGAACTTCTTGGAGAGGATTATTCAGAAAGTGGATGGGAGGGTTGTCCAGTCGGTCTTTTCAGAGAGACATCGTAAGAGTGTGAGATTTATCAGGATTGAAAGACATGTTCCATTTGTTTGCCCAGTCTGTGATTTTGTCCAGGTCTGCAGAGAGCGAGGAGGCTGCAGACTGCCGATCTGAGGGATGAGGAATGGAGCGACAGAGAGTAGAGTCGTCAGCAAAGAGATAGAGAGGATTTTCAAGCGAGTCAGAGAGATCATTGATGAAGACCAGAAAAAGCACAGGGCCCAGAACACTACCTTGGGGAACTCCAGCCTGAACAGGAAGAGGAGATGAGAGAAACCCATTCAGGGCCACACGTTGACTACGACCAGAGAGGAGGTCCACCAGCCATGCGTGGAGATTTCCATGGATACCAAAGGAGGAGCGTTTGGTGAGCAGAGCAGGGTGCCAGACCGTATCGAAGGCACGTGAAATGTCAAGGGAGACAGCTCTAATTTCCTGTTTGGTGTTGAGGACCTCCATCCATTGTTGAGAAAGCAGAAGCAGCATGTCCAGAGTAGAGTGACCAGGTCTGAAACCAAATTGATGATCAGAGATCAAGCCATTGGAGAAGAGGAAAGATTTCATATCCGAAGCAATGATGGATTCCATGACTTTGCTGATAATTGGGAGAAGGCTGATTGGTCTGTAGTTGCAAGGATCTGTTTTTGCACCTTTTTTGTGCAAAGCGGTGATGTTGGCTGATTTCCAAGCAGATGGCAGATGACCTTGAGCAAAAGAGAGGGTGATGAGAACAGAAAGAGGGAGTGAAAGAGCGGAAGAACATGATTTTAGGACCCGTGGGCTGATGCCGTCAGGACCAGTTGCAGAATCAGAGTCGAGGGTTGACAGAAACTTTTCCACCTTGTCAGGAGGAAAGGACACAGAGTCCAGGAGCAGCTGGGTACGACTGGGTACGGTGGGTACAGAGAGGGATGGGTTTGGGACACAAGATTTAGAGGCAAACACAGAGTTGAGGCATTCAGCTTTTTCACGTGCGGAGACAGCCGTTAAGCCGTTTGAGGTGAGGGAGGGGATGGAGAGGGAACAAACACCAGAAACAGATTTGACCAGACGCCACCAGGATTTGGAAGAGGGAGACAGATAAGAGAGTTCGGTCTTGAGAACGGTGAGATATTGTTTCCTGGCTCTCCTGAGTGTGGACAAACACTTGTTTCGAGCTTTGTGAAAGGAAATGAGATTTCCTTCCGTTGGATTTGCTTTCCAGGAGACGAAAGCAAGTTGTTTCAGGGCAACGGCCTCACCACAAGATTGATGGATTCCATTGATGGATTCCTCTGAAACCAAATTGATGATCAGATATCAAGCCATTGGAGAAGAGGGAGCTGCAGAAGAAGAGCAGCAGACATTTTCAGGGAAGTTAGTCATAACCAAGTCCAGAAGAGAAGATGCTCCGTTGACTGAGATCCGGGTCGGGAAATTGACAGATTGTGTCAGTCCCAGTGAGTCGCAGAAGTCCTTTGCTACCATGGACGGGAGGACGGGTATGACAACTGAAGACGAGATGGGATAAATCTGTGCATGAGAGAGAGCAATTTACTTTGAAAGAATTCCCAGGATGAGTTGATGTCAGAGGCAGTAGAGATGGGAGACCAGTCCAAATGATTGATGGCTGCTTGAAGACCGTGCCAGTTGGCCTGAGTGAAATGCCAGACTCGTCGACGCTGAGGAGGCTCTCTGAGAATGGTCAGAGAGATGTCCACTTTGACAAGCACATGATCAGATGAGCTGTTTGGAGCAGAAGAAGAGCAGCAGACATTTTCAGGGAAGTTCGTCATAACCAAGTCCAGAAGAGAAGATGCTCCGTTGACTGAGATCCGGGTCTGGAAATTGACAGATTGTGTCAGTCCCAGTGAGTCGCAGAAGTCCTTTGCTGAAGAGCCATGGCTGGTGAGAGAGGTACCCACACCCAGCCAACTGGCATGGTGACAATTGAAATCACCACATATGAGGAAGAGAGAGTTGGGATGGGTAGATAGAAGTTGGTCCATATTATCAGACAGCGAGATGTCGATGGAGTCATCCCTGTTTGGTGGACGGTACAACACACATATGAACAAAAGGTGGGAGCGAAGGGGAAGCCGTAGCCAAAGGTATTCCTGGGGGTGAGGTGGAGAGAGGGCAGTGGAGGGCGAGTGAGGAAGAGAGTTTTTTTTATAAAGATAGCAACCCCACCTCCAGGACGAGGCTCAGGTCTATCATACCGGAGGAGGGAGTAACCTAGGAGAGATACCAAGGCATCAGAGACATCATGAAGGAGGAAAGTTTCTGTTAAGCAGATCACATCTGGTTTTTCAGAAGCAACCTGTATGGAGAGATCAGTCAAGTTTGAGCGAAGGCCCCGGATGTTTGAGGTCCATACCGTTAATGAAGAGGAAGGGGGAGCATCGGGTACAGAACAAGGGGGAGAGGGGTAGGGTAAGATGTGGAAGAGGAGGAAGAGGTAGGGAGAGCTGTTGAAGGTGTGTCAGAGATTTCAGAATAGCTTGGAGAAAAGGAAGAATGGGGCGGACAAAAGGTTTGATGGAGATTGGGTGAGGCACAGTGAGGTGTTATTTGAGGAGGGGGAAGAGCGAGGCAGAAGGTTGGGGGAGATGAAGGTGAAAGTTGGAAGGGGGAAGAAGCAGGGAGGATGCTTTGAGGAGGAGGGGTGGGAGGGGAGTCTAGGAGGGGAGGAGCGAGGGAGAGTCTCGGAGGGGAGGGGTGTGGGGGGAGTTTAGGAGGGAGGGGAGGGAAGGGGCAAGGGGGGAGATTTGAAAGGGATGGGTGATGGGGAGGATTTGGAGGGGAGGGGTGATGGGGAAGTTTTGGAGGGGAGGGGGGATGGGGAAGTTTTGGAGGGAAGGGGGGATGGGGAAGATTTGGAGGGGAGGGGTGAGATTGGATTTTGAAAAGTGTACGATTCATGGGAAACGAACATTTTTTGCAAAATGAGTTTGAGACCTTCGAGTCAAAAATACGTTTGAGGACGCTGAAGGAGGGGTGGAGTTCTGCAGAGTTTAGGGAATGTAGAAAAGAGGAACTGTAAGAGATGGTATTATTTATTTATTTTGGAATGAATAGATTTGGTGAGCAAGACGAAAGCATCCTTTTGTAGGAGAAGAAGAAAAAGGTGTTATAATATATGAGAGAAAATAGTTGTTCAGGGGAGAGATTAAACATTTCTAACCACGTGATCGCGTGATTGCGAACAACGTGAATGAAGAACGAACGAACAAATAAGAACAACAAATAAACGAATAAGACCTGAGAAGGAAATATTTTTTGGGGTTTTTTTTTTTTGAGCAGAGATATTAAACAAGGAGGTATGGGGTGAACGACTGGGACGAAACAGAGAACGAAAATAATTGCAGCGCATTCGACGAACCACTGAGAAAAACAAAACCACAAGGTCGGAGACGGTACGGTAGCCTAAGCCTACGAGTACTAGGCCTCAGAATACTCGATACGCATTAACCGACGATTGTGTATACATGTATGAAAAATTAGCACCGAAAATTTTCCTAAAGACACGCTATAGGTACACACACCGAAAGATAGATACAGTCTCGACAAAAACACAATTGTGAAAGATTACTTAGCTTCGAAAGCGTGAGCGCATGGAACAGCCCTTATGGGTCATCAAGGACTTTTTGGGTCCTTGTGAACTTTTGGATGATTTGGGTCCTTGGGGACTTTTAGATCATTTGGGTCTTTTTGGTCCTCGGGGACTTTTGGGTGATCAAGGACTTTGAGGTCATCTGGGTATTTTGGGACCTTGGGGACTTTAGGGTATTTTTGGTCCTTGGGGACTTTTGGGTGATTAGGGTCCTTGGGGACTTTTGGGTCATCAAGGACTTATTGGGTCCTTGGCGACTTTGGGATAATTTGGGTCCCTGGGGACTTTTGGGTAATCAAGGACTTTTTGGTTCCTTGGGGACTTTTGGGTATTTTGGGTCCTCGGGGACTATTGGGTGATTTGGGACTTTAGGGTCCTTGGAGTCTTTTGGGTATGAAGTGTTGAAGGATCTTCCAAGGCTGAAGGGGTCTCTGCAGTCTCAGGGCTCAAAAGGTGCATCTCAATAGTACGCAATTAAAAGACACAAAAAGTATGCCACACACACACACAACTCATTCATTTATAGCAGCAGCGAATTGGTAAGAGAGAAGGATTAAACCTCACAATGGTTGTAGGTTTGGGAGGTTGCCTTTGAGTGTTGACCGAGCTCTCCCACAGTGACGCTTCCTGCCCGTCGTCCTTCCCCAAGACGATGCTTTGCCCTCCCCCTAGGTGACGCTACGACCTCCCCCAAGGTGACGCTTTGCCCTCCCCCTAGGTGACGCTATGACCTCCCCATAGGTGACGCTTTACCCTCCTCCTAGGTGACGCTTTGCCCTCCCCCTAGGTGACGCTATGACCTCCCCATAGGTGACGCTTTACCCTCCCCCAAGGTGACGCTTTGCCCTCCCCCTAGGTGACGCTATGACCTCCCCATAGGTGACGCTTTACCCTCCTCCTAGGTGACGCTACGACCTCCCCCAAGGCGACTCGTCGCTCTTCCCCATGGTGCCATTTTGCGCCCCTCTTCCTCCTCCTCAGGGCGATGTTTCGCGCACGTCGTCCTCCCCCCCACTGCAACACTTCACGTCCATCAGCCTCCCCCAAGGAGGAGGAGGATGGAAAGACATACATATCTCTCCTTTGCAGTCCTGTGTAAATACTATTTGAGGATAACATTGTAAAGCTTTGTTGTGCAAAGACAATTATCTTTTGATAAAAGTGACCCACTGAGAAGATAACAGCTTAATCAGTTTAATTAAGCTTTAAGTTTAATTAAGTTTAATTAAGTTTAACAGCTTAATCAGACCTCGAACCCCGACCTCCCCCTCCCCAATCCCTTATCAGAATCCCTCGGCCCCCGATCTCCTCCTTCTTGCCCACCCCACTGTGAGGACCCAATCAAATATTCTCCCTTTGTCCTAATTGATATAAATGAGGCAAAAACAGTGCGATCAAGAGAGAATACTGTTTCAAACGCTCGTATAAAAGGACACGGAACCGTTAGTAGTTCAAGCAATCCATGTTCCGCGTCCGGCACTCCCGCCCCGGAGGTGACTCCGGAAGTACATGTGCACAGTACACTGGGCGGTGTTATCAACACAAGCTAACACCTGTAACATCTCCCTTTTTTAACATTACTAATATCATGTGATGCAATCTATTCTACCGAAATTAGTCAGGTTCACTATGTCAATAAATTATATTTCGTTCAAAATCATGGTAGATTAGCAAACCTATACATTTTTGGAAAGGTTATAGCATAAGGAAACTAAAAATCAATGTTTACATTTGGAGAGATACCTGTATGGCGGCCATTTTTGATTTTCAAAATGGCCACTGTAAAATACATATTTTGTTCTATGTCTGCCTCTAATTACCCTAAAAACTTTTTAAAATTTACTAAACCTATATTTTCAGGGACAAGGAATCCAATGAAAGTATCAAATTAGTGCTATGGGGAATGGTAAGACACGAATCAAAGGTTTTGAATTGCAAAATACTGTCTTTATATTCGCGATAAGTTGCATAATCAAATACATGTTATCATTTTGTACAGGCAGTTAATAACATCAAAATGTGTCACAATAATTCATATCACCAAACATACACAGGCAGTCAGCAAAATCATATATACACATGCAGTCAGTATAACTTCACATCTACACAGGCAGTCAATGACAAAATATACACAGGCAGTCAATGGCATCAAACATACACGATTACAGAATATGCCATTTAGAGTTCGTCATCACTGTCCTGTGTGTCGTATCCGACAATATAGTCCGCATCGTTTTCACAGTCCGTTCCACACAAGCAAAGGTCGGTCAAATTGATTGGCAAATCGAATTGGTCGAATGGTCGATCGAATCGAATTCGATGAATCGAATCGAATCGAATTGGTCGAATGGTCGACTGGTCGATCGAAGCGATTGGTCAAATGGTCGAATGGTCGAATTGGTCGAATGGAATTGGTCGATTGGTCGAATTGGTCGAATTGGTCGAATCGAATTGGTCGGAATTGGCAAATGTAAACATTGATTTTCAGATTTTCCATGTAATAACGTTTCCAAAAATGTATAGGTTTGCTAATCTACCATGATTTTGAACGAAAAAACATAGTGAACCTGACTAAATTTTGAAAAGAGATGTAAACTAGTAACACAACATAACAATATTCTGGCTAAATTAAAACATAGGATTATGCCAGGAGTTGACATTTCAACCAATCAATGACATCAAATCAATAACTGTGTTACAATGGTGTACATGAACCGCTGCAGGTTACCAGCATCGGTGCTGTGGCTACGTGAGTGGGTGCATGTGTGGATATTTGGAGAGGCGAGTGTTTCCTGAGAAGAAGAAAACAAGATTGAAAGTCTACCAGCGGCGTAGCTGGACTTGTTTGATACTTCAGGTGAAGAGGATAGTATGACCTGGATAGGGATACCAGTTCACAAATAATGTAAGTGTTAAATTTATTTTGAAGTACTGGAAGTCTCTAAGCTGTGTTACCATAGAAGTAAAGAGACTGCGCTGATACACTGGTTTATTCCATATGTTTTGAGTCATCAGTGAACCATACAGCGCTTCAATCCAGCAACTTTGCAGTCACACCAAAGGGATTGCAGTGTTACAATGATATTTACTGTATCATTTTTATTTATGTTATTACTGTGATCATTATTATTACGAAAAGGATACTGCTTTATGAAGAAACCTGGACTAATTTGTCCGAAACGGCCTGAAGGTGAGCCATGAAGGTCAGCTAGTCAGCCAAAATAAGTTGTTTCATACCTCTCCCACCCCCTCCCCTTCCCCTTCCCTCTCCCTCCCACAGATCTCCCAATGTCCCTGTTCTCTACTGTTGTACTTGTGTGCTTCCCTCTCTCTCCCCATATTTACTCCCACACCTTTTATTACATGTTTTATGTGTCCATTTATGGTTCTTTATGATTAATGTTAGCTCTTACACGAGCCTCGATCTTGTAAACAAAAAAAAACAAAAAAAAACAACTAAATGTCCTTGCTGTTACATGTAACAGTTCACAGATCAAGTCTGTTTGGAGGTTTTGACAGTCTTCCACTGCGGGAGAAAACAGGGCTCCTGTGTGAGAGAGGCTCTTTGACCATGGCCGGTGTTGAGGGTGTGCTGCAGGTCCTCCCTGCTGGTGTGCTCACTCTCCCCAAATTCTTCTTAGCATTGCAGCCCTCAGGCTCAATGGCAGTTTTGTCTTCACTTTGCACATCCGGTCTTGTGATGCTCCAGGTGTGCCTTTCCTCCGCTAGCACATCCGAGGGCTGTCCATAACAAGGAGGTGGTGCTGACTCAGCTACTCTCAGGTCCACGCGATTGCGGCGATATAGGGCACCTTCCACATCCACGAGATAGGAGCGTGGGGCAACCTGTCGCACGCAGGTTCCTATTTTCCAGCGACCAGTTCGGTCTCCAGGCAGTGGTTTCCTACGGAT
This sequence comes from Myxine glutinosa, assembly GCF_964187855.1. Taxonomy (NCBI): domain Eukaryota; kingdom Metazoa; phylum Chordata; class Myxini; order Myxiniformes; family Myxinidae; genus Myxine; species Myxine glutinosa. The sequence continues at coordinate 192,054,823 of NC_136263.1, read as the reverse complement.
GTACTCACCAACATTTAGTTCAGGTAAGTCTCTGGCTGACCTGTCATAGCTGAGCTTGGATATCTGCTTTTTTTGACGCAGTTTCTCCAAAACACCTGGCACAACACAAGGCTCGAGCAACTTGTTGGTCACAGGAAAAGGTGTTTTCAGCCTTCTTGACATCAAGCGCTGCAATGGGCTGCTATCCATGCCCTCCGTTGGTGTGTTCCTCCACTGGAGTATGGCCTTCCATAGGTCATTGCCATCACATGTAGCTTTCTTGCACAGGTTCTTTACGATTTTGATGGCAGACTCAGCTTTGCCATTGGCTTTTGGGTGTCGTGGAGAGGATGTGAGATGCTCGAATTCCCATTCGATGGTAAAGTGTCTGAATTGATCGCCTGCAAATTGAGGCCCATTGTCAGAGATTACAAGGTCCGGTTGACCGTGACATGCGAATTGTGCCTTGCACCGCCGGATTGTTGTCTCAGCAGACAGGTCTGGGAGCAGCTCAATTTCCCAGAAGTCAGAATAGTGATCGACCATCAGGAGGAAGTCTTTCCCAATGTACTTGAATAAGTCCATGCTGATGATCTGCCAGGGCCGTGTGGGCAACTTGTGCGACATCATCGTCTCCTTTTGCTGCTCATGTGCATATTCATTGCACACGGAACATTTACTGACAAAGTCTTTGATCTCTGCTTGCATGTTTGGCCAGAAGAGAGTATCACGTGCTTGCCTGTAGCATGCTTCCCCTCCAATGTGGCTGGATTGGATTCGTGCCAGCATCTCTGGGCGCAAAGACTTCGTTATGATAACTCTCTGACCTTTGAACAGCACGCCATTCTGCACACTGATTTCATCTCTGCATAGCCAATAATCTCTAACAGCAAGAGATGTCTCCTCTCTCTGGTCAGGCCATCCGGCCAAGACAACAGCTTTTAGTGCTTGCAGGTATTCGTTTCTGTCTGTGTGCTGTCTGATCTGAAGCAGGTGTCAATCAGTGACGTTCAGGTAATCTGCCTGATTGATCTTCTCCACATCATACTGCTTCTGCTGCATGCTACAAACTGTGTGTCACTCATGTTCCACATTGGAAGTACTGACCGCTGCTGTTGCCCCGCTGAGCATGTTGCTGATATACATTTTAGGCCCAGGCTTGTACATAACTCTGAGGCTGTAGTTCTGGAGTGTGAGCAGCATGCTCTGGAGCCACTTAGGTGTGCTTCGGAGAGGCTTGCTGAAAATGGCAATGAGCGGCTTGTGATCAGTCTCTGCCGTGATCACTTCCCGGCCATACAGATAGTGATGGAAGCGTTGACAGGCAAACACTATGCTCAGGCATTCTTTTTCGATGTGTGCATAGTTTTGTTCCGTCAGCGTTTGCGCCCTTGATGCAAATGCAACTGGTTGTCCCTCTTGCATGAGACAGCACCCCAGTCCATTTTGGCTTGAGTCACTTTGTATAGTGACTGGCTTTGAGATGTCATAGTACCTTAATACAGGCATCGTGGTGACCAGGCGCTTTATTTCCTGCACTGCAGCATCGTGTTTCGGTAGCCAATGCCATATCGCATCCTTGTCCAGCAGTCTCCTCAACGGCTCACAAACCTCAGAAAGGTGTGGCATGAATTTGGCAAGGTAGGTCACAAAGCCAATGAAATGCTGGACCGCCTTCCCATCTGTTGGGTGTGACATTTCCAGAATGGCTCTCACCTTTTCGGCATCAGCCGTCAGGCCATTTGAAGACAGTACATGTCCATGGAAACGGACCTTTGCTACCTTGAACTGCAGCTTCTTCAGGCCAAGTCTTAGTTTAACGTGCCTGCAGCGGTCCATCAGCGCCAGTAACTTTGCATCGTGGTCACTATCTGCCTCGTCATCTGTATCCCCGGAGCCAACAATGAGGATGTCATCTGCAATGGGCTCTACTCCATCTAGCCCAGCCAATAGCTCATGCTGCTTGCGTTGGTACACCTCTGGTGCTACGGAGACTCCAAAAGGCAGTTTGAGCCACCGTTTCCTACCCCAGGGAGTCCAAAATGTTGTCATGTAACTGCTCTTCTCGTCTAGCTTGCATTGTAAAAAGGCATCACGTGCATCTATGAGTGTGAATACCCGTGCCTTTGGTAATTTGTATAAGACATCTTCAAGTGTTGGCATGAGGTAGTGAGATCTTCGCAGTGCTTGGTTCAAAAACTTTGGATCTATGCAAATTCTCAGCTTCTCAGGCTTTTTTTTACTATGACCATGTTACTTATCCAGTCTGTCGGATCGGTCACAGTGGTAATGTGCCCATCTGCCTCATGTCTGTCCAGCTGTGCCTTCACGGCAGACTTCATGGCCACGGGTACATTGCGTGGGGAGCACTGGACTGGACGGATTTGGGCGTCCAGTTCAAAATGTATTTCTCCTGGAACTGACTCTATTTGCCCATTGAAAACATCGTTGTACATGCTTATGAGCTGTTGTTTGGTCAAATGCCCAGTCAGATGGTGCTCCATTTTGTGCAGTTCAGCAGGGACAGTGAAGTGCATCAGACCCAAGCGCTCACATGTGGAGCCTGACAACAGGGGTTTCTGACTGACCTCCACAATTTCAAATTCAAGCTTGTGTGTTCGTCCACGTATTACACACTTTGTCTTGAAAAGTCCCAGTGACTTCAACAACTAGCCAGAATACAACTTCAGTCTCGTGTTACTTGGTAAGAGTTGTGCTTTCGGTGCGAGATGCATCTTGTCTTTACGGCTCATTACGTTGCACGTTGCCCCAGAGTCAAGCTGGCATTGCTGTAACTTGTTATGCAGTTGTAGTGTGATGAACCATTTTTTCCCTCTCGACCTCAAAGCACCGATGCACTCGCTTGTGTAAATGAAATTGCCACTGTTATCATCGTCCTCTTCAGATTCAGTATTTCCCACCTTGTGCAGCTGCCCTGCTGCAGGCCTTCTCGTGCTCTTAAAGCATACTTTGGCAAAGTGATTAGCCATGCCACATGACCTGCATGCCTTACCATAGGCTGGACAGTGTTCTCTTCCTCGTCTGTGTGCATTGCCACAGTATTTACATGTGGCACGGTCGTCTGTCGACATGCTGGGAGGGTGGTCGTTTTGCCTTGTTGCTTTTGGAGAGCCGGTCCTGTTGTACTGTTGCCTCGCTGTAACATTGACACTGTCGATCAGCGGCCTTTCCTGCTCCATTGTGTTCATCCGCATGTCCGTGAGCTCCGCTGCCCGGCATGTCTCGATGACTGTGTTTAGGGTTAAATCCCGTTCCCTCAGGAGGCGACGGCGTGTACTCTCATTAGCGATGCCGAGAACGACTTTGTCTCTAATCGGCTCGTCCTTCAATAAGCCATATTCACAAGATGCCGCTTGCTCTCTGAGACGCGTAACCAAATTGTCAATCGATTCTTCCTCTTCTTGCTTACAGCTGCCGAACACGTATCGTTCAAAAATCACGTTTCTTCCCGGCTTGAAGTACGTCTCTAACGCAATTAGTATGGCCGACACGTCTTTCTCCTGCTCGGCTGTGAGATTCAAGTTGTGCTTATAAACATGACGACATTCGCTGCCCATCACCCTTCTCAGAGTTGCCGCTTGCACTTCCCTTGGCTTCTCATTCAGACCAGTTGCGAGTGGATAATCCTCAAATTCAGCTCTAAAATTGTCCCAATTACTGCTCCAGTCACCACTCATTTTCATCGTGCCCGGGGGTGGAATGTTGGCAGCCATGTTGATCAAGGCCTATGCCCGTGGCGTTTCAGCACAGCACGTTGCGGCGGGAGATCACAGTTATTCACTCACTTTTGTACACGCGGTGGTGATTGAAGGAGTCCGTTATGGGGTAACTTGTATCAAGCCACTTCTGTCACCATGTTTCAGACGCTCGTATAAAAGGACACGGAGCCGTTAGTAGTTCAAGCAATCCATGTTCCGCGTCGGGCACTCCCGGCCCGGAGGTGACTCCGGAAGTACATGTGCACAGTACACTGGGCGGTGTTATCAACACAAGCTAACACCTGTAACAAATACCCGTGTCGGCCATGAGTGAGTTGGATATACCATGTATTGCTGTTGTAACAGAATGAGTATTTTTCTCAGTTTTATTAAATTTTACATGTATGCAATGAGTGGACATGACTTGGTTATGTACACAAATTGTTCTTCAACAATATGGCGCTCAACGTGGGGCCACTTCTATAGGGGATTAGGACCCGTACCAGGCGAGGTGATTCCAGAGTTCAGATGTTGAGGTGAAATGATGGACTCTCACCTGCTGGTAGACGAAGTTCTTCTTAGCCTCTGTTGAACGTGGCTCCGGACCATGTAAATATTTTATATCACTGTTGTGTGTATATATTATATGTCAACACCAGTTGGGAATGGAGGGACTTCCAAGCACTGTTGATGCAAAATCCTGTGAAAAATGGGGATGAAGGGGAATCCTACCGCGCTGATCCCACGAAACCCTGTAGTCCTATAGGTGTTGAAAAGATACATCTGGACATGTCTGTCCCATAGGTGTTGAAAAGATACATCTGGACATGTCAGTCCCATAGGTGTTGAAAAGATACATCTGGACAGGTAACGAGAGACGACCTTCTAATATTTTACCAACAGCCTTGAGCTGTCCCGGAAAAATATGTGCACAAATTGTTCTTCAACATCCCCCAAGGCGACTCTGCGCTCGTCACCGTCCCCCAAGGTGACCCATCGCCCCCGTCACCCTCCCCCAAGGCGATGCTTTGCTCGTCACCCTCCCCCAAGGCGACGATTTGCGTTCATTATCCTCCACCAAGGCGACGCTTTGCGCCCATCACCCTCCACCCAGGCGACGCTTTGCGCTCGTCATCCTCCCCAAGGCAATACTTTTTGCTCGCCATCCTCCACCAAGGCTACGCTTTGCACACGTCATCCTCCACCAAGGCGACGCTTTGCCCTCGTCATTCTCCACCAAGGCGTTGCTTTGTACTCATCATCCTCCCCCAAGACGACCATCGCGCCCGTCATCCTCCACCAAAGCGACGCTTTGCGCTCGTCATCCTCCCCCAAGGCGACGCTTTGCGCTCGTCATCCTCCACCAAGGCGATGCTTTGCCCTCGTCCTCCTCCACCAAGGCGACGCTTTGCGCTCGTCATTCTCCACCAAGGCGATGCTTTGCGCTCGTCATTCTCCACCAAGGCGACGCATTGCGCTCGCCATCCTCCCCCAAGGCGACGCTATCCGCTCGTCATCCTCCACGAAGGCGACACTTTGCGCTCGTCATCCTCCCCTAAGGCGACGCTATGCGCCCGTCATCCTCCACGAAGGCGACGCTTTGCGCTCATCATCCTCCACGAAGGCGACGCTTTGCGCTCATCATCCTCCACCAAGGCGACGCATTGCGCTCGCCATCCTCCATCAAGGCGACGATTTGCGCTCGTCATCCTCCCCCAAGGCGACACTTTGCGCTCATCATCCTCCACCAAGGCGACGCTTTGCGCTCGTCATCCTCCCCCAAGGCGACGCTTTGCGCTCATCATCCTCCACGAAGGCGACACTTTGCGCTCATCATCCTCCCCCAAGGCGACGCTTTGCACTCGTCATGCTCCCCCAAGACGACGCTTTGCGCTCGTCATCCTCCACCAAGGCGACGCATTGCGCTCATCATCCTCCACTAAGGCGACGCATTGCGCTCGCAATCCTCCACCAAGGCGACGCTTTGCACTCGCATCCTCCACCAAGGTGACGCTTTGAGCTCGTCATCCTCCACCAAGGCGATGCTTTGCGCTCGCCATCCTCCACCAAGGCGACGCTTTGCGCTCGTCATTCTCCACCAAGGCGCCGCATTGCGCTCGTCATTCTCCACGATGGCGACGCATTGCGCTCGCCATATTCCACCAAGGCGACGCTTTGCGCTCGTCATCTTCCCCCAAGGCGACGCTTTGCGCTCGTCATCCTCCACCAAGGCGACGCATTGCGCTCATCATCCTCCACCAAGGCGACGCTTTGCGCTCGTCATCCTCCCCCAAGGTGACGCTTTGGGCTCATCATTCTCCACCAAGGTGATGCATTGCAATCACCATCCTCCACCAAGGCGGCGCTTTGCGCTCGTCACCCTCCCCCAAGGTGACGCTTTGCGCTCATCATCCTCCACCAAGGCGACGCTATCCGCTCGTCATTCTCCACGAAGGCGACACTTTGCGCTCGTCATCCTCCCCCAAGGCGACGCTATGCGCCCGTCATCCTTCATGAAGGCGACGCTTTGCGCTCATCATCCTCCACGAAGGCGACGCTTTGCGCTCATCATCCTCCACCAAGGCGACGCATTGCGCTCGCCATCCTCCACCAAGGCGACGCTTTGCGCTCGTCATCCTCCCCCAAGGCGACGCTTTGCGCTCATCATCCTCCACCAAGGCGACGCTTTGCGCTCGTCATCCTCCCCCAAGGCGACGCTTTGCGCTCATCATCCTCCACCAAGGCGACGCATTGCGCTCGCCATCCTCCCCCAAGGCGACGCTATCCGCTCGTCATCCTCCACGAAGGCGACACTTTGCGCTCGTCATCCTCCCCCAAGGCGACGCTATGCGCCCGTCATCCTCCATGAAGGCGACGCTTTGCGCTCATCATCCTCCACGAAGGCGACGCTTTGCGCTCATCATCCTCCACCAAGGCGACGCATTGCGCTCGCCATCCTCCACCAAGGCGACGCTTTGCGCTCGTCATCCTCCCCCAAGGCGATGCTTTGCGCTCATCATCCTCCACCAAGGCGACGCTTTGCGCTCGTCATCCTCCCCCAAGGCGACGCTTTGCGCTCGTCATCCTCCACGAAGGCGACACTTTGCGCTCATCATCCTCCCCCAAGGCGATGCTTTGCACTCGTCATCATCCCCCAAGACGACGCTTTGCGCTCGTCATCCTCCACCAAAGCGACGCATTGCGCTCATCATCCTCCACTAAGGCGACGCATTGCGCTCGCAATCCTCCACCAAGGCTACGCTTTGCACTCGCATCCTCCACCAAGGTGACGCTTTGAGCTCGTCATCCTCCACCAAGGCGATGCTTTGCGCTCGCCATCCTCCACCAAGGCGACGCTTTGCGCTCGTCATTCTCCACCAAGGCGCCGCATTGCGCTCGTCATTCTCCACTATGGCGACGCATTGCGCTCGCCATAATCCACCAAGGCGACGCTTTGCGCTCATCATCCTCCCCCAAGGCGACGCTTTGCACTCGTCATCCTCCACCAAGGCGACGCATTGCGCTCATCATCCTCCACCAAGGCGACGCTTTGCGCTCGTCATCCTCCCCAAAGGTGACGCTTCGCGCTCATCATCCTCCAGCAAGGCGACGCTTTGCGCTCGTCATTCTCCACCAAGGCGACATTTTGCGTTCGCCATCCACCACCAAGGTGACGCTTTGCGCTCATCATTCTCCACCAAGGCGACGCATTGCGCTCGCCATCCTCCCCCAAGGCGACGCTTTGCGCTCGTCATCCTCCACGAAGGCGACACTTTGCGCTCATCATCCTCCCCCAAGGCGACGCTTTGCACTCGTCATCCTCCCCCAAGACGACGCTTTGCGCTCGTCATCCTCCACCAAGGCGACGCATTGCGCTCATCATCCTCCACTAAGGCGACGCATTGCGCTCGCAATCCTCCACCAAGGCGACGCTTTGCACTCACATCCTCCACCAAGGTGACGCTTTGAGCTCGTCATCCTCCACCAAGGCGATGCTTTGCGCTCGCCATCCTCCACCAAGGCGACGCTTTGCGCTCGTCATTCTCCACCAAGGCGCCGCATTGCGCTCGTCATTCTCCACGATGGCGACGCATCGCGCTCGCCATAATCCACCAAGGCGACGCTTTGCGCTCGTCATCCTCCCCCAAGGCGACGCATTGCGCTCATCATCCTCCACCAAGGCGACGCTTTGCGCTCGTCATCCTCCCCCAAGGTGACGCTTTGGGCTCATCATTCTCCACCAAGGTGACGCATTGCACTCACCATCCTCCACCAAGGCGTCGCTTTGCGCTCGTCATCCTCCCCCAAGGTGACGCTTTGCGCTCATCATCCTCCACCAAGGCGACGCATTGCGCTCGCCATCCTCCCCCAAGGCGACGCTATCTGCTCGTTATCCTCCACGAAGGCGACACTTTGCGCTCATCATCCTCCCCCAAGGCGACGCTATGCGCCCGTCATCCTCCACGAAGGCGACGCTTTGCGCTCATCATCCTCCACGAAGGCGACGCTTTGCGCTCATCATCCTCCACCAAGGCGACGCATTGCGCTCGCCATCCTCCACCAAGGCGACGCTTTGCGCTCGTCATCCTCCCCCAAGGCGACGCTTTGCGCTCATCATCCTCCACCAAGGCGACGCTTTGCGCTCGTCATCCTCCCCCAAGGCGACGCTTTGCGCTCGTCATCCTCCACGAAGGCGACACTTTGCGCTCATCATCCTCCCCCAAGGCGACGCTTTGCACTCGTCATCCTCCCCCAAGACGACGCTTTGCGCTCGTCATCCTCCACCAAGGCGACGCATTGCGCTCATCATCCTCCACTAAGGCGACGCATTGCGCTCGTCATCCTCCACCAAGGCGACGCTTTGCGCTCGTCATCCTCCTCCAAGGCGACGCTTTGTGCTCATCATTCTCCACCAAGGTGACGCATTGCACTCACCATCCTCCCCCAAGGCGACGAGACAGATATGTTTCCGGATGTCTTTGAAAGTTCGCTCACGAATGAATGTGTTTCATAATTGTCACTGTTGTGAAGAAAGAGCGAAATTAAAGAAGGGAGTTTAAAATTAAGATTAAAACTTCCATGAGCAGGTCCTCTAAATTTACCAGTGTGATTTCTTTCCTGATTACATCCAGACAAATATAACAAATGTTGGAGTTCTTAAAGTCTTCTTCCCCCTATTGCATTACTTTCATTGGTTTATAAGTTTTTCTACTCCGCAAAACTCGATGTACTCCGCAAATTTTCGCAAATAAGTCAGAGCAGACCCGGTCTCAGGCGACGTTTCACATGCTTCACAGCCGGCTTCCTCAGGCCAAAAGACGACGAGCTCTGGCGCGTTCCAATTTTTATTCACCGTATGGCCGCTTCCGGTCATGTGACGATGCTGGAGGTCAGATGGAGCAGTTTTTTATTTTTGCAAATCTTAAGCACATCATTTATGGGTTGCTCTGCTCTTTTTTTCATTATTACTCACACGTGATCTGGTGTTGTATGAGTGTACATGAGCATGTGTCTGCGGTTTTTGTTGTTTTTATGCCTTCGCCCCCGAAGGAAACCTGTTTTTTTCATGGGCACTACTATGGGTGGTTATGTGTCCAGGTTGGATGTGAAGAGTGTGGGTTGTGTGGCTGTTGGAGTTTTCATTGGGTGTTGCACACATGTGGGTGTTGTGTTTTGGATCGAACCGGTCCAAACCAGATGGGTGTTTTTTATGAGACACCATCTCCTTACGGGATGGCCGTTGGCTCCCTATGGGAGCTCATCCACCCCTTGCCAGGTGTTGTTTTTATTCCTGGCAGGGTGTCACAGTCACCCTCCCCACAAGCAAAGCCAGTGAGGGGTGTCTGTTTAGTAGCCGCCCCAAGACTGACCTGTCCGGCATTGGGATTTGTGGATCTTTTGGGATTTGCCTATTGGGATTTGCCGGCGACATGTGGGAGATGGTGATGGCAACACTGAGATGGACGGGAGTGCCGGAGGGGGAAGTCAGATGAGTGGAAGGTATGTACAAGGGAATGAAGGGAATAATTTTGGTTGGCCTGGGATGTCGGAGGAGTTCAGTGTGAACATCGGTTTGAGGCAGGGAAGCTCTCTCAGCCCATCCTATTTATCATGGTGATGGAGCTGGTAAGCAGGAAGGTAAACATAAAAGATATTCTGGGAAGGATATTGCATACGGACTATCTGATTGTTGTGGTGGAGTGTGTGCGGGAGATGCAGGAAGTACTGGGGGAGTGGAAGGAGGCATTTAAGAAACATGGGCTGAAAATGAGCATTTAGAAGACGGAGGTGATGTGAGTTGGGTGGCAGAGAAAATAAATGAATATCAGGTTAGAGGGGAAGGAGATCAGACAAAGAAATAGGTTTGAGTATCTGGGTGGAACAGTGATTGGGGATGGTAAGTCCGGGGCAGAGTTGCGGATGAGGATTCAGGTGGGTGTGAATGCGTGGAGGAGGGTAGAGGGAGTAATGGCAGACAAATATTTCAAGGGGATTGAAAGGAAAGGTTCTCATATTGTATGTAACACCGGCCTACGTTTACGGTCTGGAGACGGTGGCACTGACAGCGAGACAACAACAGAGGCTGCAGGTTTGTGAGAACAACTCGATCAGGAGGATTGTGGGAGTGATGAGGGTGGATAGAAGGAGAATGGATGAACTGAGGGAGGAGATTGGTGTGCAGATGAGCATGATGGGGAGATTGGTGAAATGCCGGCTGAGATGGGCTGGACATTTTTTGCAGATGCAGTAAGAGAGAATTTCAAAGAGAGCAGATAGATTGATGGAACAAAGTTGGAGGAAAAGATGTAGACCACAGTTGTGATGGGAGGATTGTGTGAAGAGGGATATCAGTAAGGTGGGGGTGATTTGAGAGTGGAGAGAGTTACCTGAGGGGAGTGGAGGAGTATCGTGATAAAGGCAGGGCAGGAACTTGTCGCCATTGGACCTCATCCATATCAAGGGAAGAGGAGGAGAACAACAACAATTGATTTGTCTGCTACTACCCTTGCAGGGAGACCATTGAATGAGTGTTGCTTAGCTTAAAGCACCAATGTGTGTATCAAAGAAACATGTTTAGAGGGCATCTTCCAGAGAGATTAACAATTTAATTGTTGTACACCGCTCATTTCCTACTCCATCTCCAGGTGCTGCATGACGTCATCGTCGGGCACAGAAGTGGGCCCGGCGATGACGTGCACTGAAAGAGAGTAATCAGTTTTCACTCCGTTTGTTTTCTTGTTTGATTGTCTCGGCGATTTCTCAGCGATCCTTTGAGCTGATATTTGGACACGACAATGACCAAGTGATTTGGCTGTGAAGGGTATTGTTATGGTTGTGGGGGGGGGGGGGGTAGACAATGATTACCTTGGAGCCAGGTAGAATTGTATGGGTGGTGCGCTCTGACTGTCATGAAGAAGAAGAAACCTCATGTATCATAAGTAGGAAATTCGTTGAGACCGGATGTCGTGTAAGCGTGTATCTTCATTCCCATCATGAGGGGTTGGGTTATGTTAATTAGTTAGGGATTAATTAATCCCCTGGATGTAATGGCCTCAGTTATTTTTCCTCTGTTCCTCATGACAATGCAGCACACACACATAGCAAGAAATCACGCATTTATAACACTAAATAAAAGCGAGCAGAACTGGGACATTGAACCACCGATGATACCGCCGACCAGGTGATCACAAAGGCACGGCAGGTCCGTAAGGCCACGCCCAAAGAGCAGTGATTGGTCCGGGATTGGCTCGAGCAAGGACTGCGAAGATGGGACAATTGGATTGGTGGAGCAGGCATGGGGGCGTCGGATGACGTCAGAGCCTTGAGTACAAAGGAGTTGGAGGGCCGACATTTTCTCTCTCACTTTCTGGGTTTGGTGGTCGTGTTCAGTCATGTTCCCGACATTTTGTCTCTTTGGTTTGATCGCTCTCTCCGGGCTGGCCTCCATAGCGAACGGTCACATATACGGTGCGCTCTTGAGCGAGGGACATTTATTGAGAACAGTCATGATTTTATATCTCTCTCTGCTTCGGGATTTCCCAACGAATGGTCAAAGTTCACAAGCACTCTTGGCTTTCACCCGGCTTGTGGACCAGAGGTGAACGGTCGCCGATAAGCTTTTGCATTGGAACATTGGTGCCGTGCAGCCACAGTTCATAGCGCTCTTGCGCTGGGAGATGTGGGTGTTGGTGAGGTGGACGACAAGGATGAGCGCGGCTGAGGGCACAAGGGCATGCTGAGTCCTACTTTGCGCCTGGATTGCGTGCTCGGGGCCTGAACAATTCCCGACGGGGTTCAGGAGCCACTCAGAGCTATGTGCCCACACACACACATATTTACTTTCATTCTTTTATATTTCCCCTTGTGTTGTATGCAAGTCTGTATGGGGACGTCCCGTTTAGGAATCTTCATTTTATCGTGCATTCCTTTGTAACCGGCATTTCTTCATTAATGCCGGTATTTTTGTACATTTTCAATCTGTGTCGGCTTGGAATTAATTTTCACAGGTTCGAAGACGTCCGGTGGACCCGTGCAGGTAAGCGCTCACGGCCCTTCCCCCACTTCCCCCCATTCCCGCACGTATAAAGAAGGTCCGCCATTGGATTGAATGCCTCGGATTTAAAGCTCGTTTGGTCATCTGCCGCCCTGCGGTGTTCACTACAGGGTAGACACACGACAGTATTTTAGAGTTATTGTACACCGCTCCTTTCCTATGCCATCTCCAGGCATTCCAAAACGTCATTGCCGGGTGCCGAAGGGGGCTCGGCAGTGACGCACGCTGAAAGGGAGTACTCAGTTTTCACTCTGGTTGTTTTATTTCTTTCTTTCTTTCTTGTTTGTTTGTTTTCTTGTTTGTTTTCTTGTTTGTTTTCTTGTTTGTTTGTTTGTAAGGGGCGATATCTCAGCCATCCTTTGAGCTACGAAGCTGAAATTTCGGCACAGAAGTGAGCAAGTCCTTTGTCAAAAGCGGTATTTTTTTGTTTTTTAAATAATCAATTAATTGAGGAGTTATTTAATTATTAGCGTTTAATTAAGTACTTATTTAATTAATTAAATTTCATTTCTCTTCTAACCATTAACTCAGGCACCTTTTGAGTTAGGAAGCTGATATTTGGACATGCCAATGACCAAGTGATTTTTTTTTTTTTTCTTTTTTTTTTGTATACAAGATCGAGGCTCGTGAAAGAGCGAACATTAATCACACAGAAAGACAAACAGACACACAAAACAAATAACATCGGGAGCGGTAGACAAGATGGGGAGAGAGGGGGAAGGACACAAACACAACATTTGAGAGCAGGGACCGAGAGACATGGAGACATCGAGAGAACTGTGGGAGGGAGAGGGCTTTGGGGGGGAGGCATGGGAAGGGGGGGGGGGTGGGAGAGGTATAAAACATATGGACACTGCCAAGACTTCCAGGAAAGAAGTTGGAATTTCAAACAAGGTGGATCTGGGGTGAATTAGTGGGGGTAGAAAAGATCAAGGTTTTGGATGGGGGAAGATAAGAGATGGTGGTGAACAGCTGTTTTGAAGACCTGGAGGGAGGAGTGTGATTGAAGTGAGTGTGGGAGTTTGCTCCAGAGGCGGGAGAAAAGAGGAATGAAAGAGTGAAGGTGAGCAGAGAGCCGAGATTTCGGCAGTTTAACCATCAGAGGGTGGCTGGCAGATCTTGTGCGACCTGTAGGAATATTTGGGGGACAGAGCACAGAGAGAGCTGGGGGAGCAAGGCCGGAGAGGAGTCGGTAGAAGACAGAAAGACCACCTACCTGCCTGCGGTGAGTGAGTGAAAGGCCCTCAGAGATAGCTTCATCGCGGGAGATTCCAATGATTCTGAAAGCTTTGGATTCAACAGCGTGAAGCCGAGCCAGGTGTGAGGCAGGAGCACCAGCCCATAGGGGAGAACAGTATTCCATTGAGCTGCGGATGAAAGCCTTGTATGTGGTGAGGAGCTCAGGTGTGCCTAGGAAGGACTTCACACGACGGAGGATGCCCAGTCGGCGACTGGCTTTGGAGGCCAGCTTGGAAATGTGGTTTTCCCAAGAAAGATCATGGCAGATGGTGAGACCCAAAAGCTTGAGCGACATAACTTCTTGGAGAGGATTGTTGAGAAAGTAGATGGGAGGGTTGTCCAGTCGATCTTTTCGGAGAGACATAGTAAGAGTGTGAGATTTGTCAGGATTGAAAGACATGTTCCACATGTTTGACCAGTCTGTGATTTTGTCCAGGTCTTCAGAGAGTGAGGAGGCTGCAGACTGCCGATCTGAGGGAAGAGGAATTGGAGCGGCAGAGAGTGGAGTCATCAGCAAAGAGATACAGAGGATTTTCCAGAGAGTCGGAGAGATCATTGGTAAAGACCAGAAAAAGCACAGGGCCCAGCACACTGCCTTGGGGAACTCCAGCCTGAACGGGAAGGGGAGATGAGAGAAATCCATTCAGGGCCACACGTTGACTACGACCAGAGAGGAAATCCGCAAGCCAAGCATGGAGATTTCCATGGATACCATAGGAGGAGAGTTTGGTGAGCAGAGCTGGGTGCCAGACCGTATCGAAGGCACGTGATATGTCAAGGGAGACAGCTCTGATTTCCTGTTTGGCATTGAGGACCTCCATCCATTGTTGAGACAGCAGAAGCAGCATGTCCAGAGTAGAGTGACCTGGTCTGAAACCAAATTGATGATCAGAGATCAAGCCATTGGAGAAGAGGAAAGATTTCATATCCGAAGCAATGATGGATTCCATGACTTTGCTGATATTTGGGAGCAGACTGATTGGTCTGTAGTTGCAAGGATCTGTTTTTGCACCTTTTTTGTGTAAACGGTAATGTTTGCTGATTTCCAGGATGCTGGCAGATGACCTTGAGCAAAAGATAGGGTGAAAAGAACAGAGAGAGGGTGAGATAGAGCGGCAGAGCAGGATTTTAGGACCCGTGGGCTGATGCCATCTGGTCCAGTTGCAGAATCAGAGTCGAGGTTTGACAAAAACTCCTCCACCTTGTCAGGAGAGAAGGTCACAGAGTCCAGGAGCAGTTTGGTTCGACTGGGAAAGGTGGGAACAGAGAGAGATGGGTTTGGGACTAAGGATTTTGAGGCAAACACAGAGTTGAGGCATTCGGCTTTGTCATGTGCGATGTCAACTGTGTGGCCATTTGAGGTAAGGGAGGGGATGGAGGGGGAACAAACACCAGAAACGGATTTGACCAGACGCCACCAGGATTTGGAGGAAAGAGACAGGTTTGAGAGTTCATTCTTGAGTGAGGAGAGATAGTGCTTCCTGGCACTCCTGAGGGTAGACACACACTTGTTCCGAGCTTGGTGGAAGGAACTGAGATTTCCTTCAGTTGGATTAGCCTTCCAAGAGGCAAAGGCAAGTTGTTTCAGGGCAACTGCCTCACCACAAGATTCAGTGTACCATGGACGGGAGGAAGGGTAAGACAATTGAAGGCGAGATGGGATAAATCTGTGCATGAGAGAGATCAGTTTGCTTTGGAAGAATTCCCAGGAAGAATTGATGTCAGAGGCAGTGGAGATGGGAGACCAATCCAGACGATTGATGGCTGCTTGAAGACCGTCCCAGTCGGCCTGAGTGAAATGCCAGACTCGTCGACGCTGAGGAGGCTCTCTGAGAATGGCCAGAGAGATGTCCACTTTGACAAGCACATGATCGGGAAGAACCGATTGGAGCAGAAGAAGAGCAGCAGACATTAGCAGGGAAGTTAGTCATAATCAAGTCTAGAAGAGAAGATAGTCCATTGGCTGAGATCCGGGTCGGGAAATTGACAGATTGTGTCAATCCCAGTGAGTCACAGAAGTCCTTTGCTGAGGTGCCATGACTGGAGAGAGAGGAACCCACACCCAACCAGGTGGCATGATGACAATTGAAGTCACCACATATGAGGAAGAGAGAGTTGGGATGGGTGGATAGAAGTTGGTCCATGTTGTCAGACAGTGAAATGTAGATGGAGTCATCACTGTTTGGGGGACGGTACAGAACACATATGAACAAAAGGTGGGAGTGGAGAGGAAGCCGTAGCCAGAGGTACTCCTGGGGGTGAGGAGGAGAGAGGGCAGTGCAAGGAGAGTGAGGAAGAGAGTTTTTGATAAAGATAGCCACCCCACCACCAGGCCGAGGCTCAGGTCTATCATACCGGAGGAGGGAGTAACCAGGAAGAGATATTAAGGAATCAGAGACATCTTGAAGGAGGAAAGTCTCTGTTAAGCAGATCAAGTCTGGATTGTCAGAAGCAACCTGTATGGAGAGATCAGTCAGGTTTGAGCGAAGGCCCCAGATGTTTGAGGTCCATACCGTTAATGAAGAGAGAGGGGGAGCATCGGGTACAGGACAGGGGAGGGGAGGAGTAGGGTAAGATGAAGGATGAGAGGGGGAGGTAGGGAGAGCAGTTGTTAGTGTGTCAGCGATTGCAGAAGAGTTCCAAGAAAGGGAAGGATGAGGAGGATGAATGGTTTGAAGGTGAAGGGATGAGGCACAGTGAGGGGTTGTTTGAGGGGGGGCAGAGGAAAGAAGAAGGTTGGGGGGGGGTGGAGGTATGAGATAGAAGGGAGCCGAAGTGGGGAGGAGGCAGCTTTGAGGAGGAGGGGGGAGGAGGGAGAATTGGAGAGGAATGGTATGGGGGGAGATTTGAATGGGAGGGGTTGGGGGGGAGTTTTGAAGGGGAGGAGTGAGGGGGGAGTTTAGGAGGGGAGGGGCAAGGGGGGAGTTTTGGAGGGAAGGGGAAAGGGGGGAGATCAGGAGTGGAGGGGCAAGGGGGGGGGGATTTGGATGGGAGGGGCAAGAGGGGAGTTTAGAAAGTGGATGATTAATGAAAGACGAACATTGATAACAAGTTGGGTTTGTTGTGATTTTCAAGTTAGTAATCCGATTCAGAACGATGGAGGAGGGATGGAATGAATGTGAATTTAGACCATGTAGTGAGGGAGACGTATAAGATATTGAATTTCTTTTTTTTGAAGTGGAATGAGTTGGAGAGGAAATTGAGAAAAGCCTTTTAAATAGGAAGAAAAACAGCGTGTTGTAATATACCACTGAATAAAAAACAGAAGGGGAAAGGTTAAACATATTTAAATAATATTTAAACAGAACTATGAACAATCTTATATGCACAAAAATACCAACGGGGGGAGAGCCGAGAGGGACCACCACGAGTCACGTGAACAGGGCAAACGGTGGATGGCAAGGAGATAATGGGGGTGGGGTGAACAGCACACCTGGACAGAAAATACAGGATGAGACAACAGTACACGTGGAGAAAAGAAAGTAAATGTTTTTGTTTTTTTTTGTTTTTTGGGGGGGGGGGGGTGGGGATTTAGAACGTTAGACAGTATTATGTTCGGGGTAGAAGGGAAAAAACCAAGAGCCAAGCAAAACACGCTTAAGTTAATAAAACACCGACGGGGGTACAACTACAAGGCCACACACGAGGAGCAGAACACGATTAATTAAATACGAGTTACAGGAAATTCAAACCAAAACTAACTATAATCAAACAATATCGCATGGACGATAAAATAACGAGTTGAAATTTGACAATCTATCTGGGGAAATGGGGGAGAAACACGTGGTCGAAGAACGAACGAACGAATAAGAATGAATAAACGAATGAGCACAGAGAAGGTAATGTCTTTTTTTTTTGTTTTTTTGAGTTGAGATTTACATAAGGAAGTAGGCTTTGGGGTGGAAAGACTGCGAAAACAGAGAACGAAAGTTATTGGATCACAAACGACAGGCGCTGAGAGAAAAACAAAGCCTCAAGGTTGTACAGTGTACACTGTACAAGACCTCAAGACGACACGAATTAACACGATTTTCAATACAGGTATGAAAGATTTGCACCGAAAATCTTTGACGGGACAATATACGTACATACACCAGTAGTGTATATATGTTGCTTCTGGGACACTCTCATTTTCCCATTGACTTACATGTTAATTTTTCCCCTCCCTCATTGCCCCTAAACACCTCTATTTCTCTCACCCTGTTCTTTACGAACCTTCTAACCTTTTGACATGTTATCCTTATTCATTAGACCACTTAAACAATGGTCCTTCTGTGTGAACCTGTGATCCTTCTGACCTTATGGACCTTTTAACCTTTTACTCTTAATATCATCTGGTGAATCATCTTTGACCCACTCAAACAACGACCCTACAAATATTTGTTTATGTGTGGGAAATAATTTAATTCTCCTACAACTCTCCTCACCGTCTAATACATTAACAAAAAATATGTTTGAGTTTGGTTCTTTATTAAGATATTTTAACTGAGCTAAGATAAAATGGTAAACCTCCCTCAATGTTCTTGTTTGAGCGCCTCCAGTGCCACATACCATTTTTAAATTAAAGTATATATTTTCCTGACAACCATCAAAGTTTTCCGTCCACTCAAAAATATTTCCATCTTTTTTACCCAATTCACCGGTATTTAAATTAATTCTCTTATTTGTTTTGTAAATTGTTTTACCAGTTGTCTTTTCAATTATACCTATTTGATATTTTTCACATTCGTTATGTTTACCATTTATATACCAAGGTTGATTACACCTCCACTCTTTAGTCTGGTTGGTACTTGGTTCTATCATTTATATAATAGTAAAAAGGCGGCGGTAGCCCGTTAAAATCCCTAACCCCCTTTTTAACTTATCACTTATATACTTATATAACCATAAGGGAGACTATCAATTCCATTTTCTAAAATAAACCTCTTATCATCAAAAGCCCCCAATGCTTTCTTATTCATCTCTTCTGAATATAATTTATGTTTATAACTTCTTATTCCATTAATCTTTCTAAACTCTTCTTTCTTTGTTGTTAAACAGTTATAATAATCCTTAAAGTTTATTGTTTCTTTAATAACATTTTTCTTTACACCTTTTAACTTCTTATCAGTCTTTTCGACGTTATTCACAATGTATTTATAAGCATAAGCCTTAGACCTCAATCCCACAAATTCACTCATAACATTTCCTCCTAATTCATCCTTGAACTTTCCAATCACCTTTTTATTTTTAGAAGAGAACAACTCACTCTCTGGACTGTAATTACTCGTGTCATAGATATTAATGTCTCTTTTCATGTCTGAATAAACATCGTTGGTATTAATTTTCAAAATAAAACTATCTGTATCCATATAAAGTAGATTAACATCATTTTGATATTTCTTCCTCAAGTTATTATAAAAGTAATCATACATTAATGACTTTGATAAATCAAGAATTGTTGTTCCAATATAAATAGGTTTGTTCATTTCAATACTCTCTTTAATCAAATGGATCGCACAAAAGTTCTCAGTAAAGACCTCAGCTCGAGTAAAACTCGGTCTATTAATTAATTTTGATGCTTGTTCCCAAGATGTTGATAGTCTGATATTTTGTCTTTTCCTCACATTCTCCATAGTCTTACCAAAGACCGCATTATTCATCAATTTATAAAAGTCTTTCTCAAAATCTGTTTTTGACTCTGTTCTTCTTTGTGTATTAAAATCAATGTACCCCTTTAACCAATGACTTTGATTGAACTTTAGAACCCTATGGATCTTCTCTACTCTTAGACCTTTTGATAAATATTGTCGCAAATTTCTTTGGTGTAGAACATAATTTTTCTTGTTATATAATGTAGTAAGTAATTTTTCTGTTGATTCACCTATATCAAACGATCGTTGATAATCACTCAACCATTCTTTCTTTGGACTTTCTTTCTCACAAGCAAATGGGAGATCTTTGTGTAGGTTATGGAGTTCCTCTGGATATTTTAAATCAATTTCAAAATAATAACCAACTTTTTCTTCATCCAATTCTTTTTGTGTAGAGATACATACATCTTGTAAAACGTTTTTGTAGTCTTTTTCCTTTACCCATCTAAGTTTTCCATAAGGAAGAGCCTGAGACATTGCCCAGCCATACAGGTTGTTCGCGTCATAGTACATCAAGTAAGAACTCTCTTTCGTTGGATCATAATTTGGAAGATATTTGTTATTTGCTTTTGCGTATCTACTCGAGCAGACTTGTGAAATTCCACCTCTTTTTGCCTTTTCAATCATCAAAAGCATATCAACATCGGTTATCAAATCCAAATCTTGTTTTGTCATTTTCAACATCGCACTCCAGGCCAATCCAGGTGCTGTGTAGTAGTGAGCAGGATCCAATCCATATCCAGTGCGACAAACAGATCTAAAGGCTTCAAATACATCGGCCAACAAAAGCACATCAGTTTTGAGGTACAAATCGTGATACTCACCAAGATTCTTAATGTTATATTTTTTCCAAACATTTTGTGCGTGTACATAATCTTTATCAGATATATGACTATTATTTAATTTGTTATAGAAATTTTCTTTTAAAGGAAGTTGTGTTTCATTGAATCTCTCAAATGAGTCCATATAGTCATAGGGGTAAATTCCCTTTTGTGTTAGAAAATCTTTATCTAAAAAATACTCTGAAAGACATGGAAACTCTTTTAGATTTTGAACCAAGTTAGCCAATGGACTTGCCATGAATTTAAATGTATCAAGAAATCTGATATGAGTAATAGGAGATGTGTGAATTGTTTTTGTGAATGAAATGTATTTCTGATCCGTGTTTGGAATTGCTGAGATACTTCCAGAAGTCTTTGAGAGTTCCTTGATAAATAGATGTGTATCATAATGAGCGTTGTTATGAAGAAAGACAGGAATGAAAGAGGGGAGTTGATAATTAATATTACAACTTTGATGAGCCGGACCTCTATATTTACCAGTGAGATGACAATGGTCTCTAACCTTTAGACCTTTACCAATTTTCTCCTCACAAATATGACAGACATTGTTTTTTATAAATTCCCTTTTTTCTTTACTTGTTAAGGACATTGGTTTATTGGTTTCTCTCATTATCTTGGTTAATCGAACACAGTCTTTTTCTAGTCGTTTCACAAACTCCTCTGGGGTATTTGAGCCTCTATACATCTCTAACTTGTTATATTTATCACCAACGGATGATTTGATATAATAACAAAAACCACAAGGAGTATGTTTTTGATATTTATTTGTGTATGATTCTTTTGGATCTGGAGAAGCAGTATCAATTTTTTCTAAAATACTTTCAAAATCAGCATATATAACAAATGGATGTTTTATTGTTTTCTTTTCATCTTTGAATGTGATCTTTGAGTCTTTTTTAGGCATGTTGATTACCGTTGATTTATGTTCACCACAATAATTTGAATGTTTATCTAATCTTTCTTGTGTATGGAAGAAGTTAAGACAACGCATACAAATATATATTTTATTTGTTCTTTTACATACTTGTGGTTTTATTAATTTTGTAATATCTTTGATGTATGTATAATGTGAATTTTCGTCTGAATTAAAATATAGAAGATTAATATGAGTTTGTTTACAACTGTCAGAAAGCTTTAAAACCTGAATGTTGTTTGTTTCGGTTAGACCATAAACATTAACTGATAAATTATTCAACTTTTCAAATTTAGGAATATCATTTAAAGTCATCGGAAACTTTAGATCTTTCGTATTTAATGTATTCTCATATTTTTTATAATGAGATACTCTTTCATCATGAAAATGTGGA
The DNA here is from genome assembly GCF_964187855.1 of Myxine glutinosa. Classification (NCBI taxonomy): domain Eukaryota; kingdom Metazoa; phylum Chordata; class Myxini; order Myxiniformes; family Myxinidae; genus Myxine; species Myxine glutinosa. The sequence goes on along the minus strand of NC_136263.1, from coordinate 192,033,550 downwards.
GGATGTAAGTGTGCTAGAATAGACCAGAGAAAACATTTATTGTCTTTATTTTTGATATTGATAACTGCTTTTCTATTTTTGATAACACTGGGTAAATCAATGTAAGAAGAAGCTTTTAGAGGATCTGATTTAAGAATATGAATGTCTATGTAAATAATTTTTCCTATATTGAATCCACTTCCTACGATTGAATTATCCACATCTTGCTCTTGTTTAATAAGTTCATCATAGACTCCTGATGTTTTAAAATCTTGATATGAAGATATAAAGTGTGGCTCAGTTCTCATGTATGGTGTATCTATAACTCCTTTGTCCTTTGTCATTTCTAATTTTACTCCCATATAAAATTTAAGTGGTTTCATTTCTTTTAGTGTTTTTTCAATCAACGTTTGAACAGCAGGTTTAACTATTTCTACAGCATCAACTATAGACTCTGGTTCAGGAGGTTTGAAGTTAAAGACTCTTATTTTAATATGTCCTTTGAATGCACCATCAGAGTTTTTAATAGTAAACAATTTTGACAAGTGTTTGTTAGTTTTAAGATGGGCTTTAAACCCCTTCTTGAGGATGGTTGTTTTACAGACCTTACAATGTTTTGTTTTAGGTGGAAGAGGGGAAAGTTTGTTAAGAATGTTGTATGTATGTTTTGCGGTGAGAATATGTTGTTTATAATATTTTACTTCCTTCTCGCAAGTATCACAATAAACCATATTTATAGCGTGAGAAAACGTGGTGTTTTATATATATCACTGTGCTTAAAATAAAACACTTTTGAGCTTTACAGCTCCGTTTTATATATATCACTGTGCTTAAACTAAAACACTTTTTCACTCAGAATCATCTAAGTCATAACTATCACATGAATACTCAGAATCATACTCAGAGTCATCAATAAAGCTACTCTCATAACTATCATTTGAGCACAAACTATTAGTATCATAACTATCATCTGTGTTCAATGAAATACTATCATCACCATCGTCCGAGTTCAATGAAATACTATCATCACTATCGTCCGAGTTCAATGAAATAGTAAAATCTTCACTGCTGTAATGACTCATATTTAATTAGCAGAAAAAACCTTTCCATCTATACCAATATACTTTCTTTCATTAACGGATTCAATCTCTACATTTTTAATATCAAAAGTTATCTTTAAATAATCTCTAACTATCATAGAACGAAATGACATTTCACCAGAAATATTAACATCATTCATTTTACTTAGATCTACACCCTTTGGATTATTAAAGTAAATACAAATTTCTCCACGAGTATTGTTGATGGTCTTATCATTCTTTTTCAAAGTATCGTGGTCAATCACTTTTTCAAGCTTTGAATAAATTGCCAGGAGTAGAGGAGAAACTTTTGTTAGATTTACTTTAATGGATGTCTTTCCAGGTATAGTTAGAGCTCTTCCTTTAAATGAAATAGAGGGGCTCATGTTATTTTCCATAACTGGTTTTACCCAAAAATTTCCATATTTATCTTTGTTCAATTTAACATCTTTGACATATTTTTCTATATCTTTCACTGAAGTAGAGATTGAGTGAAATTTGTCTTTTGTGCTTTGAAACATTGTATTTATTAATGAATAAACTTGCGTTTAGTTTAAGTAAAAATTTACCATATAAATATGATAAGTTCTGAAGGATATTTAGAATTTCCAGACTCTCCATATGATAAATTAGAGAATTGTCCGGCTTGTGATAGAATAGGGCTTAATAATGAGGGTTCATATAAACAATGTATTTTCTGTGATTTAATTTTAATTAATGATAATAAAAAATATAAAAATATATATAACTCTTTTAAATTAGAACCAAAAATGAATTACTTTACAAGATTAATAAGAGAGATGAATGTTAAGTATTGTGATGATAATACACCATTTCTTTCAAGGGAAGAGACTATTTGTATTGAGGAAATGTATAAGGGTTTAATGATATTTATTATTCAAAATAATTTTAATGGAAATGTTAATACAAGATACTATATAAATAAAATAATGAATTATTTTGAAATTAAACCCGAACTCAGGATAAAATATAGAGTTTCTAAAATAGCTCAAAAAAAGTTAGATGACTTGTTTTCCAAATATATAAATGAATGATTTTTTACCCGTTTGGGAAAATAAGATAAAATTTAATAACCATAAAAACATTCCAAATTCATTGAGATGTCTAATAGTTGGTTCAAGCGGATGTGGAAAAACCTGTTTACTTTTAAAGATGCTCCTTGGTCCTAATTTTTTAGATTATGATAATTTAATAATTTTTACAAAGTCTAGTTTTCAACCCGAGTATCAACTACTCTCACAGGGTTTTAATGCAGGTCTTAAAAAGGAAGACATTATCGGTTTATTTAAACTTCAAAACAAACTAAATGATTATAATATTGAAGATATAATACAATTATTTTGTGATACACAGAAATCAAAATCGAAACCAAAACCCATAACTTGTATTCTCAGTGATAATACGGATGATATACCTTCACCTCAAGATTTAGATAAATCAAAAAAGAACCTCGTCATCTTTGATGATTGTGTTAATGAGAGAAACCAAACAGTAATGGACAGCTACTATACAAGAGGGAGACATTCTTCTTGTAATTGTATTTATCTTAGTCAGTCATATTTTCAACTCCCTCGACGCTCAATAAGAAACAATGCCAATACTTTTATTTTATTTAAGTTAAATTCAATAGATGTAAATAATTTTTGGAGAGATAATTGCTCTACGTTATGTAGTAAAAAAGAATTTGAAAATTATATGAAACACACGATTGGAAAATATAAATATATTGTTGTGAAACAAGATGAGATATTAAAGGATGTATTTTTATTTTAAACATAATTACATATATAAATGACAACAATTATTATTAACCTTGTGGGTAAATCTGCTTCTGGAAAGAACTTTCATAAATCTAAACTCTTGAATAGTAAAAATGAAAAGATTGTAAGTTTTTTTAAAAAACACCCTATGATTCGTTTTGTGAGTACTACAACCAGAGCAAAGCGACCAGGAGAAGTAGAAGGGAAAGATTATTACTACATTTCAATGGAGGAACATATGCGATTGAGGAACGAAGGTCAAATATTTGAGGAGGTCTCTCTTGGTTCTACAAAATATTCACATTGTAAGAGTGAGTTAAATAAAGTAAAATCTAATGGTCTTGGGATTTTAGAAACTAATCCTGAAGGAATGAGACAAATTATTAAACAATTGTGTGGTGATGGAGTTAAGATTTTATCATTCGGTTTTGATATCGATGAGGAGATTCAACGCAAACGTATGAAAAGCAGAGATACAAGTATTAGTGAAGAAGAAATAACAACTCGTATTAATACCAATAAAGAATTTGATGAAATATTTAAAGAAAAAGATTTATTTCAACACATTTACTATAATGATGAAGAAAAGGAAAATTTTCCCATTGACCTTTACAATTCATTAAATGATATTTTTCAATAAATAAATACAGAAAATGAATACCGAAGAAAGAGAAAGAAAGTTTAAGGAACATCAACAATTAGTTTCAAAAGTTGTTAAACAACAGGAAGAGATAAAGAAGAAACGGAGACAGAAACTAACTGGTGAAGAAGCCTTTGAAAGAAAACAAGAGAAATTCTTTAAACCACTTTTGAAAACTCAACAATCACCTACAGTTCCCACGGTAGAATTTACTCCGAAAAAACTTCAAATGCTCAAAGATTTTAGTCAGATAACAAAACAAGAACTTGGTGAATTAGAATATGATGACGAGGGATTATTTCGGAAACTTGAGCAGGTAAATCAACCCCCTAATTATGTTGTGGAAGCTCTTCAAAACAATGAATATTCGGCGGGTTCAAAAACCAGAGCAGGTCTCATTCCAACAGAAGAACCAGCAGTGTTTCATCTTGTGGAAGAAAAGGTATTGATATTTAATGATGAATTGATGTTCTTGAGTTCTACTCAACCAAATGTTAAATTAACTCCAAGATTAATGTTTCTTCTAACAAACCCCGGATTCAGCGGTTCAAAATATTTTGAGGAACCACTTGATATGGAAAGAGAGGAAGATAGGGTATATATTGAGTTGTTAAATGCACTTGATTATGGAGTTTCTGTTGCTGGTAAAAGTAAGAAGAATGAGAAGGAGAAACATATTATTGATGCTTTAAGTAAGCTTGGTTCGGGTGTTAGTTTTCTTCCAAATGACCCATCACAATTAGTTAATAGGCTATTATTGTTGTTAGGTAGTAAGAAGGCTGGAAACAACAATTGTTTTAATGAATCCTCAGCCATTTTAGATCAGTTGATGAATATGAAAATAATTAATAAATGTCAATACAAAGATATTTTATTAGATATTAAATAAGATGAGAAGCACAATTCTTAGTTTTAATTTCACAACGAGCGATTACACAGCTTCATTCCCTTACCCACTACAACTTGACCCCCTTACCTCATATGAGGCATCTTTATTGTCAATGGAAACTTATAATACCTTGTTTAATATCACAGAGAAAAACAACAAGTTTAGTTATAATCCAGGAAGTGGATATAAAACTATAACCGTTTCACCTGGAGCTTACGAGATTTCTCAAATATCTTCAGAAGTCTCTCGCCTTATGAAAGAAAAAGGTGATGAACCAAAAAATATTGTAATAGATATTCAAAAACACACTTCAAAATCAACTATTAAACTTAAAAATAATTATAAAGTTGATTTCACGATTGAAAATTCGTTTAGAGAGCTATTGGGTTTCTCTTCAAAAAAGATTGAAAATAACGGGACGTTTTACAGTGATAATGTTATCCAAATATCCTCCGGTATAAATTCAGTATTAATTCATTGTGATTTGATTGATGGTGCTTATAACGATGGAATAAGAACAATTACAATATTTTCATTCAGTGCATACTCAACCCCGATTGGTTATAAATTTAATATGGAACCAAAAAATCTTGTCTATTTACCTGTGTCAGGAAAAACCATATACAGAGTAAATTTTAGGATAACCGACCAAGATAATCGTATGATATCCTTTAATGATGAAATTATATCCATCAGAATTCACCTACGTGAAGTTTTTCAATAAATAAATAATGGTTATTGTGAGAAAACACGAGTTGGGAAAATATAAAATAATTACAGGGGAGGGCATGTTCCTTTCACCAGACTATACAAGGTATGTGGGTAGAGGATACTGTCGCGGAAGTGGAGGGTGAGACTCAAGACGCCAATGGTCGGAAACAGGTTTTACAAAAGGTCACAACTTTATTAACTGGTTATTCACTTGATTCCATTTACCAAATAATACCGCATTATTCAATGGCTGAGATTAACTCTTTTCCATGGTCCTTTTCGTTCGGCTGATGTTCCTCCGCCATGGTCCCGTTCGTCAGAGCTCCTCGCAGCAAGTCCTCGTTCATTCCATCGTTCCGTCGGGCAGGGCTTCTGAGGACAAGTGTGTTTTACTCAACGTTTGCTCTCGTTATATCGCCAAACTGGACTTAATCTCCTCTCCGCTAATGTCCCGAGGTCATGCATCGCACCGAGTCCTGGCATCAGCTCGCTCCCCTCCTGCTGTGTAAATGGAAATCACAGCAGGGGGGGGTGCTCTAGCCTGGGGCCTTGACCAGGTGTTTCAAGAGATTACATTGTTCATACACATAAAATGTATCTGCTTTGTTACCAGGTTAATTAATAAGTTACCAGGGCCAATCAATATGTTACACTGAGTTACACTTCCACAATTCCCTCATCTTTTTGTTTTTGTTTATATTAACCATTAATCTAAACATCAATATAAGTAAACAATCAATCACTACTAGTAAACATCATTACAAGTATAAGTAAATAATCAATCACTTTGGTAATCAAATTCCCTTAGGCATACACCGTCATCCTGCAAGAATCACAAAACATTTCGTTGGTCATTGACTCCTTCCATATTGTTCAATCTATTGCATTTGCATCACAAATATATTTTCAAAACAACACTTCACCATCACCAAGATACAACAATTTCACTTCATTTTCAAGTTTTGTAAAGCATCTGCACCATCTGGCAAAAACGTTTGCCTCCACACAAATGTTGACTTTGTTTGAAAGGAAGGGCTGATCACTTGTGTTTGAATCCAGGTATGAAACATTTTCTCCTAATGTCTTCATAGCTCCTGCACTACTTCGTGTAGGATTTCGCTGTTGTGGTAACATTGTGGAGTCATAGACTGACCCTGCTCTCCTTGTAGCATTCTTGCCACTTTTTGCTGTAAACCATAGTAATTCCTGAACAAGGCCTTCACCCAGTTGTAGTTGACTTGCCTCCTCCCTTATTGTGAGTGGGCAGCAAGTATTGGTGTGACATTGATTGGCCAGCAAGATGTGGAACAGGGATGCCGGATGCATCCACAATGATGTTGGGACCATGGTGTTCAGGTCATTCATGGTCCTTACCAGGAGCAATCCAGCAGAATCGTGCACAGCTGTTGTGACAAGGGCACAGCCGTTTTTTGCAGCTCCATGCTGGTTCCCCGGACGTTGGTGAAGTAATAACATATGTCCCCGCATTTCACAGAGGTTGCAGGTAAAATGTCGTTGTCCTGCAACTTCTGATGTGGTGAATGTTCGAAGTCTTCGAACAAGAGTAAGTGATCGCCTTTCTTTCATATGTTGCAGTGTGATCCAGGCAAATGGTCACATAAATTTCCTTGGTGAAGGTAAGCATTCATCTCCAAGTTACACGGGAGAATGTCTTCATCATTCTTTGAGAAAGAGGGTGTATGCCACGATTAACTTCATTTTTTAGCCACAAATTTTCTTTCTTTCTTCTTCCCAATTCCGTTAGCAATCCCTCCAAAATGTGATCTCGTCTTATCCTTATGCTCAGTCATATCTGAATCTGCTTTCCGCACACACTGAATCAGATAGGGTACATCTTACCATGAAATCAGCATAATCATGTATATCTTCCGACAGTTTCACATTCAACAATTTGTTGTTTTTCCTTAACACAAAAAGTTATATTCATTTATATGCGTCACACAAATAATATTCAATCAGGTATGTATTTTATTACTAAACTAAGAATAGCATTGTATATGATTACAATCACACACGGGAATACCTAATTCCCAACAACAATTTTCCCAAACCAACAAATTAAGCATAATGTATTATTACCATAATTCCTCTCCACTTTTTCTTTTCCCTCTTTTTTTTTTTTTTCTCCTAACAGTGTGTCACTCGTGGTGATATGAGTTCATTGATATTGTAATTGACACAACTCATAACATTGTCGTTATGCCATTATCTTAATTCTACTGTATTCATTTGCAACATCACTTGATTTAGTCTTTTAATCTCAGTATTTATGTCGCCATAAAAGTCTTCCTTTTCTGGTTCCACATTTCTTTCCTCATTTGTCACTTCATGCGTTATCATCGTGTTGTTGGTTACCTTATTCAAACACACCGTCACTAAGGCTTTCAAGCAAGCCACCACTAAAACAATTGCCAATATAACTACTAAACCAACAAACAAGTCTGCTACTCCTTGTATATATTCATATCTATGACATAGTTATATGTCGATGACATTTAACATTATATACCAAACTAACAAGCTTCCTAAAAGGTAAATAAAGAAAATCCCTTAATATGTAACATAATCAGATTATTTGTCTTACCCTGATCCCCCTATCTCCCGGGGTTGAACTCAATCCCCTGATCATGAGTGTAGTTGTGATACATTTTTTCACTCATGCTGTATTAATATCAGCAGGTAATTGTATGTCATGTAGGCAAATAAATGTCACTATTCCAAGTAGGAATATCACATGTTGAAAATGTAATGTTTATCAATGCAAGGGGTGTTAAAATGTAATTCAAATGACTGTAAATCATGACTATCATTTTTTTACCACTGAATGTTCTGCTGGGCTGCTAGGTGCAGCCTCATTTTCTGTGGGATCGTCCACCTTAACCCCATGTGCTTGCTTGCAATGAGAGGCATGAATCCCACTTTCTATTTTGGGTCCATATTTGTTTCTATTCTTATCAATCTCCTATGGTTTATCAATTCGTTCCAAGATACCGCAACCAAAGGTTTTAACCAAAGCTCTACCAAACTATTTCCAATTTGAACAAAAAATGCCAGTGAAACAATGATTCGAAGGATTAACTTCAAGGGGTCAATAAATTTATTCTATAGCCAGATCTAATTTTCCCATCCAATAGTTTGCCTTGCCACATGTCATATTATAACACCTTAATAAACCTTCGAAAAAATGTTTCCCATCTCAACAAATTTCCTTTTTTACAAATAGCCATGTGTAACTTACGTATTTAACTACAATTTCCTCTCAATTTGTTTGGCCTAACTGGCCGTAAAAGTGGCTGCCAGCATGCAGTACCGTTTTTATCTACCAAGGAAGTGTTCCACACAAGACCTCTACCAAAATGTTGTTTGTAAAAACAAATCTGGGATTTCTGATTACATGGATGCACACTCTCAGGACATTTTCAGGCTGCTGTTAACAATCCACTACGATGACTTAATTCCTTTACCCACAATCAAATAATTAGTACAAATTGAGGATATTATCCCTATCACATTCTTTTATAGATTCATTATGTTGGATCTAATTTTTTCCAATAATTTTCCACTGCTGTAAGGCGGAACAATAGCTCTCATAAGTCTTAGTAATATCGTACTTAATTTGCCCAGCAGAGAATAATTTATTTACTATCCTTTCTCATCTGTTAACCAGTGACTTTGTTTAAACTCCAGAACTGAAAAACCCACAATAGTTCAAACCAGCAAAATTTTCTTTACTCTTTTCCCATATCATCTATGCCTAAAACACATCCATACATACAGCACAATTTATATGCTGATAAAATTCAAGTTTATATATATAAAATCCATGAGCAGAGTATTCTGGGAAGTCAGTGTAAGACCTCTCCCAAATTTGGATGATTTTGTACTTCCTCATTTCCTTTTATGAAGCTCATATCCATAAATAGATGTTATTCTCATATACATTCTATCAAAAATGGAATCCCAAAATTACTCACAATTTTACTATTAATTAATGGCTGCTCATAACCCAGCACATCAAAATTTTTTTATATTCCATTTCCCTTGACAAAAGAGATAATGTTCATAATCAAATTATATTTCTATTTTATTTTACGAATTCTCTGGATATTCAATCCCATCCACATATCCCAATCCCATCCACATATAACTATCCATTTCCAGACAGGCACACTGTCGGTGTCAACAATCTTGTAAGATTGATACACAAAAACACACACACACATGCATTATGCATATTTGTTTGCGTTGGAACCATTATTTACAGATCAGATGGGTGTCAATTTTATTTCAATTTCATAAAATTTGTCAATCAAATTCAAAATGCTTATAGACAAATAAACCAGAAGTCCATTCTTAGAAAACCCTTATGATGTCAAATTGAAATTACCCTTTCTGCCTTCACAATAATCTATCCAAATTTTGACTACACACCCATTTGCATGTCAGTCGACCATTGACCTATCAATCGTGCGGAACAATAGTCCGAAATTCCCACCTGATCATCATGTGACTCTTGTTACTTGGTTTGCCAACAATTGCAACGCAATTGTTCCAAACTTTGTAAATTTAAAATTGCTGTGCCCAAAATAGAAGATCCAATTTTGGCATTTTATCAATTAATTATTAATTTGTTAACAAGCAAAAAGAAAAATGAATCATTCTTGCTCTGAAAACTTTTCAGACACAAGAATCATTGACAGTTGTTCATGTTTGTCCAGTAATCGAATCTGTTGAGGCCAATCATCATTTGGGATTTGCAGCAATGAAGGCCTAATCATTGTCTGAGGTACCGGTAAGCACTGGTACCCTTGATCTTGGTTTGCCCCATGACCTTGTCTTCCTGGTGACATACGGACATCTTCTTCTCCAATGTCCCATCTTTCCACACTCGAAACACCGGTTTCTGTCGTTGTCTGATCTGTGCGCCTGTGCACTTGTATTGCTGGGCTGCATCTCTACATCCCTGAGTTGCCACTGCAATCTCTCGTTATCTCCTGAAACACGAAAAAATTCTCTGTGCCGTCCTTTTTGGGGAGACAACTGGAAATCAGATGGGACAACTGTGACTTTCATTCCTAATTTCGAGGGCAGTTGTGCATTTGTCTCCTCCACTGTATCCTGTATCCTTTTTATTTTAAGTTCTAGTTCCGTTATCCGTTCTTGCTGTTCCCGTTGTCTGGAATCACCATCCCAAAGATGGAATGCAAGCCAGTCTACCGTTAGATTCTGTCTCTTCCTGGCTTTCAATCTTTGTTCCAATCTTTCCAATCGACTTCGCTCAAATGTACCATCTCTTGGAAACTCCTCATCATGTCCCTTTGTCCACAAATACCAATTCTCGACCTGCCTTATAGCTTCGGCACCATAACGGTCGTACATATGATGTGTACAAGTACCTTTTTGTGGAATCTCTGGTTGTCCTTGTGTGTTCTTGCAGGCTCCATTTCCCATTCTGCCTTTTATCAAAGTAGCGTTGGATGTGTTGTAGCTTGTTCCAGGTTCCTCTAAAGCTTCACTCGTACCTCCAGGAAGGATCTCTCCACCTGTTCGCACGGTGATTTCCAGAGAATCTCCCTCAGCTGTGGCTTTTGCACAATCCAATCTCACAGATCAGTATTTGCAGATGAGCCGGAGGGTCAGTATGAAGTGGGTGAATCCTCAGGTGTCCGCTCTGTTTGACGGGGAAATCACACAATGGTAACCGCACATATATATCTGTATATAAACTCACCACCTTGCTCAATTTTCCCAGGTTGTCTCCACATTGATAATATCTCGCAAAGATATCAAAGCTTCTTTCTTGAGACCGCATTTTCATCAATCAAACAATCAATATATTCAATTCAATTTATTCAGTTCAATTTATTCAGTTAATTTTATTCAATTAAATTCAATCAATTAGATTCAATCAATCAACAATTCAATCAATTATTCAATTTCAATTAATTCATCAATATTCATCAATAAATCAAATTAATCATTTTGGATGACTCCTTGCATAAGCCCTTTCCCCAATGATATCAGGACAGGTCCATCCATTGACTGAGATCGAATTTTATCGGTCGTCACCTCTGGTTCGTACCTCATGTCAATTGATGAATCACCGTCCTGTCCTAGGGTCATATCTGACATATTTCCCCATTTTGCCTGGTCTCCACAAATTTTCTTTGCAACCACTAAAGGCAACTCATCCTTCATTCGTGAGACAGCCAAAATGGATGGCAGATATTAAAGTTCATTGGAAAAATATCTCATCATTTTTTCCTTTAATAGTACCCAAAATCTCTTGGCAATTTAAATTTCGTAAAACTCCTGAAATAAGACTGTAAAATTCCTTCAATCATGCTAAATTTTGAAACTCCATCGCTTGTAACACCCAATTGATCCCATAGGGCTTGAAAGTTCTTTCCCAAGTTCATGCAATCATTCTGCATTTGAACCCTATGATATCATTCATAATAATCATCATGATTTTATAGTCATGGTCATATCATAGTCATCTATTTAAACGAACATTTCCTTTATCACCACAGCTATGTGGTATAATCAACACTAGAATAAAACTGTACATAGCAACAGGCTACCTCATGGCCACTTAGTATACCTATTGACACTAAGTCATAACAATATCGAATAATCATTGAACAATTCAAAAATCGCTTCCACTGCTCCAGCCGCAGCATTCGTCATTTTGTCTGCTCATCCGCATGACCAAAACGAAATAAAGGGAGCTCAACCATTACACAGCGCTTTTAATGGCGCATGCCATAGGACCTCAACGCAATTTCGACTCGGCCAGAAAACGAGCAAATTTTGCAGGATGTTAACTGGAATTAGTCGTGAAAATATATCCAAAATACACAAAAAATACACATCCACAAAATAAACAACAAACCCAAACAAACCCAAGGTCGACCCTCTTACACAGTAAATTACATCATTTCAGCATCGTATTGATTGCTGAAATATTCCAGGGTTTATACATACCTTAAAAGAGGTATGCGTGGTGTTGACCCCTCCCACGTTTATTCCAGGGTTTATACACACCTTAAAAGAGGTATGCGTGGTGTTGCCCCCTCCCACTTTTAATTCCTCATTAAATTCCTCATTAAATTCCTTATTAAATTACTTATTAAATTACTCATTAAATTACTCATTAAATTACTCATTAAATTACTCATTAAATTAACTTACATAGTTTCAGCATTGTATTGATTGCTGAAATATTCCAGGGTTTATACACACCTTAAAAGAGGTATGCGTGGTGTTGCCCCCTCCCACGTTTATTCCAGGGTTTATACACACCTTAAAAGAGGTATGCGTGGTGTTGCCCCCTCCCACTTTTAATTACTCATTACATCGTTTCCATTAAAAAACATCGCTTCTACTGCTCCAGCCGCAGCATTTGTCACTTTGTTTGCTCATTCACTATTCCTGATTCGTCATCAAGGATCTCCATCATCACACAGCGTACTTAATTCCGCATTCTAATGAGAATTCAACAGGATTTTACGACTCAAAGGAAAAGGACGAGCAGACCTTTTGCAGGATGATCGTTACAAAAATCGTTACATATATTAAAGTATTTATGATGTCGACAAATCATATCTTAATTCTTACAAGATTTTGGTTCTTTGAATAAATCACAGCACCGGGAGAACCAGCTCCAAAAATGGATCTTTGTGTTTATTCAGCACCCTAGTAATTGGTTCTTTGTGTACTAATTACACAGCACCCAGGCCCCGCTCATATGGATCTTTGTGCAGCGCTACACAGCACCTGAGCAAAAGGGGTTTCATCTACATTTTCCCTATCTGGTGTACCATCCGTGATATTTGTCTGCTCATTCACTATTCCTGATTCGTCATCAAGGATCTCCATCATCACACAGCGTACTTAATTCCGCTTTTTAATGAGAGTTCAACAGGAATTTACGACTCAAAGGAAAAGAACGAGCAGACCTTTTGCAGGACGATAACTGGAATTAGTCGTGAAAATATATCCAAATTCACAAAAATACACACCCACACAAATAAACAACATTTATTCCGTTTAACAGAACAAACATTTCCTCTATCATGACATGCATGTCTTCAAAATTATATGCCCAAGAGAAAAAGTAAAATTAATTAAAACTGCGGGCAGTGATGATCCGGGGACCATACCGCTCCATCCTGATTGGACGAGTGCGTGCTAGAGTCGTTAACAACGACAGTCCAGATCCAATTGTTCAAAATTTCAACTCAATCGATCGAAAAATGAACGCAGGGATGCATTTTAAAGGTGCAGTGGCACTAACTGAGTTGCCACGAATATGGCCACGAAATTGCCAATATGGCCATCACAAAATATTTTCCTTAATCAATTGGCTCATAGCATAACCAATCTGCAAGTATTTCATCCGAAGATGTATCTCTCAGGAATTTTAATTAAATAAGTCATTTATAAATCAACGAGTTAATTTATTAAATGATTAATCAATAAATCAATATTTTCCTTGACAGCCACATCCCTTGGTCAGTGTCATGTCCAAATATCAGCTTCCTTACTCAAAAGGTGCCTGAGTTAATGTAATGTAATTACTGTAATAAGATTACTGCAATTACTGTAATGATTACTGTAATTACTGTAATTACCGGAACTGTAATTACTGTAATTACCTCAGGTAATTACTGTAATGTAATTACTGTAATGTAATAAGAAATGTAATTAATTAAATAAGTACGGGTTCCAACAACAAGTTCCAACAACAAGTTCCAACAAGTTCCAACAGCAAGTTCCAACAGCAAGTTCCAACAACAAGTTCCAACAAGTTCCAACAAGTGCCAACAGCAAGTTCCAACAACAAGTTCCAACAACAAGTTCCAACAAGTTCCAACAGCAAGTTCCAACAAGTTCCAACAACAAGTTCCAACAACAAGTTCCAACAACAAGTTCCAACAGCAAGTTCCAACAACAAGTTCCAACAACAAGTTCCAACAGCAAGTTCCAACAACAAGTTCCAACAAGTTCCAACAACAAGTTCCAACAGCAAGTTCCAACAACAAGTTCCAACAACAAGTTCCAACAACAAGTTCCAACAAGTTCCAACAGCAAGTTCCAACAGCAAGTTCCAACAGCAAGTTCCAACAACAAGTTCCAACAACAAGTTCCAACAAGTTCCAACAAGTGCCAACAGCAAGTTCCAACAACAAGTTCCAACAACAAGTTCCAACAAGTTCCAACAGCAAGTTCCAACAGCAAGTTCCAACAACAAGTTCCAACAACAAGTTCCAACAAGTTCCAACAAGTGCCAACAGCAAGTTCCAACAACAAGTTCCAACAAGTTCCAACAGCAAGTTCCAACAGCAAGTTCCAACAACAAGTTCCAACAACAAGTTCCAACAAGTTCCAACAAGTGCCAACAGCAAGTTCCAACAACAAGTTCCAACAAGTTCCAACAGCAAGTTCCAACAACAAGTTCCAACAACAAGTTCCAACAAGTTCCAACAAGTGCCAACAGCAAGTTCCAACAACAAGTTCCAACAACAAGTTCCAACAAGTTCCGACAGCAAGTTATTATCACATTGCAATGACCTCTAAACATTCCTAAACCAATATCCCATTAAAAAATCCCATTAAAATCCCATATTTTGTCACCCTTTGCATTGTTGAAAGCAATTAATTCCATAACTTAATATTACCTCTGGTTTATATATACTAGGGCGTGCCCGCACGTACGTGCTCGCCCGTACGTGCTTGCAAAAAACATGCGTGCAAACAACAACAACAAAACTTTGAAACCACAATCCAATCTCACTTGGTCATCACTCTGTCTATCTCTTTTTGTCTGTCTCTCTCTATGTGTCTGACTATCATCTTTATCTCTGTTTGTCTCTATGTCTCTCTCTCTTTCTCTCTCTGTCTATCTCTCTCTGTCTGTCTCTCTCTATGTGTCTGACTCTGACTATCATCTTTATCTCTGTTTGTCTCTATGTCTCTCTTTCTTTCTTTTTCTGTCTATCTCTCTCTGTCTGTCTCTCTTTCTCACTTTGTCTCACTCTGTCTATCTCTTTTTGTCTGTCTCTCTCTATGTGTCTGACTATCATCTTTATCTCTGTTTGTCTCTATGTCTCTCTCTCTTTCTCTCTCTGTCTATCTCTCTCTGTCTGTCTCTCTCTATGTGTCTGACTCTGACTATCATCTTTATCTCTGTTTGTCTCTATGTCTCTCTTTCTTTCTTTTTTCTGTCTATCTCTCTCTGTCTGTCTCTCTTTCTCACTTTGTCTCACTCTGTCTATCTCTTTTTGTCTGTCTCTCTCTATGTGTCTGACTATCATCTTTATCTCTGTTTGTCTCTATGTCTCTCTTTCTTTCTTTTTCTGTCTATCTCTCTCTGTCTGTCTCTCTTTCTCACTTTGTCTCACTCTGTCTATCTCTTTTTGTCTGTCTCTCTCTATGTGTCTGACTATCATCTTTATCTCTGTTTGTCTCTATGTCTCTCTTTCTTTCTTTTTCTGTCTATCTCTCTCTGTCTGTCTCTCTTTCTCACTTTGTCTCACTCTGTCTATCTCTTTTTGTCTGTCTCTCTCTATGTGTCTGACTATCATCTTTATCTCTGTTTGTCTCTATGTCTCTCTCTCTTTCTCTCTCTGTCTATCTCTCTCTGTCTGTCTCTCTCTATGTGTCTGACTCTGACTATCATCTTTATCTCTGTTTGTCTCTATGTCTCTCTTTCTTTCTTTTTCTGTCTATCTCTCTCTGTCTGTCTCTCTTTCTCACTTTGTCTCACTCTGTCTATCTCTTTTTGTCTGTCTCTCTCTATGTGTCTGACTATCATCTTTATCTCTGTTTGTCTCTATGTCTCTCTTTCTTTCTTTTTCTGTCTATCTCTCTCTGTCTGTCTCTCTTTCTCACTTTGTCTCACTCTGTCTATCTCTTTTTGTCTGTCTCTCTCTATGTGTCTGACTATCATCTTTATCTCTGTTTGTCTCTATGTCTCTCTCTCTTTCTCTCTCTGTCTATCTCTCTCTGTCTGTCTCTCTTTCTCACTTTGTCTCACTCTGTCTATCTCTTTTTGTCTGTCTCTCTCTATGTGTCTGACTATCATCTTTATCTCTGTTTGTCTCTATGTCTCTCTTTCTTTCTTTTTCTGTCTATCTCTCTCTGTCTGTCTCTCTTTCTCACTTTGTCTCACTCTGTCTATCTCTTTTTGTCTGTCTCTCTCTATGTGTCTGACTATCATCTTTATCTCTGTTTGTCTCTATGTCTCTCTCTCTTTCTCTCTCTGTCTATCTCTCTCTGTCTGTCTCTCTCTATGTGTCTGACTCTGACTATCATCTTTATCTCTGTTTGTCTCTATGTCTCTCTTTCTTTCTTTTTCTGTCTATCTCTCTCTGTCTGTCTCTCTTTCTCACTTTGTCTCACTCTGTCTATCTCTTTTTGTCTGTCTCTCTCTATGTGTCTGACTATCATCTTTATCTCTGTTTGTCTCTATGTCTCTCTTTCTTTCTTTTTCTGTCTATCTCTCTCTGTCTGTCTCTCTTTCTCACTTTGTCTCACTCTGTCTATCTCTTTTTGTCTGTCTCTCTCTATGTGTCTGACTATCATCTTTATCTCTGTTTGTCTCTATGTCTCTCTCTCTTTCTCTCTCTGTCTATCTCTCTCTGTCTGTCTCTCTCTATGTGTCTGACTCTGACTATCATCTTTATCTCTGTTTGTCTCTATGTCTCTCTTTCTTTCTTTTTCTGTCTATCTCTCTCTGTCTGTCTCTCTTTCTCACTTTGTCTCACTCTGTCTATCTCTTTTTGTCTGTCTCTCTCTATGTGTCTGACTATCATCTTTATCTCTGTTTGTCTCTATGTCTCTCTTTCTTTCTTTTTCTGTCTATCTCTCTCTGTCTGTCTCTCTTTCTCACTTTGTCTCACTCTGTCTATCTCTTTTTGTCTGTCTCTCTCTATGTGTCTGACTATCATCTTTATCTCTGTTTGTCTCTATGTCTCTCTCTCTTTCTCTCTCTGTCTATCTCTCTCTGTCTGTCTCTCTCTATGTGTCTGACTCTGACTATCATCTTTATCTCTGTTTGTCTCTATGTCTCTCTTTCTTTCTTTTTCTGTCTATCTCTCTCTGTCTGTCTCTCTTTCTCACTTTGTCTCACTCTGTCTATCTCTTTTTGTCTGTCTCTCTCTATGTGTCTGACTATCATCTTTATCTCTGTTTGTCTCTATGTCTCTCTTTCTTTCTTTTTCTGTCTATCTCTCTCTGTCTGTCTCTCTTTCTCACTTTGTCTCACTCTGTCTATCTCTTTTTGTCTGTCTCTCTCTATGTGTCTGACTATCATCTTTATCTCTGTTTGTCTCTATGTCTCTCTCTCTTTCTCTCTCTGTCTATCTCTCTCTGTCTGTCTCTCTCTATGTGTCTGACTCTGACTATCATCTTTATCTCTGTTTGTCTCTATGTCTCTCTTTCTTTCTTTTTCTGTCTATCTCTCTCTGTCTGTCTCTCTTTCTCACTTTGTCTCACTCTGTCTATCTCTTTTTGTCTGTCTCTCTCTATGTGTCTGACTATCATCTTTATCTCTGTTTGTCTCTATGTCTCTCTTTCTTTCTTTTTCTGTCTATCTCTCTCTGTCTGTCTCTCTTTCTCACTTTGTCTCACTCTGTCTATCTCTTTTTGTCTGTCTCTCTCTATGTGTCTGACTATCATCTTTATCTCTGTTTGTCTCTATGTCTCTCTCTCTTTCTCTCTCTGTCTATCTCTCTCTGTCTGTCTCTCTTTCTCACTTTGTCTCACTCTGTCTATCTCTTTTTGTCTGTCTCTCTCTATGTGTCTGACTATCATCTTTATCTCTGTTTGTCTCTATGTCTCTCTTTCTTTCTTTTTCTGTCTATCTCTCTCTGTCTGTCTCTCTTTCTCACTTTGTCTCACTCTGTCTATCTCTTTTTGTCTGTCTCTCTATGTGTCTGACTATCATCTTTATCTCTGTTTGTCTCTATGTCTCTCTCTCTTTCTCTCTCTGTCTATCTCTCTCTGTCTGTCTCTCTTTCTCACTTTGTCTCACTCTGTCTATCTCTTTTTGTCTGTCTCTCTCTATGTGTCTGACTATCATCTTTATCTCTGTTTGTCTCTATGTCTCTCTTTCTTTCTTTTTCTGTCTATCTCTCTCTGTCTGTCTCTCTTTCTCACTTTGTCTCACTCTGTCTATCTCTTTTTGTCTGTCTCTCTCTATGTGTCTGACTATCATCTTTATCTCTGTTTGTCTCTATGTCTCTCTCTCTTTCTCTCTCTGTCTATCTCTCTCTGTCTGTCTCTCTCTATGTGTCTGACTCTGACTATCATCTTTATCTCTGTTTGTCTCTATGTCTCTCTTTCTTTCTTTTTCTGTCTATCTCTCTCTGTCTGTCTCTCTTTCTCACTTTGTCTCACTCTGTCTATCTCTTTTTGTCTGTCTCTCTCTATGTGTCTGACTATCATCTTTATCTCTGTTTGTCTCTATGTCTCTCTTTCTTTCTTTTTCTGTCTATCTCTCTCTGTCTGTCTCTCTTTCTCACTTTGTCTCACTCTGTCTATCTCTTTTTGTCTGTCTCTCTCTATGTGTCTGACTATCATCTTTATCTCTGTTTGTCTCTATGTCTCTCTCTCTTTCTCTCTCTGTCTATCTCTCTCTGTCTGTCTCTCTCTATGTGTCTGACTCTGACTATCATCTTTATCTCTGTTTGTCTCTATGTCTCTCTTTCTTTCTTTTTCTGTCTATCTCTCTCTGTCTGTCTCTCTTTCTCACTTTGTCTCACTCTGTCTATCTCTTTTTGTCTGTCTCTCTCTATGTGTCTGACTATCATCTTTATCTCTGTTTGTCTCTATGTCTCTCTTTCTTTCTTTTTCTGTCTATCTCTCTCTGTCTGTCTCTCTTTCTCACTTTGTCTCACTCTGTCTATCTCTTTTTGTCTGTCTCTCTCTATGTGTCTGACTATCATCTTTATCTCTGTTTGTCTCTATGTCTCTCTCTCTTTCTCTCTCTGTCTATCTCTCTCTGTCTGTCTCTCTCTATGTGTCTGACTCTGACTATCATCTTTATCTCTGTTTGTCTCTATGTCTCTCTTTCTTTCTTTTTCTGTCTATCTCTCTCTGTCTGTCTCTCTTTCTCACTTTGTCTCACTCTGTCTATCTCTTTTTGTCTGTCTCTCTCTATGTGTCTGACTATCATCTTTATCTCTGTTTGTCTCTATGTCTCTCTTTCTTTCTTTTTCTGTCTATCTCTCTCTGTCTGTCTCTCTTTCTCACTTTGTCTCACTCTGTCTATCTCTTTTTGTCTGTCTCTCTCTATGTGTCTGACTATCATCTTTATCTCTGTTTGTCTCTATGTCTCTCTCTCTTTCTCTCTCTGTCTATCTCTCTCTGTCTGTCTCTCTCTATGTGTCTGACTCTGACTATCATCTTTATCTCTGTTTGTCTCTATGTCTCTCTTTCTTTCTTTTTCTGTCTATCTCTCTCTGTCTGTCTCTCTTTCTCACTTTGTCTCACTCTGTCTATCTCTTTTTGTCTGTCTCTCTCTATGTGTCTGACTATCATCTTTATCTCTGTTTGTCTCTATGTCTCTCTTTCTTTCTTTTTCTGTCTATCTCTCTCTGTCTGTCTCTCTTTCTCACTTTGTCTCACTCTGTCTATCTCTTTTTGTCTGTCTCTCTCTATGTGTCTGACTATCATCTTTATCTCTGTTTGTCTCTATGTCTCTCTCTCTTTCTCTCTCTGTCTATCTCTCTCTGTCTGTCTCTCTTTCTCACTTTGTCTCACTCTGTCTATCTCTTTTTGTCTGTCTCTGGGGTAGATGTAGGGATGGGTTCTTTTTAGGATCATGTTGCATCGAGCATTATTTTTCAAACAGTGTGACTATTAAGCCCACGCCAAAACCTCTGACATCCCACCATTAACACCTATTTTAAGCGTGCCGAATCAGTAAGCATCACCCCTTCTATGAGCCTCGACCAGAGGGTGGTTGTCACCCACAAACACTCGTCGCGAGCTGTTCCATTGTCTGTTGATTCCCATTCTGCTGTTTTTGTCTCATAATCAAGATAAATTTGGAACAGCCCTTAAACTAACACCAAGCAGATCAATTTTTTTATTTAAATATAAAATCATTTTCTCATTAATTCATAATCATAAAATCATTTAATCCGTGTCACCCATGCTATTTATCTAGCAAATTTCGTCCAAAAAAAACAACAAGTTTTAGTTATGGCGGGAAAACTGAAAAAAAATTCTCTATTTAAAACGGGTGTACACGATTGTACACGTGTACGGACCTTACCGACCCGGCAAACAAATCGCCTCATGGTGCACTTCATGAGCCGACTTGCCCGCAGACCAGAGTAAGGCTCTTAACACCCAGCGTATACCGTACGCATATGCAAGCACACGAATAATAGAATCATTTAAACCGTTCCATCCGTGACTTTTACCTTGGACGGTCGTGACAAAAATACTTTTACACTCCTTGGATTACCTACGGAATGCAAGTCCCACACACCAAATCCTCCATCTTCAGAATTCATATTTCATAATGGACAGATCCCCAAGACGTCATGCTTACATGCTCACCTTGGCGACGTCCACTCGAAATTTCAGCGGTGCCTCCATATTGTCGCGGAAGTGGAGGGTGAGACTCAAGACGCCAATGGTCGGAAACAGGTTTTACAAAAGGTCACAACTTTATTAACTGGTTATTCACTTGATTCCATTTACCAAATAATACCGCATTATTCAATGGCTGAGATTAACTCTTTTCCATGGTCCTTTTCGTTCGGCTGATGTTCCTCCGCCATGGTCCCGTTCGTCAGAGCTCCTCGCAGCAAGTCCTCGTTCATTCCATCGTTCCGTCGGGCAGGGCTTCTGAGGACAAGTGTGTTTTACTCAACGTTTGCTCTCGTTATATCGCCAAACTGGACTTAATCTCCTCTCCGCTAATGTCCCGAGGTCATGCATCGCACCGAGTCCTGGCATCAGCTCGCTCCCCTCCTGCTGTGTAAATGGAAATCACAGCAGGGGGGGGTGCTCTAGCCTGGGGCCTTGACCAGGTGTTTCAAGAGATTACATTGTTCATACACATAAAATGTATCTGCTTTGTTACCAGGTTAATTAATAAGTTACCAGGGCCAATCAATATGTTACACTGAGTTACACTTCCACAATACTATAAACCTAAGAGACAACGAGGTGTAGGTCATCAATTTCGAAATAAAGGAGATGGGATAATTGATACTCTAATGGGTATTGGTTCAACCATCCTTAAACATAAAGACCTAATTGGTTCAACTGCTTCTGCCGTGGGCTCCGTTGCTGGTGCTATAAAGAGTATAAAAGATGCTCAAAAGGAGTCTCATAAATTACAAGCAATCAAAGAAATAAAAAAAGGTAAAACTCAACTATCTTCACAAGAACGACAAAAAATCATTAAAATACTTGGGTCAGGGTTTCAACAATTTTAATGCTATATAAATACAAGTATGGAAGCGATTGATAGTATCTATGATTTGGATGATACGATTATCATTTCAAACTCCACTAAAAAGGAAGACTATTTTAAGGTAAATGCTATAACAGGAACAGACTGGAATTCAAACGGAACAAAAAGTTTTGAAATAAATAATCAACAAACTTACTTGAATATAGCTGATAGTTTCTTGCTGTGTAAATTTAAATTCACTAAGGCTGCGAATAATACTAATGCTACACTCGTAAATGATTTCTTCTGGAAAATGTTTGACAGTGTCCGCCTGTATATTGGAACACAAGAGGTTGAAGCGGTTGATTATGTCTCTGCTACATCTGAAATGATGAAATTTACACTATATTCGTTTAGTGATAGAATGGGTAAGGGAGCTGTTGAAGGTTTTATTCCTGATATGTCAACGGGTACAAACGCAGACCCTGGTTATAGTCAAAGGAAGTCAATGTATAATGATGAAACAAAAGCAGTGAATAGTTTTACCGTAGCAGTACCTCTTAAAGGTATATTTGGATTTTGCGATTATGATAAAGTTTTGTATGGTCTTAAAATTAGATTTCAACTACAAAGGAATGATAATGTAAATAGGTTGCTTTTTGGGGATGAAAATGCTTTTGGAGACAACAATAAATTTGTTATTAATGATTTGTGTTGGTATATCAGTGAATATACTCCTAATCTTAAAACGGAAGAGATGTTAAATAGAAGACTTAACTCAAAGAAACCGCTAAATGTATCATACCTTAAAAGAAGATGTCAACACGTTAAACTGGAACACACTACCTACACTTGGAATTTGGGTGTTCTTCAAGGAAAGCCACGATACCTCTGGCTCATTTTTAAAAAACCAGATGGAGAGGACGGTACTAATAAGAATAATGCGCTGAGTGATAATGCTAAGGTGAAACAACTTCGGGTTTCTCTTGATGGCACATTTTATCCACGAGATAGATTGGAAATTGATTGGGAAAAAAATGATTATGCGGAAGCCTACAAGTCCTACCAAAAGGTGTGTGAAAGTAATGGTAATAATGATCCTATTTTGGATATGGTTGCGTTTCAAAAACTTTATACAATCTACGCAATTGACCTGAGTTCTCAAAAGGAAACTATAAAGTCTAATCGAGTGGATACTTCTCTATACATTGAAAGAGGGGAGAGTGAAGAGGTTAATGCATATTGTTTGCTTTTGGAGGAAACAGAATTACAGATTAATACAGATAATGGTGTTATGATTAATATCACATAGGTTTTTTCTCATAAATAAATGGTTGGGGTATATGTTAATCAAATCAATCTTAATAAATTAACATCTTGTATTCAAAATCAAAAGCCTTGTATTATTAATGTTAATACAATTCAAAGAAAAGGAGCTGTAAGAATTGATGTTTTACTCACACACACACAAGTAAAAACACTAAATGATGTTGGATCACTTAAAATTAAAATGACGAAACCTATGTTAAAGAAATATTCAATAGATGAGTCAAGAGGAGGATTTCTCCCGTTTCTAATTCCTTTATTTGCTGGTTTAAGTGCGGCGGGAGCATTGACTGGTGGTATTTCAGCAGCGGTAAAAACTGCTAACGAAAGGAAGGCACAACTAAAAGCTCAAAAAGAATTGGAAAGACATAACAAGGAGTTGGAGAAACAAATTAGTGGAAGTGGTGTAATTGTAGATTTTGCTCAAAAACTTGAAAGTCTACCTGATAAAGCTAGATTGTTGGTTGGAGATATGCTTTCCTCTATCGCTCAAGCGGGTGTTAAACTAACTAAACGGGGTAATGGATTGTATCTTTCTCATAAATAAATGGATAAATGGTTTAAACAATTTGGAAAGAATACAACGTCAAATATAGAACTAGCTAAGTATTGTAAAACACTAAAAATTGATAATGTGGTTATTTGTATGAGAGATGAATTAATACATATAAATAAGAATACAAAGAATATTATTATAATTTAGACACACAGAATGGTTCTCATTGGGTTTGTATTCATAATAGTCAGGATAAATATTATTTTGATAGTTATGGTATGCCACCACCTGTTGAAGTAATACAATTCTTACAGAATGGTGTTTATCAAACATTCCAAGTTCAAGAAATGAATTCTAAATGTTGTGGCCAATTATGTTTATATGTATTATTTCAACTCAACAATAATGAAAATTTTTATGATATCATTTTTTATCTAATATAAATGACCTATGTTGGAAAAGATGGTTCTATCTTTGGAAAATCCTCTCAGGATATTGATTTATCAAATTATTATACAAAGGCACAGGCTGAACGACAAAAATATAGTGTAAGTAAAAATATTAATATGAAGAATACTTATAAATTAATCAATTATCCAAACCCTACAGATGCGAATGACTTGATTAGATTCAGTGATTTATCACAATATATATCTTTAAAGAAAACAGCACGTTTTGTGAAACAAGTAAAATTTACAACCACAACACCTGGTTATACTGACCATACACCTTTCCTCATTGAATTTAACTACCTGCTTACAATTAAATTTTATAAAGAAGGACATTTAGTTAATATGCGAATTAATAAATGGGGGTATGATATGCCTGATTTAGGGTATAATTGGTCTTTTTCAATAAACATAGAAGACCTACATGATTTAAATCAGTCTCGTAAAGAAGAATATTATCCACTTGGTGAAGATAAGGATTTATGTGGAAGTACAATTAGTAAACAACAAATACGTGATTTTAAGAAAATAAAAATATATGATAGTATAGCGATGGTTCGCATGACAAAGAAGGAAGGTAATGAGATAAGGATAGAAAGCCGAGGAATACAAACCGATTTGGTAGTGGGAAGATGGGGTGGTATTACCTGTCATAATATTAATCTCACATATATTTCTGATACATAAATGGCAGGAAGAAGACTACAAGAGAATTATAATTTTTGTATTCAAGGATACCTACAAGAAAAGGGTGCTCGGTATTACATACCTTATGATTTGGAGCATATACATGGGAATTTTGTCATAAAAAACTGGCCTTATACTGATATTGTTAAACCCACAAATAGAGACTTGTTTAAAATATTAAATAAAAATGAACTTCTCAAAGTTATGAAATATAAAACTCTTTTAGAAATCGTCAACAAATCTTATTGGTATCCTATTATGAGAAAAATAATTATAGATACAAGAATATCTCAAAATCCAGATGAGTATATGTATAATATTCTTTGGGGTTCAAACTCAAGGGTAGCAAGGGATGAGGAAGGAGTTGAAGAAGAGAAGGAGGAAAGAGAGAAAAAGGAGAAGGAGGAAAGGGAGAGGGAGGAGAAGGAGGAGAGGGAGAAAAAGGAGGAGGAGAGGGAGAAAAAGGAGGAGGAGAGGGAGAAAAAGGAGAAGGAGGAGAGGGAGGAAAGGGAGCAAAGAGAGAGGGAGGAAAAATATAAAAAGATGGAAATCAGTGAGATTCGTAAAAGATTGAGTGTATTACAGCAAATAAATCAATCTCAACGCACAGAAGAGGAAATTAAAGAATTAACAACTCTTATGAAGATAATGGTTTCAAAAATAACAACGTCAATGTCTTCAATTTCAGGGAGGAGATTTAAACGAGAAAGTGGTGAAGAAGAAGAAGAAGAAGGAAAAGATTATGTGATTGATGATGTTGGTGTCATTGACTTTAGTTAGTTTTTATTTGTAAATAAATGGAGGAGAGAGTGAAGGCATTCCTTAGGATTCTTTATGTTTTAAAAATAAAGATTGAAATGTATATGTTGAAAACCAAAAAGGTTTTGATACTCTGTCGGAATTTTTCTGATAAATAAATATGAGTTATTGTCTCAAATGTAAAAAGAAAACTAAATCTAAAAATATCTCTTATGTTAAAGCTAAAAATAATAGAGTTTATCAAAAAGGAATATGTCAAGTGTGTGGCTCTAAAAAGTGCCAATTCATATCTCCTAAAAGTGGAGGAGACATACAAAAGTTTCTGTCAGGAAGTAAATTTACAACAACTGGAATTCCAGGGGAATTACACCTTCCAGGGTATTCTTTCTGTGGTCCAGGAACAAACTTGGATAAAAGATTAGATAAGGCTGACAATCCTAAACCTTGGTCTAAACCTACAAATAGGGTTGACGAAGTGTGTATGAAGCATGATATTGCTTATGGAAATACCACTACGTTGACTGAAAAACATAAAGCCGACAGCGAAATGTTGTATAATTTGTCTTTGATACAAAATCCAACGTTGAGAGAGAAAGTTGATAGGTTTATTGTGAGAAATTTGATAAATGCTAAATTGAAACTTGGTCTTGGTTATTCCTCAAAAAACTATTAGGCTCTAATGATGTCATCAAGACTGAGGAGCTTTTGGCTGAAGAATTACACAAACCTATAATCACAAAGTTTAAAAGAAGGAAGGTTTATTCTAAATACACCGACCACATATGGTCCGCTGATTTAATTGAATTGAATAATGACAGGGGATACAGGTATGCTTTAACCGTTATTGATTTGAGGAGTAGATTTGCCTGGGTTGTCCCTTTAAAAAATAAAAGGGGTGATACTTTAATGTTAGCCTTTAAGCGAATATTTGATCGGGATAAAAGGAAACCAAAGAAGTTATGGACTGATGAGGGAACAGAGTTCTATAACAAAATATTCATGAAATTTCTTAAGGGGAAGGGTATTAAATTATACAGCACCTTTAATGAAGGAAAGGCAGTTGTTATTGAGCGTTTTAATCGTACTTTAAAAGAGAAATTATATAAAAAATTCACACAACTCAGTTCTCAAAAATGGGTGTATTTAATTCAGGATATTGTAGATAATTACAATAATACAGTTCATTCATCAACAAAATCAAAACCATCAGAAATATTTACAAAATTAGAATATGAAAAGGAGATTAATTTGAGAAAGCCCAAGTTTAAAGTTGGTGATATTGTAAGAATATACAAATGGAAAAGCCATTTTGAGAAAGGTTATACAAAGAGATGGACTAATGAATTATTTAAAATCGTTGATGTAATGGATACAGTCCCTTGGACCTACAAATTATATGATTTAAATGGAGAAGAAATCTTGGGTTCATTTTACTCACAAGAATTACAAAAAACACAAGTAAGCAGATAATACCCTTGAAAATAATAAATAAATAAATAAAATGTAATGGGGATACGTTTTTAAATCTGTGAACCCCAAACACAGAATCCCACAACTTTTTAGTTGGGGCTTAACTTTTGTGTGTGTATAATGGGGATACGTTTTTAAATCTGTGAACCCCAAACACAGAATCCCACAACTTTTTAGTTGGGGCTTAACTTTTGTGTGTGTATAATGGGGATACGTTTTTAAATCTGTGAACCCCAAACACAGAATCCCACAACTTTTCAGTTGGGGCTTGACTTTTGTGTGTGTATAATGGGGATACGTTTTTAAATCTGTGAACCCCAAACACAGAATCCCACAACTTTTCAGTTGGGGCTTAACTTTTGAGTGTGTATAATGGGGATACGTTTTTAAATCTGTGAACCCCAAACACAGAATCCCACAACTTTTCAGTTGGGGCTTAACTTTTGTGTGTGTATAATGGGGATACGTTTTTAAATCTGTGAACCCCAAATACAGAATCCCTCAACTTTCCAGTTGGGGCTTAACTTTTGTGTATGTGTGAGTGAGTCATAATAATATACAAACCCTAACCCAACCCCATCCCTAACCCAAACCCATCCCTAACCCAAACCCATCCCTAACCCAAACCCATCCCTAACCCAACCCCATCCCTAACCCAACCCATTCCTAACCCAACCCCATCCCTAACCCAACCCAATCCCTAACCCAACCCCATCCCTAACCCAACCCCATCCCTAACCCAACCCCATCCCTAACCCAACCCCATCCCTAACCCTCACATTCAAAATCCCAACCCTAACCCAACCCCATCCCTAACCCAACCCCAACCCATCCCTAACCCTCACATTCAAAATCCCAACCCTAACCCAATCCCATCCCTAACCCAACCCCAACCCTCACATTCAAAATCCCAACCCTAACCCAACCCCATCCCTAACCCAACCCCATCCCTAACCCAACCCATTCCTAACCCAACCCCATCCCTAACCCAACCCAATCCCTAACCCAACCCCATCCCTAACCCAACCCCATCCCTAACCCAACCCCATCCCTAACCCAACCCCATCCCTAACCCTCACATTCAAAATCCCAACCCTAACCCAACCCCATCCCTAACCCAACCCCAACCCATCCCTAACCCTCACATTCAAAATCCCAACCCTAACCCAATCCCATCCCTAACCCAACCCCAACCCTCACATTCAAAATCCCAACCCTAACCCAACCCCATCCCTAACCCAACCCCATCCCTAACCCTCACATTCAAAATCCCACCCAAACCCTAACATAATCTTTTTTTTCTTCTTTTAAAAAAATATGTATTTCATTTTTTTTTTTTCCTCTTCTTCCAATTCTGTCTTTCAAGGCTTTCAAGTTTGAAGAAGTAGAAATGGGAAGAAAGAATTTTCCAGCATTTTCTTCCTCGAACTTTCTTGATATTGCTTAAATCAAGCGTCATTAAACAAAGAACATTGTTCATTGCTTTAGAATCCAAAGAGTCTCCAAGATGGACCCCACAGGTAGAGTCTCCAAAATAAAACCAACTTTCCAAGTTCCCAAGGTATAACCACATTCCTGTTGAGCCTCCAAGATAGGTATCACATTCCGAGTCATCAAAACAAAACCCCCATTCCGAGTCTCCAAAAATATAACCATCTTTCCAAGTCCCCAAGGTAGAACCACAATTTTCAGAAATATTTGGGGTTTCCGTGATAAGTCTCACATAGTATAACTGCGGACCATCAGGGAAAACTTCCCTTTCCCAATTTTTTAGGGTTTCTATGATGTGTCTCACATAGTATAACTGCGGACCATCAGGGAGAACTCTCCTTGCCCAATTTTTTAGGGTTTCTATGATGTGTCTCACATAGTATAACTGCGGACCATCAGGGAGAATTCCCGTTTCCCAAATTTTTAGGGTTTCTATGATGTGTCTCACATAGTATAACTGCGGACCATCAGGGAGAACTCTCCTTGCCCAATTTTTTAGGGTTTCTATGATGTGTCTCACATAGTATAACTGCGGACCATCAGGGAGAATTCCCATTTCACAATTTTTTAGGGTTTCTATGATGTGTCTCACATAGTATAACTGCGGACCATCAGGGAGAACTCCCCTTTCCCAATTTTCAGAAATTTGTGGGTCTCCAATGTATGACTTGTATTCTGGCTCATCAAGGTAGAACTTGTTCAGTGGGTTTTGTTTTGATAACTCACAACAAGTATCATCATGGTAAAACTCTTTTTCAGGATTTTGTGGATCTCCAAGGTATAACTCTTTGGCTGGGTCATCAAGGTAGAACTCGTTCTGGGGGTCTTGGTTGTTCAAAATGTCTTCAAACAAAAAAATAACTTCATCCCAAGTTGTGTTAAAAGCAGAATTTTCATTTCGTATCTCAGATACAATTTCCTGTGAAAGAAAATAACAATGTATTAATTTAATACAATATTTTTATTTGTATAAATCAAGCTCTATGAATATTAAAATAAACTTTGTTAACTCTTACATGAGTCTCATCTAAAAAAAAAAAAAAAAAAAAAAAATTAAATAAATAAATAAATAAATAAACAAACTTACCTCCATTGATAAGAGGTTCGAGTCCAGTTCATCAATCTGAAGGTTGAGTTCTACACAGGTAGTAGGACTCCAAGGAATAGCAAAGTTATCCCATTCCATTTCGGCATAGGAGTCCATTCTCAAGTGAAGCAGAAAGCGTGTTTGAAAAAGCCTGTGTGGTCGGTGCCTTTTATAAGAAGGGCTGGGTGTGTGTCATTTCCTGTGGAAATTCCCTGGGCGTGTCATAACTGGAAATGATGTGATGGAAATTCCCTGAAAATGATGTAATGTATTACCTGGAAATGATACAATGCTGAAGAGTTTATAAAGTGGGTGGGACTTAGCAAAAGTGGGCGGGGCGTAGCAAAAGTGGGCGGGATATAGCAAAAAGTGGGCGTGGCCTAACAAAAAATGGGCGGGGCTTAGTAAAAGGTGGGCGTGGCTTACCAAAAGTGGGCGGGGTTTACCAAAAAGTGGACGGAGCTTAACAAAAGGTGGGCAGAGCCTACCAAAAAGTGTGTGGCACTGGAGGCGCTCAAACAAGAACATTGAGGGAGGTTTACCATTTTATCTTAGCTCAGTTAAAATATCTTAATAAAGAACCAAACTCAAACATATTTTTTGTTAATGTATTAGACGGTGAGGAGAGTTGTAGGAGAATTAAATTATTTCCCACACATAAACAAATATTTGTAGGGTCGTTGTTTGAGTGGGTCAAAGATGATTCACCAGATGATATTAAGAGTAAAAGGTTAAAAGGTCCATAAGGTCAGAAGGATCACAGGTTCACACAGAAGGACCATTGTTTAAGTGGTCTAATGAATAAGGATAACATGTCAAAAGGTTAGAAGGTTCGTAAAGAACAGGGTGAGAGAAATAGAGGTGTTTAGGGGCAATGAGGGAGGGGAAAAATTAACATGTAAGTCAATGGGAAAATGAGAGTGTCCCAGAAGCAACATATATACACTACGGGGTTTAATACATATATACACTATACATAAAAGAAATACAGTTATAACGAAAATACAAATTGGAACAATTACTTAACTTCGATTTCGATGGAGAGCGTGGAGAGCTGCGAAAAAACGAACCATCGCCAGCAAGACCGGAAACGGAAGTCAATTCATATTCATAATCAATTAATCAATAAATAATTAATCGATTAAATGATTAATCAATAAATCAAAAATATCCTTGATAGCCACATCACTTGTTCATTATCAGGTCCAAATATTAGCTTCCCAGCTCAAAAGGTGCCTGATATATTGGCCAAATGAGAAAGAAAATAAATAAATGATTAATAATTAAAATAAATAAATAATAATCATTAAAAAATTAAATTATTAATCAATTCAGTCACAGAACACATAAACCACCACCCTTTCATCAGAATCTGTAACTGATTTTTTTTTCTTTAGTAATTAATCGAATAATTAAATCATTAATCGATTAATTGATTGATTGATTAATCAATAAATCAAAAATATCCTTGATAGCCACATCACTTGGTCACTCAAGTCCAAATATTAGCTTCCGAGCTCAAAAGGTGCCTGAGATATTGGCCAAATGAGAAAGAAAATAAATAAATGATTAATAATGAAAATAAATAAATAATAATTATAAAAAAATTAAATTATTAATCAATTTGGTCAGAGAACACATAAACCACCACCAGTTCATCAGAAGCTGTAACTTAAAAAAAAAAATTTTTTTTGTCATTAATCGAATAATTAAATAATTAATCGATTAATTTATTAATTGATTAATTAATATATCAAAAATAGTCTTTGCAGCCAAATCACCTGGTCATTGGCATGTCCAAATATCAGCTTCCTAACTCAAAAGGTGCCTGCGTTAATGGTCAGAAGATAAAGGAAATTTCATTAATTAAATAAGTACTTCATTAATCGCTAATAATTAAATAACTCCTCAATTAATTGATTAATCAAAAAACCAAAAATATCGTTTTTGAAAAAGGACTTGCTCACTATGGTGCTGAAATTTCAGCTCCCTAGCTCAAAGGATGGCTGAGATATCGCCCGGACAAACAAACTAACAAACAAACAAGAAAGAAAGCAAGAAAACAACCAGAGTGAAAACTGAGTACTCCCTTTCAGCGTGCGTCACTGTCGAGCCCCCTTCAGTGCCCAGCAATGACGATTTGCAATGCCTGGAGATGGCATAGGAAAGGTGCGGTGTACAATTATTTAATTTTTTATTAATGACTTATTTAATTAAATTTCGAAATGATAACTCTTCGGATGAAGCACTGCTGGTTTAGTTATGCTATTAGCCAATTGATTAAGAAAATATTTTGTGATAATCTTTTATTGATTTTAATTATACAATTAATCAATCAATTAGCGTACACCTCTCCCTCCAAATGCAGCCTCCATGAGCTGCACTGCGGTATTGCCGGGCTCCGGAGGCGCCACGGCAATGCCGCGCTGTAGGATATTAAATTATTTGGCATGGGGGCAGTGTACTTTGAATGTATCTGTACTTGTTGATTTATTGATTGATCAATTAATTATTCGATTAATTACTTAATTTTTCAAAAGTTACAGATTCGGAAGAAACGGTGGTGGTTTAGGTATGCTGTTTCCTAATTGTTAACAAATATTTCTTGATTATTATTTATTTATTTTAATTGTACAATTAATCAATCAATATTTGTACATCGCTCCCTCCCACATACGTCTCATGTGCTGCACTGTGGCCTTTCCGGGCTCCGAAAGCACCCCGGCAATGTTGCTCGCTGGAGGATATGTTATTTATTTTTTTTGGAATGGGGTCGATGTACTTTGAATGTACCGTCGCTCTCCTTGGTCAATTTATGTTTAAGAATTTGCAACCAAAGGAATATATCACAGAAAACTGTTTCCCCTGCAATGAGTAATTTGTGTTTTGCTACTAGATCCATATGGAGGTGACGAATTCATTAATATACGTATAATAAGCATGGGTTTGTTAATCATAAATCAAGCTCTCGTTGTGTGATTGCAATTAAGAAATTGCACAAATATAATGATAGCCGAATT